>NC_143511.1:13327952-13627952 GCF_031878675.1 Megascapheus bottae
TATGCCAGTATTGGGGCTTGAACTCAGAGCCTGGGCACTGTAGCTGAGCTTGAGCCATAGCTCCACTTCTGAATTTTTTGGTAGAGATAAGAGTCTCACAGACTTTTTTGCCCTGGCTGGCTCAAACTGCAGTCCTCAGATCTCAGCCTCTTGAGTAGATTTATAAATTTTGCAGTTTTTATTCTTATGTATATCTTTAGGGAACATGTAATAAATTATTGATTTTTTGAAGGAAAAATGAGACAAAATCTTATTATGCAGTCTAAACTGGCTTTGATTTTTCTTCTGTATGTCTTTCTTTTTGTTGATAGGATGTTTTGATGTTTTGATATATTTTAATCTTAGAGAATGATAAGTCAAGCTATTCATGTATCTTGAAATAACACTTAAAATCTATTACTGTTTAGCAGTTTTTAAATACACAGTATTAGAAATGTCACCATGCTGTTGGAAGATTTCCAAAATTTTCTTCTAAAACTTTACCCTAGGAGAAACATCTCCCTGTCCCCTCTCACTTCCCATGCTCTTTGATAATCACTATTCTCTTTCTGAGAGTTTGATTCCATATATAATATGAGAGTGTGCAACATTTGTCATCCTGTATCTGGATTAGTCTATTTTTAATGACTTCCTTCAAAACTATTCAAATTATTTGTAGTACTAATCTTTTAATAGAGATTAATGGTTTGCATATTATTTCCCCCTAATCTATGGGATCTCTTTTTTACTCTGTTTCTTTTGTGGACAAAAAAAGCTTTTTTTTTTTTTTTGCCAGTTGTGGGGCTTGACCTCAGGGCCTGAGCACTGTCCTTGGACTTTTTTTTTTTCCTCAAGGCTAGCGCTCTACCCTTGAGCCACAGCACCACTTCCAGCTTTTTTCTATGTCTGTGGTGCTGAGGAATCGAACCCGGGTCTTCGTGCATGTTAGGCAAGCATTTTACCACTAGGCCAAACTCACGGCCCTGTACAAAAGCATTTTAATTTGCTATAACCTTGTAAGGTCTGTTTATGGTTTTGTTGCTTATGTTTTAGGGATTATATCCAAAAAGGCATTGCCCAACCAGTATCATAAAGCTGTTTCCCTGTTTTCTTCTGATCATTTCATAGGTTTAGGTCTCAGTGTTTAAGTACTGAAATCCTTTCTGTGAATTAAATATTTTAGCAAAAATTTCTATGTATGCAAATTTCTTTTAGGCTTGACTCATACACTTCCATTGTTTTTTCCGTTCTTCTAGAAGCCAGTAGGTGGCATTAGAATGAAACGAGTTGGCTTAGAAGATGTGGTATAAAGTATGTTTCTAATAATATGTACATTCTCTTTTTCTTCTAAAGGAAGCAAATGTCACCCTTATAGTGATTGGACAGGCATCCTACCATCATATTGAGGTAAATACCTTGCAAGTTGATGAACAAATAGGTTGAATCTGTTTCAAATATAAAAATTGCATTATTTGAACCATCGGGTGGGTAAAGGCTAAATTAACTATTATTTTCATTTAGCATTTCTTTGCTCTCATAAAATTTCCAACATTTTTCAGCCTTTCTGCAAACTGACTGGATATTCTCATGAAATCTATGTTGATCCTGAGAGAGAAATTTATAAGAGATTGGGAATGAAAAGAGGGGAAGAAATTGTCTCCTCAGGTAAGACATAACATGTCTCATCTAAAACAAGCTAGTGGTCTTTTCTTCTTACACATTTGCATGTATTTGTACAGGGAAACAAGTAGAAGATTCATAAATGAGACTAGTTTATTAAGTTCTAATAATTGATTCAGAGATGCTAGTCAGTATAATGATACATTAGTCATGTCCTATTCTGTGACTGAACATCTGAAATAAAGAACTTAGGAGGAGGAAAGTTTCTTTTGGTCTCAAGGGTTTAGCCCATGGTTAGTTGGCTCTATTGCTTTTTGAGTCTGTGGCAAGGTTTGGGGGAGGGAGGAACATGTGCCGGGGAAGGCTTTTTCACTTCATGATAGCCAAGAGGCCCAAAGAAAGAAGAGCCAACATCTCAATGTCTCCTTCAAATGCACTCCTTCCATGAAGCCCTGCCTCCTGATGGTTCCATCAGCACATGGGATCTAACAAAGACCTTCTTGGGGATGCTTCTAAATCACAACAAATGGCAAAGGAGACTGATTACTATTAAATAGGGGGGAAAAAAAAAGCGCTGAGTGTGGTGGCTCACCAGTTATCCTAGCCACTCAGGAGACTGAGATCTGAGGATCAAGGTTCAAAGTGAGTCCAGGTACAAAAGGACCTGAGACTCTTGTCTCCAGTTAACCTCTAGAAAATAGGAACTGGGGTTTGGCTCAAGGGTAGGGTGGTAGACTTGAGCTGAAGAGCTCAGAGACAGTGCCCAGGCCAAGTTCAAGCCCCATGACCCACAAAAAAAAAAAAAAGCAAGATGTAGAACAGTGTAAATAGGATGATTCCGTATGTAATTAATGAAAAGGTTTTAAAAGATATTGCAGTATTAACTTAGTCTAAGTGTGAAAATAGGCCCTTTTTAAAAGGCCTTTATATATGCTATAACACTCTACCAATGAACCATACCCCTAACCTTCATGTTTTTACTTTGCACTAGGGGCTTTGGGCAGCAGGATAGGTCCTGTACTATTTGAGCTATGGAATTATGTAAGAATTATGTAATTATGTAAGTAAAAGAAAAATAATATTGCCAGGCATCAGTGGATCATGCCTGTAGTCATAGCTACTCAAGAGGCTGAGATCTGAAGATCATGGATCCAAGCCAGCTTAGGCAGAAATGTCCCTCTGAAACTCTTGTTTCTAATTAACTGTGAATAAAGACATGGTCCCTGTCTTTCAGCGGCTTTGCTGTAAGAGCTTGTGGCTTCTAATGGAGGAAGGCTGCAGATAAGGGGTGATGGGGAGAGAAGCTGGGAAAGCTACTCTAGGAGGTGAAGTTTTGGGTCACTTGAAAGGAGTTAGGTGAAGGTATAGAAGAATGCCTTAGTTTAGATATATACTGAGGTCAGTGAAGGCAGTCATATGGTTAAGACATTCACATATGCAGTATACTCAGACATTTAAGTTGTGCGAAACCAGAGATTGTGGGCACTTATCTTGAAGGCCTCAGCTTGTGGCCTCAAGTAGAGATGGGTCTGGTCTATTTATGAAGTCGATTGTTTCCTTTTGTTATTTTAAAGAAAGCAGCCTTTATTAAAATGATGATAAGCAAACATAAACAAGAGTTTAGTCTCTCCTCCATCAGTAGAAGAAATTGTAACAGTACATAGCCTTATTTTTTGTTGCACTATGTTCATGTGCGGTAACAGAGTCCCACATGTGTAAGTTGATTTAGCACTTTAGATATAAACTGTGAATTTCTCTTCAGTAACACCTCATTCATTGCCAAAATAAAGATATGAAATTGTAAAGAAAACAGATGAATTTGAAACCAATACATGTTTTTAATTATGAAGGTATATTTGAATCTTTATTTTAAATATACTTTGTATACCACAGGTAATATGTAATGTGATACATATACTATCTGTATTATACAACTATTAATTTATATAGTATATATCTATATCTGCATAAAATCTATAATAGGTTATACAATAAGGCATATAGTACATAGACTATACCTACATTTAACTATATAGCATATGTTTTGCTTTATAATGTTAAACTAGTTTATTGTCAAACAGCAAGTATTAGATTCGCAAACATTTTGTGAGTGTGTGTATGTGTGTGTGTGTGTGTGTGTGTGTGCGCGCGCGCGTGTATATTTGTGTATTTATATGTGGTTAAACTGGCTTGAACTTAGGGCCTGGGCGTTATGCCTGAACTTCCTTTGCTCTGAAAGCCACTGTTCCAGTTTCAGCTTTTTTGGTAGTTTAGTGGAAATAAGAGTCTCACAAACTTTCCTGTGAAGACTGGCTTCAAACTGTGATCCTCAGATCTCAGTCCGAGTAGCTAGGATCACAGGCATGAACTACCTGTGCCTGGCTTCTCATAAATATTTTTAAAGCTTTCTCTCAACAAAGCATGAAATTAAGGATTATTCTCCAAATAGTCTTAGTTGAAAATTAAATCACCCAAGACATGTATATTAATTATAATCTAAGATTAATTGTCCCCATTTTATAAAGACAAAGAAAGTATAGCCTATAAAGGTGAAAGACTTGATTGATTTGAACAGACATGAAAAGCAGTTTTACATATAAAAACTAAATTCACAGCCGGGCCCAGTGGCTCACTCCTGTAATCCTAGCTACTTAGGAGGCTGAGATCTGAGGATTGCGGTTCAAAGCCAGCCTGGGCACTAAAGAATGTGAGACTCTTATCTCCAGTTAATCACTAGAAAATGGTAAGTGGGGCTGTGGCTAAGCGATAGGACAGTAGCCTTGAGCTGAAGAGCTCAGGGACAGGGTCTAGGCCCAGAGTCCAAGCCCCATGACTGACCAAAAAATAAAAGCAGAATTCAGGCCAGGTGCCAGTAGCTCATGCCTGTAATCCTAGCTACTCAGGAGGCAGAGAGCTGAGAATCACTGTTCAAAGCCAGCTTGGGCAGGAAAGTTCATGAGACTGTTACTTCCAGTTAACCACCAGAAACCTAGAAGTGGCACTCTGGCTTAAAGTGGTAGAGTATTAGTTTGAGCAAAAACAAAATAGGTCAGGGACAACCCCCCAAGGCCCATGACCAACCCTCCTACCCAACCCCCTCTCAAAAAAGAAAATAGTAACTTAACCTCTTCTTTAGACATAAGGTGATAATCTGAATTTCTGAACATTTACTGTAGCTATAAAATCCTATAAAACCGTAAAACATAATCTTTTGCATCTCTTAGAGAGCCTGAATTTATCATGTGGAAAGATGGATACTCACTTTATATAAACATGAAAGAATTAGAAGAGAGAAGAGAAGCATAGGATATTAGGAAACATTAAGAATCCAAAGCTGAGTGCTAGAACTCACGCGTGTAACCCTAACTACTCAGGAGGGTGCACTCTGAGGATCACAGTTCAAATCCAGCCCTGGCAGGAAAGTTTATGAAACTCTTACCTCCAGTTAATTACCAAAAAACTGGGAAGTGGAACTGTAACTCAAAGCGGCAGAACCTCTAGCCTTGAGCAAAAGAGCTTGGGAACAGGGCCTAGGCCCTAGGCCCTAAGTTCAAGCCTCACAACCAACAACAACAACAAAAAAAGAATCCAGACAAGTCAAAGGCTGCATAGTCACTGTGATACTACTACTACTACTACTACTATTACTACTACTACACACACACACACACACACATTTCAGGGTTTTTTGGATTGTGCCAGAACCAAGTACAGAACTCAGGGGCCTCATACTCTTCCTCAGCTTTCTCACTCACAGCTGGTGCTCTACCACTTGAGACACACCTATAGTCTAGCATTTTGTTAGTGAGTTTAGAGATAGAGCCCAGCACTGGTGGCTCATGCCTATAATCCTAGATATTCAGGAGGCTGAAATCTGAGGATCAAGGTTCAAAGCCACCCCAGGAAAGTCCATGAGACTCTCATCTCCAATTAACTACCGGAAAACTGTAAGTGACTCTGTGGCTTGAAGTAATACAACACTAGCCTTGAGCAGAAGAGCTCAAGGACATTGCCCAGGCCCGGAGTTCAAACCCCATAACCCAACCAACTTTAAAGAAAAGAATATTGATTGGCAATGAAAGGATTTGAAACTGCAGGGAGAAGGCTTGATCTGACCCTGGTGGGGGTGTGGGGAGCAAAGCTGGTGTGGTTTTAAAAGCAACTTTACTCCTGACAAGCTGCCTCAGACTTCTAAAATACCCCCAGAGATGGCAGTTTCCAGCTGCACGCAAGAAAGAAACTGGATTGTAATAGAGCAACCAGAAATCAGAAAATGCTCCTCTTATTTGGAATTCAGCACAGAACACTCTGACTTCATCTCTCATCTGATCATGAGGACCTGGCTACCTGGATCTAAGACTCTTGTCTTGTGAGCGTCTGAAGATCTGTCCTCGTGGCTGCTCTCAAGAGATGGAGTACAGCCTGCAAAGTAAAGATGAGTTCAAGTATGGTCACCGAACAGTGCAATCATTTGCAAGCCATCTTTGCTTCCCGGTACAAAAAGTTCGATGAATTCTTCAAAGAACTCCTTGAGAATGCAGAGAAATCTCTGAACGATATGTTTGTGAAGACCTTCGGCCACTTATACACACAGAATGCAGAGCTGTTTAAAGATCTGTTTGTGTAGTTGAAGCGTTACTACGTGGCGGGGAACATGAACCTGGAGGAAATGCTCGATGATTTCTGGGCTTGTCTTCTGGAGCACATGTTTCGCTTGGTGAATTCTCAGCACCACTTCACCGATGAGTATCTGGAATATGTGAGCAAATACACACAGAGCGGCTGAAACCCTTTAGGAATGTCCCCCAGAAATTAAAGCTACAGGTCACTTGTGCTTTTGTAGCAGCTCGTACTTTTGCTCAAAGCTTAGCTGTGGCGAGAGATGTCATGGGCCAGTGGTGAACCCCACAGCCCAGTGTAACCAGGCACTCTTGAAGATGATCTGTTGTTCCCATTGCCGTGGGCTCGTGACTGTGAAACCTTGTTACGACCACTGCTCCAACATCATGAGAGGCTGTTTGGTGAACCAAGGGGATACTGATTTCTTTTTTTTTTTTTTTGCCAGTCCTGGGCTTGAGCTCAGGGCTTGAGCACTGTCCTTGGACTTTCTCAAGGCTAGAGCTCTACCACTTGAGCCTCAGCACCACTTGCGGCTTTTATCTATGTATGTGGTACCAAGGAATTGAACCCTGGTCTTTGTGCATGCTAGGCAAGCACTTTAACCACTAGGCCAAACTCCCAGCCCTGGGGGATATTGATTTCAAATGGAACAACTTCATAGATGCTATGCTCTTGGTGGCAGAGAGGCTTGAAGGTCCTTTCAACATTGAGTCGGTCATGGATCCTATCGATGTGAAATCTCTGAGGCCATCATGAATGAACATGCAGGATAATAGTATGCAAGTGTCCCAGAAGGTTTTCCATATCTGTGAACCCTCCAATCCCCTCCCAGCTGGAAAATTTCTCATTCCATTTCTGAAAGTCCCTTCAACGCCTGCTTCAGACCTTATCATCCAGAGCAGTGCCCAACCACAGCAGCTGGAACTACTTTGTGCCAACTGGTCACTGATGTCAAGGAGAAACTGAAACAGGCCAAGAAGTTCTGGTCATCTCTCCCTAGCAATGTGTGCAATGACGAGAGGATGGGTGCAGGAAATGGCAACAAAGATGACTGCTGGAATGGCAAAGGCAAAAGCAGGTACCTGTTTGCAGTGACTGGAAATGGCTTAACCAACCAAGGCAATAGCCCAGTGGTTCAGGTAGCCACTAGCAAGCCAGACATGGTGATCCTTCATCAAATCATGGCTCTGCGGGTTATGAGTAGTAAAATGAAGAATGCTTACAACAGGAAATGATGTGGACTTCTTTGATATCAGTAAGGAAAGCAGTGGAGAAGGAAGCGGAAATGGGTGTGAATACCAGCAGTACCCTTGGGAGCTGGAATACAACGCTGCTGACTTTGCAGGGAAGAAGGCCAGTGATAAAGCCGACAGTGCTGGGGTACGAGTTGGACCTCCTCATTCTCTTCTGCATCTGCTTCCTAGTTATGCAGAGAGAGTGGAGATAATAGTCAAAATGCTGAGATTTCAAGGAAGGGGGGGTTCATTGTCAGAGAGTTAACTTTTCTACCATCCTAGTGACTTTGCTTTTTAAAGATGGAATGAACAAAAATGTACGGTTTTTACTTTGTGGCCACTGGTTTTAAAAAAATGCTGATTCTTTTCCCCCTCTTTCATTTAATGGAATAGGGGACAGAAGGCTCTCTATATGTAAAGATGCTTTCTGTCCTTCCAAATCATGTTAAATGTGGCTAATGGGTACTGAACTGTAGTCAGTTGTGTGTTTGTGACTTTATCACTATCGTTTGTTTGTTTCCTCATTTTGTTTGTGGGTGTTTTTTTCCCCTCAATTATGACTTCACCTTGTTTCTTACAAGAAAACCAGGGTCCTTTCTTGGCACATAACATGAATGTATTTCTGAAATATTGAATAGCTCTACAGAATCAGGTTTTATTATCATGTTATCTTCTTAAAAGAAAAAGCCCAACAAGAGGTAAATTTCCATTTATCCCTGTTATTTTACTAGCTGCATTATCTGGAAAGAAGTGGATATGGTATATATGGAGTTTTTATTGTTATTACTTGAACACAGACTATGAAGGTACATGTAGGTACTTGTATCTACAGTTTGAGCCACTTGTCAGATTGTGGTCAAACATCCATATTTATCGCTGGTGATTCAAAGGTATTACAGATGGCCCATTTTGATTGAATTGAATTGCTAAGCTAAGAGTACATATAGGTCCATTTATTAAACCTGCTTAAAGTGTACTTCCTCTGAGAAAAAAAGAGTCTTGACCTAGAAGGTATTATCACACAATCCTTCTTGCATTTCAGAATGTCGTTGTGTTGTTTTTAAACCAGGCTAATTAACCAACTACTGTGTAACAGTTTTCACAACCATATTGACGTGTTTTCAATGTTTGTCCCAGAGGCAGCACTGAATGACCAGCAGTGTCACTTTTTAGCAGAATGAGGCTGATTTTAAACCCATCCATATAAAGAAGCTGGCTACATGTGAGTCAGAATTGGGATACAGCTTTTGGGCTCAGGGAACAGCTGTCAACACTCAAGGCAAAGTTTTGGTCTCTTGTATGTGCATTTGCATTGTTTCTAGATCCTAGTTTTTTTTTCCCCCTCCAAGAGATATAAGATGTCTAATTGGAGTCTTTTTTCTTGCCCAGTCCATTCTGGTCAGTAAAGCAAATGACTTGCAGTGATTTATAGGCATGTATCCCCTCCTCTACCAGCGAATCAGTTCATTGTGGGAGAGAGAAAACAAGGTGTCCAGATTTTCTCATTTATTAATGGGGAGGGGAGAATGGGAGGAGTTAGAGCTGAGAAGATCCATCTTATCACTGATCCTTGGCCATTTACACAACTGGCAAAGGCCCTATCTATTGTTTTAGACCAAAGACTGACAATTGCCTTGCCCCTTAAAACCCCTTGGTGTTCTCATCAAAAGACATCTCATAAAACCAGGAGACTGAAACAGGTCACTTTAAAAGGAGATTCTTCAGAAAGATTCAAATTCTGTAAGTTTCTTCCTGTTCTGGACAGCCATGGAGATCCCAACCAATTTTATAGAACAACAACAAAAATCTAGAGAGGTTGTGTTATTCTTCACTTTTCAGTCATAAGAGTAATTCTCTTTTTATATTGAACCATAATTACTTGATAGCTCAGGGTCTACATTTCATTGTTTTGTTTTGCTTTTGTTTTATTTTTTACACCAAATTCTGCAGAATGGTCAAAAATAGAATCTTGGGTGCTATTGTAAACAAAGGCTTGATTTTATTAGAAGTAGCCAGTTATTTATTATAGCATGATGTTAATAAAATAGGCATATTCTGAAGAAAAAAAATATCACAGACTTTTATGACTGGGGTAGCTTTGAACCTTCATCCTCTAGATCTTAGCTTCCTGAGTTACTAGGGTTATAGACATGAGCCACCAGCACCTGGCTTATTTTGCTTTTTATCTATATTTCCCACCTCATATCTTCCGCCAGAGGGCAGAAACTGAACTTTATTTCCTCAAGGCAGTACATGGAAATTAAAAATGAAATCTTCCCCTGACTTTTTGGCTGTAAAAAAAAATCTCTGACCTGTTTATTTGATAGCAGATCTTAAGAGCCCCATATCGGGAATTCTGCTTCCCCTTAGGAAGGGATGCCCACAGAGAGGCCAAGAAGCATCTGATCAGACAAACCTTGCCAGGTTCATATCTCCACTTACCAGGTGTTAGCTTAGATCTTTTTTGTCCAGTCAGATTTCTACATTGTTGTTCATGCTTACACAATGATTTATAAAAGAGCAGACGGGTAGGGTCTAGAGAGCATTTAGGGAGAGAACCTATAGGAATGATTGAAGGTCAGTGTACCCAGAGAGCATGGAGAATCTGTGCCCTCCCCCTACCTGCCTGTTCATCTGTAGCTTTTGTAATTTTCTGTATAACAAACTGGTAACTATAAATGGAATTAATGGAACCCAAAGAGGGGTTGTTTAACCACAAATAAACAGGATTTTTAATCATAAACACAGGATAAACACCCTAGTGGCTTATGACTGGCATCTGAATTGGGGTGAGGGCAGTCTTGGGGACTGAACCCTCATGTGTGGAATCTGATGTTATAATCAGGTAGAGTGTTATAATGGCACTGAATTAGAGACACCCAACTGGTGTCACTGCCAATGTGAAGAATAACTCTTAAACATGTTTGGAGTCAGAAGTGTTTGTGTGTATTATAAACATGAAATAGGTGAAATTGAGTACATGTTATGCTTCAAACTTACCATAAAGATATAGCATAGGAAATTAATATTTTATTTTAATTAATTTTGGCTTTTGAGACAACTAAATCTGTGTCCTTGTGAAGTAAACTCAGGCAGGCCTGAAAGCCCTGATCTTCCTGCCTCATCCTCCTGAGTGTGGGGATTACATCACCAGTATAGTCTCCATCTTAGATAAGTTTAGAAGTATTAATATAATTTTAATATTTTTGAAATATAAAATGATAATATCTAATAATAGTTTTCAATATTTTAGGACAGAGCCCTCACATAAAGTCAAATCTACTCTGGGGAAGTCTTCGGAGCCTGTGGCGGGCAGTGAATAGTCCACTCTTTGATTTCCAAGGAGATCCTGCTCAGCAAGGTGGAACCCTCATTTTAGGTCCAGGTGAGTGAGTATCAAAATCCACCAGGGCATCCATGGCTTACAAACCTGTAATCCTAGTTACTCAGGAGGCTGAGATCTGAGAATCATAGTTCAGAGCCAGCCCCGGTAGAAAACTCCATGAAACTCATACTTCCAGTTACCTATCCAAAAGCCAGAGAGTGTACTGTGGTTCAAAGTGCTAGAACATGAGCTATGGGCAAAAAAAAGCTGAGGGACAAGACGTGGGTCCTGAGTTCAAGCCCCAGGATCAGCATCAAAATAAAATTTAAAAGATCTAGGAACTTCTTGTTTCCTCTATAAGTCCAAAGGCCACCCACGTTCTCCTTAGCAACAAATATTGTATAAAAATGGCATCTTGTTAGGCAGCAGTGGCTCAGGATGCTGAAATCTGAGGATAATGGTTGGGAGCCATCTCAGGATGTCTGTGAGACTCTTGTCTCCACTAAACTACCAGAAAAGGAGTGGAAGAGCTGTTGCTCAAGTGGCAGAGCACTAGCCTTGAACAAAAAGAAGCTCAGGGATGGTGCCCAAGACCAGCACCAAAAAAGAAAAAAAAAGGTAGAGGGGGCCACTCCCTAGTAGGGTGTCTGTTTTCATAGGCTCCCCCTGTTGTTGTTGGGGCTTTTTTCCAGAGGTTTCTTTGTCTTTTGATGTCTATATGAGTGGCCATCATATAGTGCAGGGCTGAGTGCAGGGATTTGGGATAGGAAAAGTCAGCTGTGAGATGGTAATTGGTATGTGACTATTACATTCCTTTACAAAGCTCAGTGGAGGCTAAGAACTATTGCTTCTTAGGAGAGTGAGTACAGGTTCAGCATGCAAGAGGCCCTGGGCTCTAGACTCAGCACAATACACACACACACACACACACACACACACACACACACACATCAATAGCTCAGTGGAGATGAGCATCTCTGAATAAGGGAGAATCATCATCAAGTCCTTTTTTCATCCTAGCAAAACTAGGAAATTCATATAGTACCAGACAGCAAATCAAAGCCAGTGACAGTGCCTTTAATGAGAATTACTAAGACTGGATTGGGTCACTTGAGATTCTTTGGCTGCACAAGCTCAGTGAGGGGAGTTGGGCAAATACTGCATATCACAATGCCAAAAAGCCTTCGCTGTGTTGTAAACTGTTTTTTCTTGGTTCTTCTTCCTCTTTAAAATTATCCACATTAGTGAGCATAGGTTATAAGAGCTATAAAATTAATATTTACTTTTATAACTTTGAGATTTTGAAAAAGCTTTAGAAAAGAGGATTTTGAGTATTCTTTGTCCTTTTTTCTTTTTCTTTTTCTTTTTTTTTGGTGGGTTGTGGGGCTTGAACTCTGGCCTGGGAGCTGTCCCTGAGCTCTTCAGTTCAAGGCTACTGCCCTACCCTTGAGCCAAGCCCCACTTCCCATTTTTTTAGAGGTTAGTTGGAGATAAAAGTCTCAGGTCCTTTTGTGCCGGGGTTGGCTTGGAACCTTGATCCTCAGATCTCAGCCTCCTGAGGAGCAAGGATTATGGGCTTGAGCCACCTCACCTGGCTTTCTTCTTCTTCCTTCTTCTTCTTCCTTCTTCCTCCTTCTTCTCCTTCTCTTTACTACTACTTCTTCTTCTTCCTTCTTCCTTCTTCCTTCTTCCTTCTTCCTTCTTCCTCTTCCTTCCTCCTCCTCCTCCTCCTTCTTCTTTTTCTTCGTTTGACTATTAGTCTGTTTCTACCAGTACTGGGATTTGAACTCAGGGCCTGGACATTGTCAGCTTTTAAGCTGTTATTCTACCACTTGAGTCATACCTTCACTTCTCTTTCCCTCCCTCCCTCCCACCTACCCTTCCTCTCATCTCCATCTTTCTCCCTCTTTCTCTTTCTCTCTCCCTCTCCATCTGTCTTCCTTCCTTCCTTCCTTCCTTCCTTCCTTCCTTCCTTCCTCCCTCCCTCCCTCCCTCCCTCCCCCCCTTTCCCTCCCTTCCTCCCTTCCTCCCTCCCTCCCTCCCTTTCTTCCTTCCTTTCTGTCTTTCTGTCTTTCTTTCTTTCTCCTTTCTGCCTGCCCTTGCCTGCCCTTGCCTGCCCTTACCTGCCCTTGCCTGCCCTCCCTTCCTTCCTTCTTTCTTCCTTCCTTTTCTGCAGAGGTTTGGACTTGGGGCCTGGACATTGATCTTAAGCTCTTTCACTCACGGCTAGTTCTCTGTCACTTGCTTGTTAATTGGGAAATTAACTACCCTTTCCTGCCTGGGCTGGCTTTGAAACAGGATCCTCAAGTCTCCACCTCCTGAATAGCTAAGCCTGAGCCACTAGGCCCTGGCTTGCAGCTATCATCTTCCTTTCCTTCCCTCTCATTAATTTCTACTAGGTACACAAGCTTCTTTTAGAATCTCTTTTAGACTGGGGTGATAGCTCAGAGCATATGCTTCCTGGGTTTAAAGTTGAAAATGAATCCAACTGATTTGCTCCCAGTGCTACTGAGCTGTTTCTGCTTTTGTTTGGTAGTATCAGTTGAACCCAGGGCCTCACACAAGTGGTTTTGCTCTGCACTACACCCTAGGTTAGAAGTAGGTTTTTGTGGGGCCAGGAGTTTGGCCTAGTGGTTAAAGTGGCTTGCCTAGCATGCACAAAGACCCGGGTTCAATTCCTCAGTACCACATACATAGAAAAAAGCCGGAAGTGGTGCTGAGGCTCATGTGGTAGAGCTCTAGCCTTGAGAAAGTCCAAGGACAGGGCTCAGGCCCTGAGCTCAAGCCCAGGACTGGCAAAAAAAAAAAAAAAGAAGTAGGTTTTGTTTTGTTTCCTTTTGCAGTGCTGGGAATTGAACTTGGGAATTGCATAGCACGCAGGTGCTATAATACTGAAGTACTTGCCGAGCCCTCAAAGCCATATTTTTGAATGACTTTAATTTCTATCCTCAGACCTAGAAGAGGCTATGTTTTGAGTTCTTTCCTTCCAGGTTTCAGAACCACTTAAAGTGCCTGGAGTGGGCTGCTTGTGTACTTGTGCTGAGTTGGGAACGCACTTAAGAGAATGTTTGTTTATGCTACACATTGAAAAAATGTAACTCATCCAAAGAACAGAGCTAGGTGTATATACTTACACAAATCTACAATCATGGCTAACCTTGTATTCCTTTTTGCCTTATTTGATCATCAACCAACTTCTGGTATCTAGTTTGGTGATGTAATGTGTGTAGCAAATGAATACAATGAAGAAAACATGCCAGTTAATCTCAAGTTAATATCTGGTTTTGATTCACAAAATCTAAAGTATAATTATCAGTTATTTGAGCAGACGCAGGGATTGTGGACCTTTAAGTGTACTATAAGTGACTTTCTTAATATCTTGTTTTTGAACCTATTTGAGGATAGGTTTCTAAACAACCTATTAAATCAGTATTTGAAGGCAAGTGCTAGTTACACACACCTATAATCCTAGCTAACTATGAAGTTGAGACCTGGAGGATCTTGGTTTGAAGCCAGCCTGGACAGGAAAAGTCTGAGAGCCTCTGCTTCCAATTGGCCATCAAAATGTTGGACTAAAAGCATGGCTCAAGTGGAAGAGTGCCAACTATAAGCAAACAAGCCCTCTGAATTCAAGTCCTACTACTGGCACACACAAAAAATGTTGTTAGGTGTGTGTGTTCTGTTTTGTTTTGCTTTCCTTTGTTTTCTAGTGCTGGGGATCAAACTCAGGGAGCTGAGTGTGCTAAGCAAGCATTCTGTCACTATGAGTATGTTTTTTGAAGCAAGTGGTTGATTTGTTTCATTATTGCATTTAAGTAATACATGTGACTTTTGAGCTTATATCTATATTCCATGTTCTGCTTGTCTAACATGACATTTTATTTAATTTTATTTGGTAGCCTAACAGAATGTTATAATTTAAGAATCTTTCCTGTTAGAGCTCATATCACATTAAATAACTTATTTAACTTGTCATGCTTTATTGCCATAATTTA
Organism: Megascapheus bottae; assembly: GCF_031878675.1. Classification (NCBI taxonomy): domain Eukaryota; kingdom Metazoa; phylum Chordata; class Mammalia; order Rodentia; family Geomyidae; genus Megascapheus; species Megascapheus bottae. The sequence goes on from NC_143511.1 coordinate 13,342,727, forward strand.
AAATTATTGTGACAAAATCTAGTGAATATAATGTTCTCCAAGTAATTAGATTTTTTCTTTGGACCAATTAAAATTTGAAAAGCTTCTTTGATTCTAATAAGCAATAAATCTAATGAGTAATACTTAATATGCAACATCAACATTTTAATTTTATTCTCTTCTAGGTAACAACATCCATTTTATACACCGTGATAGGAATAGGTTGGATCACAAACCTATAAACTCTGTTTTACAGCTTGTAGGGGTTCAGCAGGTGAACTTTACAAGCAGACCTTCAGTTATCCACGTGTAATTCATATGGAAATCTTCAGCTTACAAATGGGCCTTTAAAATTATGAAATGTTATGAACACTACTGCTAAAATTATAGAATATTCATTCAATAAGATGTTTTCAGCAGTTAAAATATATAAAGGGAAAATATATTTTTATTCAGTGCAAAAAAAGCAGTTAACAGTGTTACTGTTAACAGTGTAACCATTTTTTGTATGGACATATTTATATTTGTGTATGCCTAAAGGAAAGACAGGAAATATGCTGCCATAGTATTGCCAGCATGACAAGAGTTGTGGTAATTTTGCTTTCTTTTCCAAACTTCTGTATTTCTCACTTGTTCTCTAGTTAACATGACTGATTATTTTTTGGTCAGGAAAAGATCTTTGAACTTTATAAAACAAAGAGCCTGCCTGTATAAGACTTTCCCTCCACAAATGTGTACATTACACAGGCACCACAGGCCACTCTTCCATTTTAACTATTTCTCTTAGAGGAAATGAAAACGAAAACCTGCATAAAGCCAGCATCCAAAGCACCTGAGCACCACACCCTGGCCCCACCAGCTACTTTATAGGACTTTTGAGTGGAATGAAGGTAGTTACAGAGAGAAATAACTGGTTTCATTTTTGTTGTTGTTACTGTTTTGTTTTAATGCAGAGCTGGAGGTCAAACCCAACTCTGGAATCTGGGGAGTTTCACATTTTCTGTGTAATGAGCTAAATAAAGCTCCAGCCCTGACTGTATTGGAAATACATGTTGTTTTAAGCATCCGCAATAAGGAATTCTAGCATTTACAAGGCACTGGTCTATCACTAGATCACTAGCGATGCATTCAAATACATACACAGAACATTTTTCGTGTGTGTGTGTGTGTGTGTGTGTGTGTGTGTGTGTCTGTCTGTCTGTCTGTCTGTCTGTCTGTCTGTCTCTCTGTCTCTCTGTGTCTTGGCACTGACAGCATGTGGCCACATGCTCTCCCGTGGCTTGTTTAATCATGGTTTGGACTTTACTTGAGGCGTTTAGCTGGCTAATTGGAGTGAGCAAGTCTCACAGAGTTTCCTGCCTGATGTGATTTTGAACTTAAATCCTCAGATCTCAGCCTCTTGTGTAGCTTAGATTACAAGCATGAACCACTGGCAACTGAAGCAGCAGTATTCATTTGAAATGAGCATTTTAAGAATTGTTTAAAACTCTAGGGGCTGGGAATTAGGCCTAGTGGTAGAGTGCTTGCCTAGCATGCACAAAGACCCAGGTTCAATTCCTCGGTACCACATACATAGGAAAAAAAGCCGGAAGTGGTGCTGAAGCTCAAGTGGTAGAGTGCTAGCCTTGAGAGAGAAAGTCCAAGGACAGTGTTCAGACCCTGAGTCCAAGCCCAGGACTGGCAAAAAAAAAAAAACAACTTTAGGACATTGTAACTTAAATATGCACTGTGGCTTGCTTGTACTTTTCTAGGTAAGTGCTTGTTCTCATCCATCCCAAGTTACATTTATTTAGAGAACTCCTGTCATGTTTCATTCTTCTAGAAGCTTTATATGTTTGCTTGGGAGTAACCCAGAAATTGTGACAAAAAAATACAAAGTCAATATTAATTGTTAATTAGCAGCAACTATAATACTGCTTTGAACCTATAATATTTTATATGAAACATATACAGTCATCAGTATATTTAATACTTCCAAATATTTGAATATATTTTTATATGTTTTAAATCAATAAAATTGCAATTTCACTTAAGCTAGTTTGTGCTTTTTTTTTTTTGGCATTACTGGAAATTGAACTCAGTCTCATGCTGGCCAGGGAGGTGCTCTATCACTTTCGCTCTTATTTTTTGTTTTTGTTTTTTGGTGGTTCATGGGGCTTGAACTTGGCCTGGATGCTGTCCCTGAGCTCTTCAGCTCAAGGCTACGGCCCTACCCTTGAGCCAAGCCCCACTTCCCATTTTCTAGAGGTTAATTGGAGATAAGAGTCTCAGGTCTTTTTGTTCCAGGGCTGGCCTTGAACCTTGATCCTCAGATCTCAGCCTTCTGAGTAGCTAGGATTACAGGCGTGAGCCACTGCCACCGTGTCCAGCTTTGTTGTTTGTTTTTATTTTTGTTTTTGTCGTTGTTGGTCATGGGGCTTAAATTCTGGGCCTGAGTGCTATCCCTGAGCTCTTCAGCTCTAGGTTAGTATTCTACCACTTGAGCCACAGCACTACTTCTGGTTTTGGTTGGGTTAATTTGAGATAAGTGTCTCGCAGACTTTCATGCCTAGGCTGGCTTTGAACCTCAGTCCTCAGATCTCAGCCTCCTGAGTAGCTAGGATTATAGGTGTGAGTCACCAGCATCCAACTTTGCTCTAGTTATTTTTCAAGCAGGTCTCATGTTTCTTCCAGGCTGTCCTGTACCTGAAGGTCTCCCTCTTGGCTGAGATGACAGGTACTCACTTCCATTCCCAACATTGTAAGTCCTAGACTCACAGGTATACACCACCATGCCTGGCTCAAATGAATATATTTAACATAAAATTATACCTGGGTATAGTGGCAATATACCCCTAGTCCCAGGTACTCAGAAAGCTGAGACAGGAGGATCATTTGAATCTGAGTTTAGAACCAGCCTGAGCAACATGAAAAGATCCATGTGCTATGAACTATTACTTCTAAGCCTAATCATGTACTAAATTTCCATTTTTGAAAATATGTAGTATATATTAAATTACTGGATAAAGGGTTAAATGGATTGGAATATAATAACCCCACAATCATAACTAATATGAGTCAGTTATTTTAAAATACTGGATAAAAAGAATATTAGGCTGGGGTGTGATAGAGTGCTTGGCGGCTTGCATGTTTGGGACCCTAGGAGCATCTTCAGTATTGAAAAAAAGAACAATGAATCTAACATATTGTGGTGCGAATGATTTGCCAAGCAGTGTACAACTAGTTGCTTTACACACATTTGCTATGTAGAATTGCTGAGGTCTAGAGCATTGTTCAAGCCAGTCCTATGGCTTGAACTCAGGGCCTGGGTGTTGTCCTTGAGCTTCTTTTGCTTAAGGCTAGCCCTCTACCACATGAGCCACAGGTCTATTTCTAGCATTTTTGACTATTTGCTGGAAATAGAACATATCATGGACTTCCCTGCCTGACCTGGCTTTGAACCGCAATCCTCCAATCTCAGCCTTCTGAGTAGCTAGGATTACAGGTATGAGCCACCAGTGCCTGACAAATTGTTGTTATTGTCAGTACCATTCAAATTTTACAGATTTTTTTTTTCAAATTCAGTTTATAAGTAAGTTCCCACAAGGGTCAAAAATAGACACACAAACCAGGCTGGTGTCCTTGTTTGAGGCCATAGACTGCTCTAAGAAGCAGTAGGAGAATTAGTTCTTGACCAAATACCTGGACAATAGGCACTAAAACTACAGCTGGGTGCTGGTGGCTCAGGCCTGCAATCCTAGCTACTCAAGAGTTTGACATCTGTGGATTACAGTCCAAAGTCAGCCTAGGAGGTCCTAACCTCTAATTAACCACCAGAAAACTGGAAGTAGCTTTATGTCAAAATGATAGAGCACTAGCTCTGTGCAAAAGAGCTCAGGGGAAGTACCCAGGCTTCAAGTTCAAGCCCCAAGACTGACAAAACTCCTAAAGATCTTTGCGTAGTGACTTATGTAGGACCTATGCTGAGAGCTGAGACTTCTATAACTTTAGAATAAGGTCAGATCCTGGCATAAGCCAGGAGCCCAGCAAGGTAATAATTGTGAGGATTCTGCTATGAACTTCTCTGCCAACAAAAGTCTAACATCAAAATAAGTTAATTTTTAAAATCATCACTAAGAGCCATATGTGATGATGCATACACCTATAGTTTCAGCTGATAGGAGGCTGAGGCATGAGGATCCCATGAGCCCACCAATTGGAGATGAGCCTGGCCAACAGCAGAAACACTGTCCTAAAAGAATCCAGCAGGATTATAGCTCAGTGGTACTACATATACTTAGCATACATGAGCTCCTGGGATTGAGCCTCAAACCAAAAGGAAAAAAAAAAGTTCACATTCTTGTTTTAGGAACCTGGGGTATAGCCCAGTGATAGATTGAATAACAATGTACAAGGTCCTGGGTTCCATCCATTGCATAGCAAAACAATGAAAAATTAAAAACTAAAATCAGCTGAGTGCTAGTAGCTTACATCTATAATCCTGACTATTCAGGAGGCTGACATCTGAGGATCATGGTTCAAAGCCAGCCCAAGCAGGGAAGACTGTGAGACTCTTGTCTCCAATAAACCATCAGAAAACTGGAAGTGGAGTTGTGGCTCAAAGTGGTAGAATACTAGCCTTGGGCAAAATTGCTCAGGGACACTGCCCAGGCGCTGAGCTCAAACAGCTTCATGACTAACCAAAGTAGTAGAGTGCTAACCTTTAATGAGAGTTCGGGGACAGTGCCCATTCAAGCCCCATGACCAGCCAAAAAAAAATAATAAAAAGTCTTTGTACTTTCCTGCCCAAGCTGGTTTCATATACCAATTCCAAACCTCAGTCTTCTGAGTCGGATTATAGGTATGAGCAATTGGCACCTGGCTCTAAGGACGTGTGTGTTTCATTGTGATATTTCCATATAAGCATATAATGTACTTTGACTATATTTATTTCCTTATTTCTTTTCGTTTCGTTTTGGTTTTTGCCAGTCATGGGGCTTGGACTTTCTCAAGGGTAGAGCTCTACTACTTGAGCCATAGTACCACTTCTAGCTTTTTCTGTGTATGTGGTACCCAAGAGTAGAACCCAGGGCTTTGTGCATGCTAGGCAAGCACTCTACCACTAGACTATAATCCCAGCCTTATTACTTTCCTACCCCATGTTACCACCTTTTTTCCCCCTTTTGGTACCAGTCCTAAGGCTTGGTGTGTCCCTAAGCTTCTTTTGCTCAAAGCTAGGGCTCTGCACATGAGCCACAGCTCCACTTATGGCTTTTTGCTAGTTTAGTGAAGGTAAATTGCCCCACAGAGGGCCATGAGTTTGGCCCAGTGGTAAAGTGCTTGCCCAGCATGCACCAAGATCCAGGTTCCATTCCTGGTACCACATACATAGAAAAGCCAGAAGTGGTTCTGTGGCTCAAGTGGTAGAGCTCTAGCCTTGAGAAAAGCCCAAGAACAGTACTCAGGCCCTGAGGCAAAAAAATTGCCTCACAGACTTTCCTGCCTATCCTGGCTTTGAACAGCAGTCATCAGATCTCAGCCTCCTGAGTGGCTAAGATTACAGGCATGAGCCACCCATACCCAGGCAACTTTTTTCTTAATAGTATTTTTGTTTCTTTGTTCTGTGTCAGTTCTGGGGCTTAAACTTAGGGCCTGGGCACTGTCCCTGAGCTTTTGTCCATAAGGCTAGCACTCTTCCACTTGAGCCACAGCTTCACTTTTTTGGTGCTTCATTGGAGATAAGAGTCTCATAGACTTTCATACGTAGGCTGGCTTTGAATTTCTTGAGTATCTAGGATTACAGGCATGAACCACCAGTTCCCCGCTTTTTATAGTATTTTTGAAGGGGCAGTAATGGGGTTTGAACTCAGGGTTTCCTGCTTGCTAGGCAGGTATACTCTGCTGACTTAGCCATACTTCCAGCCCTTTGTGCATTTGGGGAATAGAGTCTTTTTTTTTTCCCCGTGGTCAGCCTGGACAGCAATTTTCCCATGTAAGTTCCCCCATACAGTTAGAATGATAGTCATGAGATACCATGGTCTTGAACTACAATCTTCTCAGTCTCTACCCCTCAAATTGCTGGAATGACAGATATGAACCACCATACCTAGATGATCAGCCCTTTTAAACTTTTGAGTCGAGAGACTTGCTAAGTTCCCCAGGTTGGCCTAGAATTCACTATCTTGCCTCAGCCTCCTGAGTAGCTGGGACTACAGTCATGCATCATCAAATCTTGCCCAATTCCAAGATCTCTAACACATCTTGAAAATTAAGTAGTACCTAAGTCAAAGCCAAACCTTTGGAATTTCATTTCTGTCAAAGGTAAAGCATCTAATAGAGTGATTGCTCTTAATTCAGTTTAAAAACTCAACATGGGGGCTGGGAGTTTGGCCTAGGGGTAGAGTGCTTGCCTAGCATACATGAAGACCTAGGTTCGATTCCTTGGTACCACATACATAGAAAAAAAGCTGGAAGTGGTGCTGAGGCTCAAGGTAGAGCTGTAGCCTTGAGAAAGTCCAAGGATAGTGCTCAGGCCCTGAGCTCAAGCCCAGGACCAGCAAAAAAAGAAAAACCTAAACAAACAAAAAAAGCTCAACTTGGAAGGTAATAGTTTGTATTGTGGTGGTGAATGCAGATTTGAATGATAATAATGTTCACATTCCAACCTATGGAACATTTATGTACATAAAATTTGCCATTTTTGCCACCATTGTACAGTTCAGTGGCCATTAAGTACATTCACACTGTGCATAATCATCATCAACGTCTACCTCAGAAACCCACTTAATCTCATAATGACACTGTACCTTTAAGTAAAACCCTTTCTTCCCTCTTTTCATGGTCCCTGGACCACTGTTCTGCTGTTTCTTTATACATGACTATTTTGTATAAGTGAAATCAGAAGATATTTGCCCTTTTTATTTCTCTTAACTTAATGTCCCTAAAGATTTATCCAGGTAGCATGAGATAATGTTTTATTGTGTGTCTTATTTTCTTTATTCACCCATCATTAGATACCTGGGTTGTTCTACCCTTTGACTGTTGTGAATGAAGCTGCTATAAACACTGGCCAACCAGGACTTGCTGGCTGTTCTGTGCCCATATCTAGAAGTAGGATTTTTTACTTGACATGACTACTCTGAGTTTGATGTTATGAGGAGAGGCCCTGATGCTTTCCACAGTCCCTGTACTTCACTTCCATCACAAAGTCTCTAGTCTCTCCCCATTCTTGCCAACTCTTTGTGATTTCTGGGTGTTTTGATGACAAATGACAAGTTTTTTGTTTGTTTGTTTGGTTTGGTTTGGTTTTGGGTTTTTTTGTATGTGTGTGCTGGTCCTGGGGCTTCAATTCAGGGCCTGTGCACTGTCCCTGAGACTTTTTGTCTAGGCTAGCATTCCATCACCTGAACCACACATCTACTTCTGGTTTTTTGGTGGTTAATTGGAAATGAGAGCCTCAAAGACTTTCCTGTCGGAGCTGGCTTTGACATATGTTCTTCAGATCTCATCCTCATGAATAGTTAGTGCCTGGCTAGTAAATTGTTTTAATATGGAGTAAAGAAAAAATTATTTTCTTAGAAGCTAATGTCCAGTAATTAAAAAGAAAAAAAATAGATAAGCATGGCAGTATGCACTTAATGTTTTCCATCCTGGAACAGACATTAGCATTTAAAAGGTGTGCCTGATCCTCAGCTACAGGGGTCACTTGAACCCACAAATTAGAGAACAGTCTGGATAACACAAAAACAGAAAGAAAAGAAATGCAGGGAGAGAAGGGAAGGGGAGGAGAGAAGAGGGACAGAACGGAAGGGAGCTGGGCCCTAGATCTATGGTTCAAGAGGAAGATCTCTGGTTTTAAGCAGAAAAAGTTAAGAGCCTTCAGTTCAAGCTCCAGTACTGGAGTGTGTGTGCACACACAGACATAAACAGATAGACAGACAGACATAGACAGACAGACAGAGGTGGGGGGAGCCACCCGCAGCAATACAACAATATAAAATTGGAGACACCAAATTGCTGTTCTATAAGTCAACTGAAATTCATCTCAATGGTAATTTTTTTTTAAATAACTGGGTCTTATGTTTAAGTTTCTTTTATTTACTAAGTTCAAAGACTTGAGAGTGACTGGTATCCCCACAATAAATCTTTGAAGCTTTTAACAGATTATATGATTGAAACAACCTTACAACTAGGAAGGCATTAAAATTGAGCTCTTCAAAAAAAAATTGGAAGAAGCCAAAACAAAGCAAGTCATTGAAAGCTCAAATAGAACACAAGATTTGATTTTACAATTCTGTTACTTAGTGAGGAATGTCTTGATGGAGCTTCTGTTTTTGAAGGCATTAATGTAAATTTTGCACTAGACAGGAATTAAATGGAAGAAGACAGAAAATGGCCTGTAATTTTACAGCATTAGAATTGGTTGAAACATTCAGAATTGTATAAATGGAGAATTTGACAAGTGTAATTTTGTAAAAACTATGGTTGAAGAAAAGTACTCTGAATAGAAGCAAATGATAGTATCTGAAAATGTTAGGGCTGATATAGTTATGCTTTTAATATAAAAAAAGGAATTTGAAAATAGCCTCAATTTAGCAAAATTTATTCAGATTTGTCTGCTAGCACTTCAGTTACCTGCAGAGACAGAACCTTCTCAATTTGAAATATGCTCTCCAGGGAAAAGTCAAATGTAGAAATCAACAATTTCAAGTCATTTAAGTGTAAAGAACAGTTTTTGAGATTACTATTTTATTTTAAAATAAAAATAAAATTTTATATTAAAAGCATCATTTAGAAAAATGCCATGACATTGGCATTAGAGACAGATTCAGCTAAGAAGCAGACTAAGGAATTAAGTATGTGCTAATCATAATTGTGTTACACTGATCTCCAATGATATAAAGACTTTAAATTTTCATTTCACTTTATTTATTTTGTCATTCAGAGGGCTTGAAGTCAGGACCTGGGCACTCTTCTTGAGCTCTTTTGCTCAAGGCTAATATACTATCACTGTGAGATACAGCACCACTTCTGGTTTTCTTGTGGTTAATTGGAGATAAAAGTCTCACAGACTTTCTTGAGCCAGGCTGGCTTTGAACTAAGATCCTTGGATCTCAACCTCCTGAGTAAGCTAGGATGATAGGCATGAGCCACTGGCCCCTAGCTAAAATTTAATATTTTTATTTTACACATGCAGCAATGCAGTACATTGCTCTAATACTGGGCTATGCACCCAACCCCCACATTTTTCTTATTTATTTATTTATTTATTTATTTATTTATTTTTGCCAGCCATGGGCTTGAGCTCAGGGCCTGAGCACTGTCCTTGGAATTTCTCAAGGCTAGAGCTCTACCACTTTCAGCTTTTTTCTGTGTATGTGGTACCGACCGAGGAATCGGACCCAGGTCTTCGTGCATGCTAGGCAAGCACTCTACCACTAGGCCAAACTCCCAGCCCCCATATTTTTATTTTTTAAATAACCTATAAATTAAGTGATTTATAGGTCACCTAAATGAAAATAATTATCATTCAAATATTTCTAGAAATTATATGATTTTATTCATTTCTATGCCTATTTATATTCTCAATTTTACTGATAGGGACCATAAACTATCTGGTTACTTTATATTCACCTTCATTGATAGATAAAGCAAATCAAACAGTCATTAAACAAAGAATATTTGAACCATTCAATTAATAAGATCGGTTGAATGGATGAATGTAACTTGGAAACACTCATTGGTCTTAAACATACATAAAACATTAACAGAAACTAACAACATATTACCATTAAATCTCAACAAGAATCAAAATCAAGTTTCTACAGGCTATATTCTTTTGCAAGGCAACTGCTATTAGAAATACCTAACAGAGGCCAGGAGTTTGGTCTAGTGGTAGAGTGCTTGTCTAGCATGTACAAAGACCTGGGTTTGATTCCTCAGTACCACATACACAGAAAAAGCCAGAAGTGATGCTGTGACTCAAGTGATAGAGCACAGTGCCTTGAGGAAAGCCCAAGAACAGCTCAGACCCTGAGTTCAGTCCCCAAGACTGGCAAAAACAAAAAAGAAAACAAAGAAATACCTAAAAGAAAATAAAATGATACCACATTCAGAAAGTAAAATCCTTATAGTCTTAACTCTCTTGCATCCTCCCTCCCTTCTTTTCTCTTTCCTTCTCTTTCTGGTAGAGATGGGGTCAAACCCAGACTTTATACGTTCTAGGCCACCACTCAGTCATTGAGCTACTTTTTCATTCTTTGGATTTAGATGACAAAATCTTGCATAGGTCAGGTTAGCCTTGAACTATCAATCCACCTAGCTTTACCTACCAAGTGCTGGGATTACAGACATGTACTACTTTACCACATCCATCTTCTTCATACCCTGGAGTAGATTTTGTTTTGTCTTGTTTTATATTGAGGTGCTGGGAAGAACCCAAGACTTGGTGAATGGTACATAATTGCTCTACCACTGAGCAACATCTAGCCTATACCTACTCTTACATTAATAAACAATACCAGTATGATCATTACATATCATATATATGTACCAAAACTGTCAAACTATTCACCATAAATGCATATAATTATTTATAGATAAAATAATGCAACAAAACAGAAACTTATATAATAGTTATTAGAGGGTAGAACTAGATGATAATGATAGTATTTGTGGAATTCCTCAAAAACACTATTTTAGGGCTTAAAGCTTAGCTCATATGGCAAATTCAAACTCCAGTACCACAAGTGAAACCCAGTGATAGGTTTTGAAAAGAAGTCACTTGCTGGTGTCTCATGACTGTAATCCTAGCTACTCTAGATGCTGAAATCCAGAGGATTTAACTGAAGCCAACCAGAGCAGAAAAGTCAGCAAGGCTTCATCTCCAAAAGAACTAGCAAAATAACTAGCAAACTTCATATTCAAAATAATTAACAAATACTACTGGAGATGTGTCACAAGTACTAAGGACCATCCAAGCGAGTAAGTAGCCCTCAGTTTACACTCTGGTACTGTCAAAAAGACTGGTGGGGGAAGGAAATAAGGAAGGGAAAGATAGTGGGAGGGAGGAAAAGAAAAGAATAAAGGCTGAAAATTAACGGATTGTACATTGCACTTTAAGGATGTTTGGAAAAGGCCACAAAATAAGCTCATATAAAAGCAAAGTAACATGGGTTGGGGATTTAGCTCAGTGGAAAAGCATTTTCCTGGCAAGCGTAAGACCCTGAGTTCAGTTTCTCAGCTCTGAAAAAAGGAAAAAAGAATATAGTAAAGGAAAACTGTCAGATAGTAAATGGAAAGTTCAAGCAAAGTGATTGCTCTGATAAGCCAAAATTTGGTAATAAAGTAGACAAACATGGCAAAACTGAAAGAAGGTGGGAAAAATACTATCACTAGGGGACAGAATTGTAGCATAGCAGAGATTTAAAATATTCAGAACAACTTTAACAATAGATATGAAAATATTTTCAAGTAATTTTTTCACAAGTCTAAAGAAACAAAATACTTCTATGTCCTTTTAACCATTAAAAGAAAAAAATGAGCCAGGCGTTGGTGGCTCATGCCTGTAATCCTAGTTACTCAAGAGGCTGAAATCTGAGGATCACAGTTTGAAGCCAGCCTGAGCAGGAACTTCTGTGAGATTCTTATCTCCAATTAACCATTAAAAAGCTAGAGGCAGGGCTGTGTCTCAAGTGATAGAGTTCTAGCCTTGTGTACAAAAGCTCAGGAACAGGCCCTAAGTTCAAACTCCAGGACTAGCATATACACATGCACACACACTATACAATGTGTACAATAAAGAAAGATTAACAACCAAAATTCATCAGATGTTGCTCTGTAGCCCAGGCTGGCCTGGAATTTGCAATCCTTCATTAGCTTGTATGCTCTAGGAGCACCAGCTAATTAAATCATTTTTATAAAAAGATAACATAGTAACCTAAATGGGAAAAGTTACAACCTCTACAAAGTTAGCGGAGATAAAGGATGAGACCTCCTTCACCTCACACCATCTGCAAATTCAGGGTTCTCAAAACCATAATAAAAGATCTGATCATTCTCTAGAAGAACCTATTTAACACACCAGAAGCTCTTATAATCAGTTACAATTTGTGATAGGAAAAGACTAAAAATTCTTCAGAAGATTAAGATGGTGGGGCACTGGTGTCTCATGACTATAATCCCCGCTCCTTGGAGACTGAGATTGGAGAACTGAGGTTGAATGGGCAAAATAGTACTAGACGATTATCTCCAACTTACTAGCAAAAAGCTAGAAGTAGAGGCATAGCTCAGGTGGTACAGACATTACCAGCAAAAAGCTGAATGAGACTATTAGTTCCCTTCAAACTCCAGTACTGGCAGGTGGGGAAGAAAGAAAGGAGGAAGGAGGAAGAAGGTACAGAAGAAAGAAGAGATACTAAAATAAGCCAAGGGAGGCACTCAAGCCTGTAATTCTAGCTACTCAGGAGGCTGAGATCTGAGGGTGACAATTCAAAGCTAACACAGCCAGAAAGGCCCTGGGACTCATAACCAATTTCACACAAGGCTCAAGTAGTAGAGTGCTAGTCTTGCGAAAACAAAAAAACAACAACAACAACAAAAAAAGCCCCAAGGACAGCACCCAGGCCCTGAGTTCAAGCCCCAGGACTGGGGGGAAAAAAAAGGAACAAAACACAACAATACTTTCCCAGCATTGAAGTGTGATGTTATAGGTTGAACATTCCTAAGTCTAAAACTCTTAAGTCTGAAATGCTGTGAAATCTGAAACTTTTTGAGCACAGATCAAACAGCACAGTGGAAAATTTCACACTTGACCTCATAAATTAAGTCATGGTCAAAACAGAGACACTGTAAGTGTTGTATTAACTTCAGGTATATGTATAAAATATATAAAGAACAAATAAATGTCATGTCTACCTACATTAGTGTTCCATCTCCAAAGGATTTTATGTGTATATGAAAATATTCTGAAATTTGGGAAAAAAATCCTAAATCTCAAACACTCCCCATCCTAAGTATTTTGGATAAGGAGCACCCCCTGGGTATTGGCAACTAAGTAAATTCTCCCATACATTAGGGCTTCATAGTCTACAACACCCCCCAATCCCAAAGGCTGACCTTGGTCTTGGGGAGGGAAAATGTTATACTAAGTAACTGGAAGCTTCTTTTATGAATTACCCTACTAGTTTGTCTGCAAAGGCAAATGACTCCACATACATACTAGGCAGGATACTGTTCTAAGGACTTAAGAGTATACTCCAAGTAGAGGAAGGGCTAGCGTGACCTAGTGGTAGAGTGCTTGCTGGGTTCAATTCCTTGGTACCACATACACAGAAAAAGCCAGAAGTGATGCTGTGATTCAAGTGGTAGAGCTCTACCATCTAGAGAAGATAGGCCTCGACTTTCCATATAGGGTGTACTTAGAGGCTACTCAGAGGCTGGTGATTCAAGCCATTTAGGGAGGTAATCAAGGCAGAATCAGAACATTTTCTATATGCAAAGCTTTTCTAAGGCAATGATAATGCATTTCTTTGAAGCAGAGCCCCCTAGCTTACCTTGAGCTGGGCTTTCAATGAGTAGCCTTTCTCACCTCTAGGCTTTTCAGAACTGGATGGAGAATTCCCTCCACCCAGCAAGAGGCATCAGGATGGCTGCAAGAAGTTACTTAGACCCCGCCTTCCTACTTCATAGTATTATATAGCCACTAAGGTCCACTATTAATTGAATATTCAAAATAGCTAAGAGAGATGATTTTGAATATTCCCAGCACAAAGAAATATATCTCTGAGATGACAAATACACATATTATTTTGAAATGAATCATTGCACACTATATATTTATTGAAAAGTCACACTATGACCTCAGTGTTAAAAACACTGCTAATAAATGGCTTACAAACACATGAAAATGTGTGCAATGTTACTAGTAATTAAGAGCTTGCAAGCCTGGTGCTGGTGGCTCATGACTAATCCTATCTACTGAGGGGACTGAGATATGAGAATTAAGTTTTGAAGCCAGCTGGGACAGGGAAGTCACTGAGACTGTATGTTCAAGTAACCACCTGAAAGCTGGAAGTGGAGCTGTGGTTTAAATGGTAGGAGTGCTAGCCTTGAGCATCAAAGTGCCTAGGCCCAGAGTTCAAACACCAGGACTAGCATATATACACACATTTCAAAAAGAATTTGCAGGGGCTGGGAGTTTGGCCTAGTGGTAGAGTGCTTGCCTAGCATATACAAAGACCCAGGTTCGATTCCTTGATACCACATACATAGAAAAAGCTCTAAGTGGTACTATGGCTCAAGTGGAAGAGCTCTAGCCTTGAGAAAGCCCACGGATTGGCCAAAAAAAAAAAGAACTTGCAAATTAAAATGATAGTGAGATACTGTATTTTATTTTATTCTTGTTGGTTGTGGGGCTTGAATGCAGGATCTGGGTATTGGCTTAGTCTTTTTGTCAAAGGTAGCACACTATCATTTTGAGCTACAGCTCCACTTTGGTATTCTAGTGGCTAATTGGAAATAAATGTCCCACAGACTTTCTTACCTGAGCTAGATTTGAACCTCAGTCATCAGATCTCAGCCTCCTGAGTAGCTAGGATTATAGGCATGAGCCACCAGCACCTGGCTGAGATGCTATTTTATATGCATGAATCCAGTAAAAGCCATGTGTGACAATAATGACTGTAAAGGATGTAGGGCCCTGGGAGCTGCATACGCTACTGTAAGTCTATCAGCTGGAAAAACTATTTGGAGAGCAGCTTAGCAATACCTAGGAAAACTGAAATCACACACATCTGTACTCAAACTCACATATAAACCAGATGAAATGCACAGGAGCTTCAACCACAAAGCTGCTGGTCACAAGTGGAAATAAGATGCATTTTAAATACCCATTATCAAAAATGGATGAATAAACTATGGCATATTTATGCAGTTAAATATACTTGACATCATTTTGTTTTAAATCCAGAGATTCCAAGAAACTGAATCTTGCAAACATGATCCCAGCCAATATGCCATTTAGAGAAAAATTCATTTTACTATTGTATTTATGTAGTCTTAGTTGTTCATTTAGTTTTTTCCCATATATTTTTATTGTAATTAATAGAATGGTTACATTATATTCACCGGATAGAAGGTGCATTACTTCACATACATTGATACCCTTTCTCATGTCTTGGTCCCCATTTCCCTCCCCCCCACCTCCACCCCTCATCTTGTTTTCCCCCCTTCCCTATCCAATTTCAAATAACCAAATACGCATATATCCAATATATCAGATAACAAAGTGAAATACTGTAACAATATGAGATAACCAAGGGACAGCAAAAGAGATGAGAGATAACATAGTACATTAAGGACAACAATCACTCATTATATGGCTTTTTTTTATATCCTAGAGGTCCTTACATTTAGCGTCACACTGTATGGCCTTATGTATCTAGGTTTTGCTCTATTGTACATCTCTGCTAGGAGAGCCCAAGGTTTCTACTGATTATGACAGATGAGGGAAACCATTGAGCCTATGTTCCTTTGGGTCTGGCTTACTTCACTTAATATGATTTTTTCTAAGTCTTTCCATTTCCTTACAAATGGGGCGATGTCGTTCTTTCTGACAGCAGCATAGAATTCCATGCAAGATCCATCGTCTGCTGTCTTCAAGAGACACATCTTGCTTAAAAAATCATTTAGTTTTTAAGGTAGCTGTTGTCCATTTATTTATTTATTTACTTACTTATTGTGTTGGTCCTGGGGCTTGAATTCAGGGCTAGGGAATTGTCCCTGAGCTTTTACGCTCAAAGCTATCACTCCACCACTTGAGCCACAGCTCTACTTCCAAGTTTTTTTGTAGTTCAGTGGAGATAAGAGCCTCATGGACTTTCCTCCTCAGGCTAACTTCAAACCATACTCCTCAAATCATAGTCTCCTGAGTAGCTAGGATTATAGCTGTGAGCCACTGGCACCAAGCTTATTGCCCACATTTAGTTTTATACGATAAACTTCTTACAGCTGTAAATGAAAGAAAGCTGGGCATCAGTGGCTCACACCTGTAATCCTAGCTACTCAGGAGGCTGGGGTCTAAGAATCATGACTCAAAACCAGCCTAGGGAAGAAGAGTGCATGAGATTCTTGTTTCCAACGAAATAGCTAAATTCTGGAAGAAAAGGCATAGCCCAAGTGGTAGAGGACCAGCCTTGAGCAAAAAAGCCAAATGAGGGTAAAAGGCCCTACTAAGAAATGAGAGGGAAGCAATCAATATGGGCTCAAGGCTTTATTGGGAGACAGACCTGCCAGGTTGCTCCAAGCAGGAATGGAGGCAGCAGCAGTGGACAGGTATGGACAGAATTTAAACAGAATCTGAGGGGACAGTCACTAAGTGGACTGTGGGGATTCGGGAGGTAGATTCAGTTCTGAGAAGAAGGTGTTGTGAAGGTGATATATGGGAGAGAGTTACATTCAGAGAAGGGGTGTAAGGAAACTTGCTCCCAGGTGGGAATTTGTACATCACACTGAGAAAGCAGTACAGCACTGGGGAAATAGAAACTTAACAGAATTTTGTAAACAGATGGGAATACAGGGTGGGGATCAATTGGCAAGCTGACTCTGGGTCCTTCGGTTCCTGTTTTTTTAATGTATAAATCTAAGAAGCAGAAGCTAGAGGATCAGGGAGAGATTTTCTAGCTGTTTCCTGTTGGTCAAGGGTGTTGGTTTTAGGGGTAGAAAGCATAAGTGTCATCCAGTCCAAGAGAAGGTACCAATAAGAGTTTCTTGGTAGTGAACATGCATATGCATATTTTAATGAAGTCTGAAAACAGTATTATGAGGCAAGGGCTGAACAATATGGAAAGAAAAAACATTAGAAGACCTATCAACAGCAGAAGGGAAGGAAGCCATCTGTTCAGGGGGGGGGGAAGGAAAAATTGGATGAATTGCCTAGTTCCTGTAACCTGCCTTCCAGGTAATTCTGGAGTTGATGGATCATATCCCTAACTACTCTTGACTGATTAACACCTGACAACTGGGAGGGGGGTGTCAGAAATTAGGACTGGATTAGAGTGGTTAAGGGCCCAATGGGAGGCCTTGATCATTTTCTGGACTATAGATGTCTGGACTAGAGTATGGATGGAAGACCCATCTGAAAGAAATAGCAGGTAATAGCAGAAATAGCAGGTATTAGTTCTTGCCCAGTTAAAAGACAAATATGGGCATTAGATAGGCATGCTCATGAACTATTTTCTCTTGACCTTCTGGCTCTGGCTAATTTTGAAAAGCTACAAAGTCATTCCATTTAGGATCTGACACTATCCCCTCTTATCTGAGCAGTTTTTTCCCAACTGCCTCTGGGTGGATCCTCATCTCCTAGACTAGCTCTGTCCTGAGGGTCTAGGAGGTCTTTTCTTGCTGGGATGATGTTGCATTTGGCATTTTTGCTTGTTGCTGGGATGGCATATCCCACCTGACTGATGGCATGCCCCACTGTGGAGGGGAAGTAGGTGACAGATTGAGAGTCCTTGCCAATAGCCCCTTTCTATTTCCAGTTAAAGCATCAAGGAGATCAATAGAAATAGTTTTTTAAGCAGGGCCTACCTGGAGCTTATTAATAAAAGTTCAGTTAGATCAATAAATACTTGGAAGAGTTATTTATCTCTCAATGGGTCTGACTGAAAATGCTGCAGAGGATCAAATCTGTAATAACAAAACTCAATATTTGACATGATGAGTGTTTTGAAACAGCAACTGATTAAACTAGCTCATTTTTAACTGAATATGGCACTTTAGGATACTAATTAAGATTGGAACCATTCTCAGCTCGGTATTTGAGGGGGCTTACATACTTGGAAGACAGATTTATTACATACATTTATTCATAGCCAAATCTTTGCGGTTTAAGTTTAAAACTAACCATTGTTTCTTTTGGCTTGAGGAGCCAGTTAAGCTAACTTAGAACTGAACAATTACTGGACTCTCCTCAAGGCAATTTAGTTACACTACCTACAGCTAGGCTGCTCAGGTAGCAAAGTTTGCTAGGTTTTATCCCAATCCAAACTATCCTTCCTCCTTGTCAAGGAGTTAGGCTCACATTCTAAGCATAATTGATTGCCAAGAGGGCTATTTCCTCGTTTTTGTCCCAGGAAGCACAGATAATAGTTACACATGAATTAAAATAACAACAAATAATTCCAGAAAATATCAGAACTAAAAAATAATATCAATATTTAAATAAAAGCACTATAGTTTGACAGAAGGCTTTTTCTTATGCCATGACATTAAAATGAGGTTATTTTAAGCAATGGTGAAAGGGTGGAAGGAGTGGAACAAGAAGGTGGGAGTAGATAGGTTGGTAGAGTGGTAGGAAGAGATTGAGATGTAAAGTTGGGTGGGGAATGTGGAAGAAGGAGAGTGGTCAGCAGGGCAGAATGGCAAATCTGTGTCAGAGAGGACAGATAAAAGCCTGAACATAAGAGATTTTTCCAGTCTTGCCACTTAGATGACAGAAGTTATCCAGGTCTGTAAGGATATTAAGGTCTATCAAGGCCCACTGTCCAATTGGTATTAATGCCATGTCATATTATAATAGAATATGAGCCTTTGGGTTTTATAGAGATTAGCCAAGAAGCAGCCCAAAGGGGTGTTTTGAGGTGGTTCTGTTGGCACCTGAGTTTGTATCTGATTAGGCCCATATAAGGTTTGTTTGTTAAAGCTTCCTTTCTACCTCATGTATATGGTTGCTGTCTTTAAAAGCATAGTGCAAGCTCTGTTTGGGGTTGCTGATCTTTGATATAGGAATTCACCATGTAGTGGCTGGCCTTTTAATAAATACTCCAAGGTTTGACCTCTCAAAATGCAGCTTCTCTGTTTTCTCACCTTATAACAATATATGGTACTGAAAAAGAAAAATGAAATGATTGTGGAATGTACATTCCTTTGTATTCATTGGTTTGTGCCTCACCTTCATCCACAGTTGAAAGGAAGGTCAGACAGCAACTTTACATTTTTGTATAATAAATGAGAAAGTAATCTTTCTTTATAGAACATGTGGCTTTACTAGGCTCTACATTGTTTCTACTTAGAATAGTATAGTAATTTCTCTGTTGCTTGAATTCTGGGCTGCATGCTGCCTAATAAGGATGAGATTTTGTTGTACTGAGAAAGAAGCCACATTTTAGTGGTCAAATTAGGAGTTCTTTATTAGAGCAGTCTCCAGATGGACACCTGTCCCAGAGATCTGCAGCCCCATGGATACACTTAACACTATCAGAAAACTGAGCCATAAGAGCCAAAGTGTAAAGAAAAAGCAGAAAAACAATACCAACAAACTAGGTCAGTGCCAATGGAGAACTGAAGTGGGACACCATGGTGATCGGAGAAGAGACACAGGATAGAGGTATGGTGTAATGGCTCCTGAACTGGTCAGGGCCTAAATAGGGTCAGATTAGGGACAGGATCATAGGCAGCTTGAATGTTCACAACCCAAGAGTGGCAAGTCCAGTAACCTATTGTCCAAGTCCCCACCCCTGCCTCTAAGAATTCAGGTATATCCATCAACTTGGAGGTGGGACTTCCCTGCCTCCATCATGAAGACAAGATGACGCCAGTTAAACTCAATACCCTATCATCTGCCAAGTGGCCTAATGGCACTGGTTAGATTCAGCATCCCTACTTCAATCTGGTAAGAAGAGAGAAATCTGAATGTTTGCTATGTGTTAGGTAGCGTGGAAACTTATAGGACTTAGAGGACAATAACCAATAAATATCCCCTTGCAAGGCAGAGTCAACCTTCACAAGTTTGAGGAAAGGTCTTGGAGCATAGTTAGCTAAATTCTCAATGAACATTTGTACAGGAATGTTTAAAAGCGGCTCACAGAGACCACAAATGTAATTAGCCGTATTCATCACAGTTAAGTATTTGATCAGAGCTCTTATGGAGGTAAAACGTGTTTCTAGAAAATTATTTTAAATATTATGCCAGTCTTCTCACAATGCCATTTTTAAAAATAGGTAAGTAGTCAGAATAATTTTAAAGTTTCTTTAGAAATCTCTACAGCACACTGTTATTTAACTTCCCTCTAAGAGCAGCCTGTAATCACTGACATTTCCAGACTTTAGCTGGTAGGGACTGAAAATGCCAAATTTGACTGTATTTACTGACTTGATGGAAGTAAAGAATATCTTCATGTTTCCAAGCAACATACATCCAGGCCTCATAAGCACAACATTCATCCTTCTTTATGCTTGAACCAGTGGGATATCCTCCCTTTTTTCTAGACTGGAAAACCCAGATATTGATGTTTTATTGGCCTGTATATACTGGCAAGTACGAGAGCTTCTTGAGAATTGTTTGCTATGCAAGTGGAAAAGGAAGCAAAACACAAGGCTCTCAGAAATACAAAGGAGGTAGTCAGGCACCAGTAGCTCACACCTGTAATCCTAGCTACTCAGGAGGCTGAGATCTGAGAATCATAGTTTGAAGCCAGCCTAGGCAGAAAAGTTCATGAGACTTTTATCTCCAACTAACTACTACAAAACTAGCAGTGACTCTGTGGCTCAAAATGGTAAAACGCTACCCTCGAGTGAAAAAGTTCAAGAACAGAGCCCAGGCCCTGAGTTTAAGCTTGACAACCAACACTAAAATAAAATAAAGTAAAATAAAAATTGGAGCTGGGCATGGTGGTATACACTGCCCATGGAACTGAAGCCTGAGATAGCATGTTCAAATCCTCTCTGGACAACTTAGTGATACTCTGTCTTAAAAGAAGATAAGGCCAGGTGCTTGTGGCTCACACCTGGAATTCTAGCTACTTAGGAGGCAAAGATCCGAGGACTGTGGTTCGAAATCAGCCTGATCAGGAAAGTCCATGAGACTCTTCTCCAATAAAATACTCAAAAAATCCCAAACTGGTACAAAAGAAAGAGTTGGACTGGCAAAAAAAAAAAGAAGCAGCAGGAGGAAGAGGAGAAAGACGAGGAAGAGGAGGCAGCTGATGCTTATAATTCTAGCTACTCAGGAGGCTGATATCTGATGATAGCAGTTCAAAGCTAACCCAGGCAGGAAAATACACGAGACTCTTATCTCTAATTAACCACCAAAAACTGGGAGTAGAACTGTAGCTCAAGTGCTAAAGTGCTATCCTTGAGCAAAGTAAAGCTCAGGAATAGTGCTCAGGCCCTGAGTTCAAGCCCTAGAACCAGTGTGTGTGTGTGTGTGTGTGTGTGTGTGTGTGTGTGTGCCCATGGACACACTTGGGCAAACATACACAGATTTTAAAAAGGCTGTGGGTGGTAGAGTTCAGAGACAGCTCTGGTTTCTAAACCCCACAACTGACCAAAAAAAGGCAGGGATGTACCTCAGGGGATACAGTGCTTTGCTGTCATGTATGAGGCTATAGCTTTGATCCCCAGCACCACAAACACACACACACACATTCATACACATACTAACACTATTACTAACATTGTTACTACTCTTAATCTCAGCCAAAAGACCAACAAGCCATATATAGTATATATACATATGTATATATGTATATACATATGTATATATATACATATATATACACATGTATAGTATATATACAGATATATGAAATGACCCATGTATATGATTTTAAGAAAACAGAAGGAACTGGGAGAGAATAAAGGAACAGAAGACACTGTATAATGTACTCATTATCTGATTCATATAATTGTAATCCCTCTGTACATCATCCCTATACTAACAATAAAGTAAATTATTTTTGCCAATTCTGGTGCTTGAATTCAGGGCCTGAGCACTGCCCTTGGGCTTTCTCAAGGGTATCTACCTCTTGAGCCACAGTACCACTTTCAGCCTTTTCTGTATGTGTGGAACTGAGGAATTGAACCCAGGGTTTTGTGAATGCTAAGCAAGTACTCTATAACTAGGCCACATTCGCGGTCCCAAGTAAATTAATATTTAAAAAAGAAAACACCATCTTTCAGAAAGACAAATACAAATTATTTTGAGAATAGTGAAATTTATTTAATGACATCTAGGCAGCAACTGGAGGCTATTTCAGTGGTCTGCTGTTCCTTGTGTCTCTAAAGGGACACTGAATCCCTGGGCCTTTCTCCTTGCAGCTCTTCTATCTCTATTGGGATTGGCTTTTGCTTATTGATAGTTTTGGCTCCTATTATTGATGGTTTGGTTGACATGACCACATTCATAACTTGATATCTTTTTGTTTTCTGCTCTTTTACTTCTATCTACTTTTCCATCCAGATTGCCAATAAAGAAATGCTGGTCATGTACAGGCTATGTAACTTAACTACTCTGTACTGAGAATAGATTGTAGAGTAGATTGTAGAATAGATTGAGCTTATGTCAATCAGTTCAATAGCCTAATATTGCCTTAGGACCTATGGGTGTGCAGTGTTAAAAATTGTAAAAGTAAGGCTTGAGGGGCCGGGAGTTGGCCTAGTGGTAGAGTGCCTGCCTAGCATGCACGAAGACCCGGGTTCAATTCCTTGGTACCACATACTTAGAAAAAGCCAGAAGTGGTGCTGAGGCTCAAGTGGTAGAGCTCTAGCCTTGAGAAAAATCCAAGGACAGTACTCAGGCCCTGAGCTTAAGCCCAGGACTGGCAAAAAAAAAGAAAAAAAAAAAAAGTAAGGCTTGAGGTATAGCTTAGTCATAGCACATCTAACGTGAGAAGTCCTGGGTCATATCTTATACATCAGTAATACACAAATATCTATCTGTAGTTAATTATTATATTGAAAAAAGGAGACTGAATTTAAGTAACATCACCTTGTTCTCACAGCCATTCTGGTGTCTTGCTGGGTGGTTGGGCTTTTCATCTACCTCAGAAAAGCCTAGAGATGAGATAGGCTATTCTTTGAATTTCAGATATTAGGTTGTTCAGCCCCAAGATGAGTGCTACAGAGAATTCTCAACTCTGATTGTCCCCTATATGGAAGGTTTTGCTAGCCTCTGAGGATTTCCCTACATGGAAGGTTTTGCTAGCCTCTGAGTATTTTCCTAAATAATCTGCTTTACTCAACCCCTGAATATTTCCCTATATGATTTGCTTTAGTTGGGTTTGGGTCTCTACCTCAAACATGCATTTTGTTTTTTGTTTTGTTTTGCTTTAAAAGCTTTGTGTAAGTTCAATTCTAGGCTGCAGCTCTTTGGCACAGGAGGCCCCCTGTAGTCACCAGTTTTCAGCCTTTCAAGATGTGTCTTCTTTGTTTCTCACAAGCATGTTCGCATACAACAATATTAAATACATACATATATATATATATATCTCAAACCAAAGCAATTCTGCTTGTACATTTTCATTGTTTTGTGTTAAGGTAGGAAAGCAGACCATATATGGAAGGATGTGTGTGTTATGTATAGAAATGCATTTATATCAGATGCATAAACTATATCTAAATAGATGCATAAACTCTATTGTTTACCAATGAGGAAGGCATCTGGGTGATTCAAAGACACCACTCAGGTGAGATTGATATTCCTATAATCTACATTGGTAGTACTATATGTGAATTTATATTGCTTTGCACTCTCAGAAGTTTGAAACATTCAGATATATTATCTATTATGTAACCTTTATAAGTAATAAAGTTGCTTTTATAAGTAATAAAGATCCTAAATTGTCACTGCACTATAACCTTGTCTACAATATTTCATACTAATTATTTATAGAAGTTTCCACTAACATGCAATATCACAAAGAATATCAACCTCGCTGCTTTACAATTCCAGGTCTCTTATTATCTCTACTTCCCATAAACAGGTTGACTAAGAAAATTATAAGTGGGCCGGGAGTTTGGCCTAGTGGTTAAAGTGCTTGCCTAGCATGCATGAAGACCCGGGTTCGATTCCTCGGTACCACATACATAGAAAAAAGCCAGAAGTGGTGCTGAGGCTCAAGTGGTAGAGCTCTAGCCTTGAGAAAGTCCAAGGCCAGTGCTCAGGCCCTGAGTTCAAGCCCAGGACTGGCAAAAAAAAAAGAGAAAATTATAAGTAAATCAATGCCCTGCCAATTTTTTTCCAATCTGAGAGACATGAAGAAAATGCTTCCAGGAACAAGGCTCTGTACGGCGTTTTATAGAGAATGTCAGGGAAGAGCACACACAGGCTGTTTCTCAAGTGTTCAGAGAGTATGAGTAAGCCTCAGACCAAATAGTGGGAAGGGTATCTGAAAAGGCTCCAACATGAACAAGAGCTAGCATATGTAGGAGCAGGGACCTTTTGGGGCGTCAAACTGCAAGGAAATTGTGACTCACGCACATAGTGAAGGGATGACAGAAGGAATGCTGTTGAGCCGGTAAGAGAGGTCCTGGAGGCCTAGTCTTATTTGTAAAAACTGTTACCTCTAAAAGAAGATTCCAGTGCTGAGGTAAGGAAAGCACGCATAAGCATGAAATGTGTGTCAGTGACTGCGACAGCATCCCCTTCCAGCACCAAAGAAAACCAAACTCTCAAAAGAACTAGAACTTTCTGGACTTTGGTCCAAAAAGTAAGAAAGCACTAAAAAAAAAAAGGAAGGAAGGAAGATGATGATGGGCATGTAAAAATGACACAAAAGCCAGTAAGAAAGCAGTACATATCAGTCAAATCTAGGACTATTTGAGCATCATAATAATGACAATAGGCTAGTCTTAAACAGCAATGAATAAATGTAGGCAACAATTAGAAAATAGTATAACCATTATAGTAACAACTGATTCAACAATATCATTGTGTACTAAATCAATGTACAGATGTCCATGGTTTTTAATGGATTTCTTTATGAATAATACCTCCAAAGGAAAAGTGATAGTTTAACAGAGAATTGAACTGGCAGACATCATTTTAATGAACCAGCAATAGAAGTTCATAAACTGCCCAAGAAAAGACAAACTGCTGTCATGGCTTCATAATCTGACAGAACCAGGATATACCATCACTATTGAAAACTACTACAAACATAAACTTCCTTAGGAAATGCAGGATCCTTCCTGAGCCAGAGGGAAAATATTAGAAGGTACTTAGACTTTCACAAGTATTGCAATGTGAAGATGGGCTAAAACATATTGTAGTTACTTTAAAGTTTCCTGAATTTGACAATTACATTCTGGCTATTGAGGCATTGTTTGTGTGCTTAGGAGATATAAGTCATGAAGTCAGCCTTGTTCGGTCACAAATTAAGCTTTTCTCTCTAATTTTTGATATGAATGAAAATTTCCAAAACACACCACACACACACACATACACACACATAGGAAACCAAACAACAACGGGGTAAAGACAACTGACACAGAAATGTGTAGGACAGTCCTGAAAAGTCAGATAGTCTTTTCCTAAGTAGGATAATGGATAAAATGATACAATTAGATTTGCCTCTGTGGGGTGTGTGTGTGTGTGCAGTACCTAGGGCTTGAACTTAGGGCCTAGGCATTGTGTCCCTGAGCATTTTTGCTCAAGACTAGTACTCTACCACTTGAAGATAAGACTCTCACAGACCTTCTTGCATAGGCTGGCTTGGAACTATGATCTTTAGAGATGAGCCTCTTGGAGTAGTTGGGATTAGAGGTATGAGCCAGAAGTGCTTGGCAGATTTGCCACTTGAAAGTTTTGCTGGAGAGTAGAGTAGAACACTGTCCAGGGACCAGGTCCGCTGGCCAAAGAACAAGTCTGACTTCCAAATTCTTCACTTTGATTTTCTAAATATATCTTAGTCTTATTTTGGCAGCTAGATTTGAGTCAAAAGCATTGAGTGGTTTTATGTTTGTTTGGCTATAGGGATCAAACCCAGGACCTCTTATATGCTAGATACTCTTTTTTGTTCATATGTTTTTATTGTAATTAATAGAAGGGTTATGTTACATTCACCAGATAGAAGGTGCATTACTTCACATACATTGATACCCTTTCTCATGTCATGGTCCCCATTTCCCTCCCCGCCCCCTGCCGCTTATATTGTTTTCCCCCTTCCCAATCCAATTTCAAATAATCAATCAAGCATATATACAATATATCAGATAACAAGGTGAAATACTGTAACAATATGAGATAACCAAGGAACAGCAAAAGAGATGAGAGATAACATAGTACATTAAGGACAACAATCACTCCTTATATGGCTTTTGTTTCATGCTAGATACTCTTAACACTACACTTAGTTTACAAAGCATAAGTCAACAGTACAAAAACTAGAATAGCTGATATGTTCAAAATGAAAAACATAGTTGCTTTTTATTCCCTCTTCCTTCCTTTTTTCTTTCTCCTTCCCTCTTTCCCTTCCTTCTTTCCTTCCTCCCTTGCTTTGATTTTGTGGCACTGGGGTTTACGTTTGGAGCCTCTTACTCCCTCAGCTTGTCCAAGTAGCATTTACACTTGAGCCAAGCTTTGCACTTGATTTTTGCTGGTTTTACTCTGTGTGTGTGTGTGTGTGTGTGTATGTGTGTGTGTGTGTGTGTGTGTCTGCCAGTGCCAGTTCTGGGGCTTGAACTAAGGGCCCAAAGCTGTCCCTGAGCTTTTGTGCTCCATGCTGGCACTCTTCCACTTGAGCCACCACTCCATTTCTGATTTGGGGGGATTAATTAGAGATCAGTGTCTTGTGGACTTCTCTGCCCAGGCTGGCTTTGAACCTTGATTCTTCATATCTCAGCTTCCTGAGCAGTTAGGATTACAGATGTGAGCCACAAGTGCTCAGCTTTGCTGGGTATTTTGGAGAGGGAGTCCTAAAGATTTTTCTGCCCAGGCTGGCTTCCAACTGTAATCCTTTGGATATTAACCTCCTGAGTAGCTAGGATTATAGGCATAAGCCACTGGAGCCTGGTTTCAAAGCATGTGTTTTTAATCTATTATAGTTAAGAGTGCAGAACCTAATGAAGTTAAAATAAATGTGAAAATATAATTGCTTTTTTTGGTAAACATTATTAAATAACAATTCCCTTTTTTCTCTTTCTTTCTTCATTTCTTTTTTTTTGTTAGTCATGGACTTGAACTCTTTGCTTGGGCACTATCCCTGAGCTCTTCAGCTCAAGGCCATCAGCCTACCCCTTGAGCCAGAGCACCACTTCTGGTTTTCTGGTGGTTTCTGATTTTCTAATGGACTTTCATGCCCGGGCCGGCTTTGAACTGTGATCCTCAGATCTCAGCCTCCTGAGTAACTAGGATTATAGGCATGAGTCACTAGTGCCTGGCTCAATCTGCCATTAGAAGTAGAGAAGATAAATAGAGAATCAAAACTATTCCTTATCTGTACCCTGTGTGTTTTCCTCATTCCTGTTCTCTTTTTCCTGTGGAGAATAGTGGGTGAAAGGGAAGAACCAAGAGTGGACTCTATTTCTTCTTAAGCAGAAGAGTTTGTAGCAATAACACAAAATTCACCCCAGATATTTGAAATAGTAGCTAATACTCTTTCCAAAGCAGTACATTTTTTAATTGTTGTTATAAAGGTGATGTACAGAGGGGTTACAGTTAGATAAGTCAGATAAAAGTGCATTTTTTTGGACCGTGTTACTTATTCCCTCCCTCTCACCTCCAGTTTTTCCTTCCTATCCCTACCTACAAGTTGTATAGTTCATTTTCAATGTAGTGTGCAGTGAGTACATTGTTGCTTTTCTTCACCCTTTACCCCACTATTTCTATGCATCCCTGCCTCCTCTTAGGCTCCTAAAGACATAGAAATAATTCAACAGCTGGGCACCAGAGGCTTGAGCCTGTAGTAGGTTACTTAGGAGGCTGAGATCTAAGATTGCAGTTCAAAACCAGACGGGGCAGAAATGTCCCCATGAAACTCCAATTAACTATTCAAAAACCAGAAGTAGCACTGTGGCTCAAGTAGGAGAGTTCTACCCTTGAGCACAAAGAGGCTTAGGGATAGCATCTAGATGCTGAGTTCAAGCCCCACAACTGACCAAAAAAAAAAAAAAAGAAAGAAAAAAATGAATAAAGGCAAGAAAGAGTTCATTTTGGTAATTGCTATTTTGTATGATCAGATGCACCTAGGCATTATGCCTTTCTGTTCCTTTCCTAAGATTATCCTCTTTTGTCCTCACTGTATGTGAATACCTAGAGACCTGTATAATGTTCCAGTATTTTATATCTAGCTTTCGCAAATGAAAGAAAGCATGCACTGCTTGTCCCTCTGAGCTTAGCTTACCTCACTTGTAGTAGTCTTTAAAGGAATTTTCTTCTTAGCCATATTAGGAGGTAAAGAAGAAATTTGCTTTTACAGTTCTGTAATTTCTTGAGATTGGTGCCTTTCATTTGCTTCTCTGTGGATAAGGAGAAAGTTAGACAAGAATATCTTTTTTTCATCCTTCAGCAACTGGCACAAAAAAAAAAGATGTGTAGTTGAGTAGTGGGAATAAAGGAGGATGTTAGCTGCCTCAAATTACTGAATTAGCTTAGCTGATTACGACTGCGATGCCTGCTTTGTCCTTCCATCATTATGCCCTCTGGGAGAAGGCCTGGTGGAACTGGCGACACCTACAACCAATGTCAAAGACACTTTGGATCTGAAGCTAATTTTGCAGAATCCGAGGACACTACCAAACTGTGTGGATAAGAGGACCAAACCTCAGGCAAAAGGGGTGAGAATGTAACTTAGTGGTAGAGTGCTTGCTGAGCATGCATGAAGCCCTGGGTTTGATTCCTCAATAAGACATAAATAGTCCCAACTGACACTTGCTTAAGTGGTAGAGTGCTAGCCAAAGAAGCTCAGGGTCAATGCCCAGACTCAGAATTCAAGCTCCAGGACTGGCAAAACAAACAAAACAAAACAATTCCAGACAGAAGAGTTGGTTTAATTCATTCGGGGCAAAAAAGCCAGAGATAAATTTTAGAAATTGAGATACAGTGCTAATGAGGCATTTGAGGTGAAGAGTAACAAACAGTGAACAAGAGGAGGGAGAAGGATGCTGGAGAGTGCTCTCGGGAGAGGGTCTGGGTAGAGATTTGACAAAGGCCACCATGCTCATGTTTGCCAACAAGGACTTTAGTTCATTTTCTGTAACTGAAACAGAACATCTTAGGGTGGGTATTTATAAAGAAAAGGAGCTTATTTAGCTTGAAGTTTTGGAGGTTAAAGAGCACAGCACAAGCACCTTGACTCTGGTGAGGGCCTTGACAGGGGGAGGGGGAGATGACTTCACAATATTAGGAGTGTGACAGTGGCAAATAGGATAGAAGAGAGATTAAGGAGAGTCGCTGAGCTTCTTTATATTAAATGGTTCTCTGGGGGAACTCATCCAGTTCCAGGAGGCGGATATTAGGTTCTAAGGGTGGTAGGCTCATGATCCTATGACCTTGTCCCAACACCACATCTCTGAAAGTTTCCACCATTTCCTCACCTCACCCCTGGACACCAAGCCTCCATTACATAAACCTAGAAGCCTAGAAGCTGTCATGCAGGTTTATTGATTATGTAGTGACTACTCAAACAGGTTATACAATTATTTATTACTTTAAAACTCATTGAATGAGGGCTGGAAGTTTGGCCTAGTGGTAGAGTGCTTGCCTCACATGCATGAAGACCAGAGTTCGATTATTCGGTACCACATTCATAGAAAAAAGCCAGAAGTGGTGCTGAGGCTCAAGTGGTAGAGCTCTAGCCTTGAGAAAGCCCAAAGACAGTATTCAGGCCCTGAGTTCAAGCCCCAGGACTGGCAAAAAAAAAAAAACCCAACTCATTGAACAAACATCTACTGTGTTTGCTTTCTGTCAGAATATCTACGAGTATCAGGCTTTGGGTTTTTTTTTTTTTTGTCCATCATGGGGCTTGAACTCTGGGCCTGGGCACTGTCCCTAAACTCTACCATTTTGAGCTACAGCATCACTTCCAGTTTTCTGGTGGTTAGTTCAAAGTAGAGTCTCATGGACTTCAGTGCTCAGGATGGCTTTGAACTGTGATCCTCAGATCTTACCCTCTGAGGATTAGAGGCTTGAGCCATTGGTACTCAACAATGTTATCAAATTAAAAGGTTGCTTTTGTTGTCTCAAGATTTTGATCCAAATTGTTTCATTACTTTTGAGCCAGTTGCAAAACAATACATCATGGCAAAGAGCATGTGAAGAGCAAAGCTGCTTACCTCACAGCCTAGATGTGAGAGAAAAGGAACTAGAACAGTGTTCTAGTTCCTTTTGCAGTGTTCTAGTTCCTTTTGAAGCACAACTCAACTAAAACCTCCCACAAGGCTTCACCTCTTAAAAGTTTTTAGCCAGGTGTGGTGGCTCCCACCTGTAATCCTAGCTACTCAGGAGGCTGAGATCTAAGGATCAAGGTTCAAAGTGAGTCCAGGCACAAAAGGACCTGAGACTCTTATCTTCAGTTAACCTCTAGAAAATGGGAAGTGGGGCTTGGCTCAAGGGTATGGCGGTAGCCTTGAGCTGAAGAGCTCAGAGACAGCGCCCAAGCCCAGTTCAAACCCTATGACCCACAAAACAACAACATAAAGTTTCTACCACCTCCCAATAGTGCCAAGTTGGAGACCAAACCTGAGTATATAAGTCTTTTGGAGACACTCCAGATCCAGAGTATAGCACCTAGAAATTTTGCTTTTATCGTATGCTAATTACACTTCAATTTTTACAAGGTCATTGGAGCCAGATGCTAGTGGTCACACCTGTAGTCCTAGCAATTCACGAAGTTGAGATCTGAGGTACACAGTTTAAAGCCATCTTGGGTAGAAAAGTTCATGAGACTCTTATCTCTAATAAACCACCAAAAAGCTAAAAGGAGAATTGTAGGTCAAGTGGTAAAGTGCCAGCATTCAGTGAAAAAAAAGGTAGTTGGGGGGAGGCACACACGTGTGTGTGTGCACATGCACACACGTAGGTGAAAAGTTGCTAAGATATGAAAAGGTATGGAATTAGGAAGCTAATAATGAGGATGATGAGCATGGATAGTGTTGGGGGGCTTTCTTTAGCACAGGAAATATATTTGTGGACATTTATGAATTATTTTAGGATTTAATAATATGTGTGGACATAATTTCTGACAGAAATATAGCTCAGCATTTTTCAAAGGCCATACAAGGGAGAGATGTAGAGAATAATGTCTTGAGGCACAGGCTTCTTTGGGCAAAAGCATCTTTAGTCATACTTGGATCATAAGACTTAAAATAATCAGAATTCTCACCTATCCATGCCCCCATTCCTATTTTTAAAATATTTTATTTTTAGCAGGAGGACATTTATAACCAGGTAAACAAATTAACAGCAGGAATACTGTTTCAAAATCTACAACATTACAGGGTAGATGTTTATGAAGTCAGTGATAGAATGCTCACTAAGCCTGAGTCTTTGGGTTCCATTCCAGGAGCACAAACAAAACCAAACCTAATAAAAATTAATACATGGGGCTGGGAGTTTGGCCTAGTGGTAAAGTGCTTGTCTAGCATGCATGAAGATGGGGTTTCGCTTCCTTGGTACCAAACACACAGAAAAATCCAGAAGTGGTGCCATGGCTCATGGCTCTAGCCTTCAGAAAGCCCAAGAACAATGCTCAGGCCCTGAGTTCAAGCCCCAGGACTGGTAAAATAATAATAATATTGATAATAATGCAAATGTTGCAGAATGTCATTGGCACATTTATGCCTTTTCATTATATAGTTCTTTTAAATTTTATGTCCATATTTTCATCATTAAATATTTGAAAAAATACACAACAAAACCCTTCAAACCTACATTAGGGTCTGCTGTGAATCTCAGAGAAATGAAAACAACTTTCTGATATTAATACAACTCTAGAGATTATTCAGTTTCAGAAACTCATCTATAAGCCTACCATTCTACACTCACCTGTGAAAAAGGGTGCTAACTTCTCCATTCTTGGGAACCACAGGGGTTCCTGTGTCCTGATTTCCAACTAAACAAATTAAATGACCTGGGATAGCTGCTTTGACCCCTGAAATGAGGGATCATCAGCTAAATAATGAGAATCTCATCCAAGGGGATGTCACATTGTCTACTTTGGTGATCGCTTGACACATATGTAGTTCTTCCCATTCTATTCTCCTAATAGACTTTCAGTCTCAGGGACTGGAGTTTGGGGGCCTCAGATTAATGCTGGGATTACCATAATACCCAAGAAAATAAAACCAACTTCTTCAGTATGTCAGTGAAGATTTTGCTGGGTTCTTTTCTCTGCAAGCCTGCTATCTGATCTATCTAGCTTTCTATAAAAGTTTGACTTTGTGTAAATGATTTATCTTCATGTAGTTAATACTACAATTCTCTAATAATGAAACTGATATTATGTGACATCCACATTCACATCTATCAACCGGTTTTCACTATGTACAGTATCAAGTTTTCAGAAGATGACTTCCCTGAAATATATGCACAGGAAAATGATCCATTAGTTATTTGCCTTTCAAAAGGAATTTTACCTGTGAAAGACTGGAATGTTTTTGCAGTACAGCTGTATAATTATTTTAGAAAAACCCTCTTTCAGTTGTTATTTTTATGGTACTGGCCATAATGATAAGAATCACAGACTCACTAAGCTCAGAGATCAGGGAAAGACCACTCAGAGTCTTGGAAAACATTTTTAGGCTCTCAGCAACTGCCATTTATTAATGCCCTCTGTTCTCACTGTGAAATGACAAGCTTAAACAAGCACCCTAAGTAGCTTCCAAGCCCTAAATTTCTGTGATCAATGATTGAACAATGGACAGTCAATCAGCTACCCAAGCAAGCAAATTGAAGCATGTTTCCTGTAGGCACATTTTCAAAGCCTAGAGGTAACCCCCATTAAACAGGTGAAAAATCAAAAGAAGTCTCAAACACAAAACAAATACCAGCTATTTTTTGTCACTATCTGAACATGACATAAAAAAAGGGTAAAGAAGGTTTAAGGTCTAGGGGTATGGCTCAAGTTTAATACCACCAGTTCCTCCAGCAAAAAAAGGGGGGGAGGGTCAAACTCTTTAATATTTATACTTAGCACACAAATTTCCTATTCTCAGATTGAAGATATGTCTACATAATTACAAATAAAATCACATGTCTTCTTAATGATATATCAGCAAAATCAGAAAATTATATATTCGTAAACTATGGCAATGCTTTAATAGTAAAAAAATCGTCTGTTTATGATTTTTTGACATTAATAAACAAATTTACATTTAAATCTCTAATACATGTCTCCAAACTTTAAAGTAATAAATTCCAAATTCCCTAATACCTCTGTGCTAAACAGGATACAATGTTTGCAATGTAAACAGCTGTATGCATTGCAATACCAGATTTTTAAAATGCAGATTTCAGGATCTTTAGAAAAAATACTTTTTACCACTTTCTCTTTAAAACAATGCAATAATCCTTTGAGACATAGGAAACATTTAAACCTAATACTTTTCTTGAAGTTTAAACTTAGAATTACCAAATTGCATTTGTGTTTAGGTATAAATTTATCCATTGTTTTACATAGTATGCTCACAATTTAACCTTGAACAATGTCCACTCATACCCATTCACACACACACACATTCATATGCAAAGATCTTAAAGTGCGCAAAATTAATATCGGCTGTTCATTTTCCGGAAATTTTAGTATCATGAGGGTTTTTTGCTAATCTTATTCTTGTGGGTGACAACCAAGTTTTAAAACAAAGCTTTTTAACAAAGCGACTAGTTGAAATTTATTTTTTCAGAGCTAGTTCCTGATATTAGACATATTACCATAATACCTTTTACAGATGAAAGTTGGGTGGGAGTCTTAAACTTAGGAGAACTAAGACTGAAGTTTGTGTCCTGCCACCAACTGTCTCCAGACTGTCACTTTAGCAGGTTATAGGAAAAAGGAAACTAGAAGCCTGTAGCTGCTTTGTCTGGCCTCTGCTCACCTCAACTGATTGGGAGGGGCCTTACCAGGCCCCAGTGGGGCCAAAACTTTTACTTCCCAGAAATATTCAAATAGATAATAAGGATGTGTGCTTGAGTACACGCAGAAAAAACATAAGGATCCATATTTAGAACTGGTACCAATTTTAAAGACAAAACTGGAGAAGGAAAAATATGTAACACGAACAAGACAGAGAAGCAGAGACTTTTAAGAGACTCCTAAATTTTTGATGGCATGCCGGGCCTTAAACTACCAGAGTGACGGAAAGATAGATTTCCATTTCCTGGTAGCTGGCAGACGGAGGCCATCCTAACCTACCTACAAAAGGCTCTGAAGCTTTGCAGACGCCGCTGTCGCTTGTGGTTACCAGCTATCAGCCATGGTCAACCCCACCGTGTTCTTCTTCGACATTGCCGCCGACGGCAAGCCCTTGGGCCACATCTGCTTCGAGCTATTTGCAGACAAAGTTCCAAAGACAGCAGAAAATTTTCGTGCTCTAAGCACTGGAGAGAAAGGATTTGGCTATAAGGGTTCCTGCTTTCACAGGATCATCCCAGGATTCATGTGCCAGGGTGGTGACTTCACGTGCCATAATGGCACTGGTGGCAAGTCCATCTACGGAGAGAAGTTTGAAGATGAGAATTTCATCCTGAAGCATACCGGTCCTGGCATCTTGTCTATGGCGAATGCTGGGCCAAACACAAATGACTTCCAGTTTTTCATCTGCACTGTCAAGACTGATTGGTTGGATGGCAAGCATGTGGTGTTTGGGAAGGTGAAAGAAGGCATGGAAGTTGTGGAAGCCATGCAGGGGTTTGGGTCTGGGAATGGCAAGACCAGCAAGAAGGTCACCATTACCGACTGTGGACAACTCTAATACATTTGACTTGGTTTATCTTGTCAGACCATTCCTTCTATAGCTGAGGAGAGCACCCTTCCACCCCATCTGCTTGCAATATCCTATACTCTTTGTGCTCTCACTGCAGTTCTTTGGGTTCCATGTTTTCCTTAGTCCCAAGTCTAGCTGGATTGCAGAGTTAAGTTTATGATTATGAATAAAAACTAAACAACAACAACAACAAAAAAAAAGGCTCTGAAACGGAATCAGACATTGACATATAACAAGAAAATTGGACTCAATCAGATACACTTAACACAAAAACATGAATTCAGATGAATGTTTTCACCAAACAGCTATTTTTAGATTTAGACATGCCTTGCCGGTGGGACTCTCAGGCATGCCCTGTTATCCACAAGAAACTCAGAAGGGGGGGGGTGTCAAGGCGTCCCTTGACCACCTAGGCCTTAGAGAGCATGCTGCGTCCAGCCTTCTTTTCTCTCTGTTTTAGGCCCACAGTGCACTTTCTTCAAAACAAAACAAAACACAGACAGGGGGTCGGCCGATACTTACCTCTGGAGGCCTTTGCTTTTCACCTGGGCATCTTTTACAAAAAAGGTTGTTAAAGGAAAACCACTGTTTCTAGAAAAAAGCAATCTTTTATCTCAATAGCATAAATATACAAATTATTAGGAATTGATGAAAGACTTGGGAGCCCTGGTCGGGTGGCTCTCATGGGCATATTTACTGTAGGGAGAAACCTGTATTTGAAACTTGTATTTGCCTGATCCCTATTAATTTTAGTAGCTCCAATTGTTTTTCCAGCCAATAGGCCACTGCTCCCCATGCGATTAGACTGTGGCCTCTAGAATTGGGGGTGCAGTTCTATGCCAATTTTTTCATAACTAATGCAGTTATCATAGAATGTCACAACATCCGTATCTTGTCTCTCCCTAGAGATTATAGGGCGGGTCCTCTTTAAGAGCAGCATCTGGATGGCTCTGGCCAGGACAAGGGGCTTGCCAGTTGCTAAGATGCTGCTAGGCTAGCTACACCCAGGAGCTGGGGCCTGCGGCACTTTCTAGGAGCTGGGAACTTAAGGCCTAAGAGGCAGGCGATTGTAGCTCCTCAGGGACAGGGTGTGGAGGCAGTCCTGCTGTAAGCTTGTGGGGGGAGGAGAGGTCAGAGTCTCCTCGCAGAATATCATTGAGGGGCAGAAAGATATTATTAGGCAATTTTAAATAATGCCTGAGCCATTGAATATCTAAGGGTATGGAGGCAGTCAACACGAAATTGACTTTATCAGGAGCTATTTGCAAGCCAAGGCTAAGAAAGGCTTTAGAAAGTAGATCTGGCTTGTCCTGAGCCACTAACAAAATATCATCAGGGTGTAGGGGAATTGTAAAAAAGGCAATCTTTAAGATCAATGATCATTTTATCCACATAAAAACAATTCCTTGTCAAACACATTTGGTAAAGGCTATTTACAGTGTACATGGCCAAGCATGCACTATGCTGCATTTTCAAGCAGAAAATGTTCCTTATTTGACCACAATTGCAATAATTACATGAAAATTCTTATAAAAACATGAATCTTCTTAATAAACAATCTCCAACTCTTTGCCATTTAACCTTGTTAATCGTTCCCTCCTTGGAGAACCAAGGACATAATTCTTCTAGGGTATTGAAAAATGCCTTTAAGTCTTTCTTTTTAACCCAAGTTCCTCGTGTCTTGAGAGCCTAGGAACGATTCCTGTGACGATGATGCCTGTCCCATGGCCAGTCACTTACCTCTCGCCGTCTCCACTCTCAGCGTTGACCGAGATGTCTCGGGCGGGCCACTCTGAGCTGGTCACACAATCACTTGGATCCAAGTTTTCTTGGAAGACAGCGTTCCTCAGCCTCGCAGCACTCGAGCAGGACGTCAACTAGGGCCAAGAACCTAGAGGGAGGAATGAAAGGGACAGGAGACACGAAGAAGGCAGCAAGACAAGCATCTTGATCAAGCTGCTGTTTATGATTGTACTTTGCTTAAATTCTAGACTATTCTATTTGAAGATGAGAAAAGAAGTGAACTATGGATATTGGGTCTAACTGGCACCATCTTGGCACCATCTTGAAAACTCAGTCCTATCCTTAGGTGAAAGAGTGAAATCTCAGTCCTATCCTTAGGTGATAGGCATGTCTGAATCCCTAGAAGCAGGGGCAAGGACTTGGAAAATAGGTTCCTGGACCGACCTGACCTATACCATGAACTCACAAGAATCTTGGAGCTCCCAAGTTTCCTGTGACCCTGCCACTTGACTATAAGAGTTGGTGAAAGGAGACCTTCACAAAATGTTGTACAGCACAGTGAGAAAACAGAGAAGCCACATTTTGAAAGATTGAATATTTGAGCCTTTATTAAAAAAAAAAAAAGAAGAAACAGCAACTGCATGGTAGACTGTCTTAGACACCAGCATCCAGGAACAAAACTTGCACCCAGCTTTTAAAGACAATAATCATATGCTTGGCGTGGATACCAAGCCTTAACAAAAGCAGACCTTATGTGGACATACTTATACAAGCTCAGGTACCAGCAGAACTTTTCCATCTAGGGAAAATACACTTCAATTTCCCAAAAAGTGCAGAATCTGTAATCTCAGCAATTAGGAGAGAGAAGCAGAAGGAGGGATTGTGAGTTCAAGTCCAGCCTGGGACATAGAGAGTTGCAGGCCTCCTTGGGATACATTATACAGCCAGACCCTGTAGCTGACTGACAGTGACAGGGATATTGCTATTTCTGTAATTTTAAGAAATCGTTAGGACAACTCCAATGAAACACCTGTTCAAAATGATCAAGACCTACTTTAATCTTCCAGGGATACTTGGTGGCTTTTCTGCCCCATAACCCTAAAATTGTGTGAAAGGATTTCTTTCTTCTAGGTCAAAACAGAGGCTGTGTGCCCTCAAAGTTCCTGTTCACCAAGACTCATTTGCACAGCACTTCACTGGCTCTGAAATATTCCTCCATTTTTTGCTACTGTAAGAGGGACTTTAGTAGCTGCTTTTGCTGAAAAACACACAAACCATCTAATAAGGGAATGAAAACCCATCATCCCCGCCTCCACTTTGTATCTATAGCCTTTGCCCTGAGCCATGCTATCCTGCAGTGGTCAACTTGCAACCATTTTGAAAGTCTGGAAGGATCAACAACGGCTGTCAATGACTTATAATAAGGCTCCCAACTGACCAATACTGAGACAATGAGCTGCCAAGACCACCTGTGACTGCTACAACTTAAACACACTTGTGACTAAGACTAATTTAACAAATACTTCCCCTGTTTCCAATTCCTCCTTCTACTTAAAGCTATAGTAAATGTCTTGGGGAAGAAGAGGAGATGGGGTAAATCTCTTTTCCCCAACCCAAACATATTGGGATAAGTGCTCCATCCAACCTATTAAACCTAGGAGTTTGGGCCAGAGACCTAGAATCCCCAACCTTAAGGCCTTCTCCAATTCACTTAAGGGAAACCAAGGAAGGAAGAATGAATATAGATACTAATATCAAGAGACAGCCCTTATAAAGTCTAGGTCTCCAGTTCCAGGCTGGGGGAGGGGAGACCACTTCCCAACCACTTCCTTATTTTTCAGTGCTTAAGGGAAAAGCTCACAACAATGGAAGTCAAATAGCCTCTCTAGAGGAACAACTGGGAAATTAGCATTTCTGAGAGGTGTGAGGGAAACTCAGATTCTTCTCTCTCAGCATGTTGAGTGTAAATGCACAATTGCTGATTAAGACATTTAAATATTGGTGAATGTAGGATTTTTTCATATGTAAAAATCGGAGCTTTAAAATCAGCCAAGTCTTTTCACTTATTTAGACACTAGAAGGAAAGTTGTTTCAAAATTCTCCCAAAAGACAGTTGTGGTTAAATTCTAGGAAGATCAGACATATTTAAACCCAGTAGAAAAAGGAGAGGGTGATTTGCTTCAGTGCTTCATAATATAATCGGACCTGTGGACACCGCAAGTAAACACAGCAACAGGATAAATGAGTGCTGGGTCTCATGGGGAGGTGCAAAACAATTATAGCAAATCGGATTTCCGTTGTCGTTTTATCAACTTGCTTGGTCTTTTGGTGGATAATTGGAGCACATCTGCATTAAATAATTCTCAAGTTCTCAGATCAACTCCACAGTTTCAGGCAATTTACTCAGTCGGTACTCGTCTCAGCCCGAAGCCATGGCACGTCTTTCGTTTGGCGCGAATTACAAGGAACATCAAGAAATACTTATATACCACAGACCTGGAGTTAAGTCTTGTGTGAGGGTTTGGTGACTCAATAAAGAGCACTGGGGAGTTGGGAGTGCCGGCATCCGGAGGACACAGAAGAGAGTAAAGTTGGGGGTCTAGCGGAGGGGTCGCGAGCACACCTCATCTCTGATTGGTGGAGCCGGTCAGACTTTTCTTTATGGCGTCACCGAGTACCTGCCTGTAGAAAAGCCCCGTCTCCGTGACGTCACGCCTCGCTGACCAATGAAAGGCTTCGGTCTGCAGCCCCAAGGAGGGTTGTGGGCCCTCCTTTTTTTTTTTTTTCCTTTTTTTTTTTTTTTTTTTTTGTGAATGAAGCTCTACGGAACAGCCCTCCTGGGGTCCCCCGGGAGTCTCGGCCCGCGGTGCTTCAGTACCTCAGCTGCAGCCTGCGTGGCCGCGGTGGGCGCGCGCGCTTGCCCTGGGCAGCCCCCACCGCGGGCCGCAGAGCGGTCGCCTCAGCTTTAGGAGCGGGCTGGGGGCGCCCGCGGCGGCAGGAGGCGCTGTAGCGAAGGCTGCGCTGCGGGTCCTGCGGCCGCCGGGGGAGAGAGCGGGGCGGGCGCCACGGGGCGGGCGCCGTGGGCCGGGCCCCTCCTCCGGCTCCTGCGTGGCCGCCTCCCTCAGGCTCGGCCGTCCCTGCAGCGCTGCTGTTCAGCGCCCGCCGCCCCGGGCGCTCGCGCGCGGGGCTGGCGGGGGGCCTCTGCGGGCTAGTGGGGTGCGCGGGGCCATGGTCGTGGCCCCCTGACGGGCTGCGGCCGCCTCCATGAAGCGGAAGAACGAGCGGCGGCAGAACTGGGCCACCGCGCCCCCCTGCTCGCGGCGCTCCTCGTCCACCTCACCCAGCGTGAAGAAGAGCCGCAGCTCCACGTCGCAGGAACTGTCCCGCCTGGACCAGCAGGACAACCTGTACCTGAACATCACCGGTGAGCCGGCGAGCGAGCGCGTGGCGGGGGCCCCGGGTCCACCCACCCGGGTCTGCCCAGTCAGGGCCCGACTGGCACGCCTTCACCCCCACCTGCAGAAAACCTCCAGCCGCCACACCCCCTTTTAGGGTCCCCAATTCCTCCCGGGAGCGCACCCCCCCCACCTCGAGTTCCTAGCTGCGTGGGCTTCGAGCTGTAACTTTCCCCCTTACACCCTCCTCCACCCCCCTCCCCCGGCAAGGTGGGCCTGGGGTCACCTTTCTAAATTCCCAGCTTTAGTTTGCGCTCCGGAGGTCCGGTTCTGCCCTCAGGCTTTTCCCGACTTACTGCAGACCTGGAGGATCCGGAGCTCGGTGGGGGTCACACGTGCGCCCGAGCCTCCCGGCCCCCGGATTCTCCGAGGTCGCCGAGCTGGGCCGGCTGGGAATTACCCTTGTGTTGCAATCCCCCCCCCACCGGTTCTTTCGGGAGGGACCCCCACCTGGGGTCGCTTTCCCCAGCTGGCGCGGGAAGCCAGAGCCCCCCCAGTTCTGTCCTCACTGCCCTTCCTCTCCCCGACGTGCACCCACGCGCTCCCGGACCTCCTGGGAAATCTCTGCGCCCCCCCCCCCCTCGCCGCTCCAGTGCTCCGGGAAGGAAGGTGTCGTGTTGGTGGCTTTTGAACCAGTCAGCATGCTGGATGCCCAGAGCTGTCACTTTTGAGAAATTCCAGCCAGCCAGAGCAGGAAGAAAAGCACCACTCTCCGGTACTGATTTTTGATTAGTACTGGTTTTTGATTAGTGCTGGTTCGACCATGCTTGAGGACTACATCCAGTTCGGCAGCTGTGTCTTTGCAAGATTGACGCCGAAACGCGCGAAGGCATTTCGCGGGATGGATGTGCGTGGACACGCTTTGTCAGTCGCGTGGCTGTCCACAGCGGAGAGGGGATTTGTTGTTTTCGGTGGCATGATTGTGTCAACCTCGGTGTGGGTTTGTAGAAACGATTTCCCGCCCTTAAGGCCTTTGATAAACGAGGTAGGCTGTGCAGAGGTGAGAACACGGATTTAGGAAGGTTTGGAGAGTTTAATTTAGTAGAAAGTGTATTCTGGGTTGAGGGACAATCTGAAAGCGAAAGTCCATTTTAAATGTAGGTGAAATTAGAGGAGAGATGTCTTCGTGTTTGGAATTGAGGAAGAAAAACAAAGGGGTGCTCTTGAGTACCCCTCTCTGGCAGGCAGCTGCTGGGGTGCGAGAGGTTCCCGCTGTAGGGGGTGAAAACAGTGTGATGAAGTGGAGAATCCAAGTCCTTCCGAGGAGGAAAGGGGGGGGAATTGTTATTCGTGACTTCTTAAGAGGATCTTTGTTTAAAAGCATTTAGATTTAGGGCAAACTATGCACTTCATAACTTGTATACCTGGTGCTTGTCTTTTTGAGGCAGCAAATCTTAAGTGTCTCTTGAATTTTCCCAAATAGACACGCATATACATGTATTTGTTCTTCCCCTTACCTTTGCAGGGCAGCATACACTGTTTTGCACTTTGTATTTGCAGTACATTTTAGCTAATTGTCCAAATAAAACCTGCCTAATATTTGCTTCATTTTTAAAGCTGGTCCTGGGTGCTCTGGCACTGCTCAAGGCTGGCACTCTACCACTTGAGCCACACACTTCCATTTCCAGCCTTTTGCTGGTTATTTGGAGGTAGTAAGAGTTTCTGCCAATCTCGGACTCAATCTGCCCCCACCTGGCTCTGACTCTGGGATTTTAAGATTTCAGCCTTCAGGCTTGCTACATTTATTTATTTTTTTTTCTTGTGCTTAGCCTGGTGTATGTACTCAGGGCCCAGGTACTGTCTTTGAGCTTTGTGCATAAGAGCTAGCACTGTATCACTGGAGCTACATTCCACTTTCTTTTTTTTTTCCCTTGTGATTAACTGGAGATAAGAATTTCAAACTTTCCTGCCAGGGGCTGACTTCAAACCTAATCCTCAGATCTTAGCCTTAAGAGTAGCTAGAATTACAGATGTGAGCCAGCAGTACCCAGCTTCATTTGCTTTTTTTTTTTTGCATTGGCTGTTGTCCTGGGGCTGGACCTCTATCTCTGAGCTCTTCAGCTCAAGGCTAGCACTCTACCACTTGAGTCACAGCACCACTTCTTGTCTTCTGGTGGTTAATTGGAGCTGAGTCTCTTGGACTTTTGTGCCTGGGCTGACTTTGAACCCTGATCCTCAGATCCCAGTCAACTGAGGAGCTAGAATTACAGGCATGAGCCACCTATGCCCGGCTTTCATTTGCTTTCATTACTGCTTAGGCTAAAGATTATCTGGGTTTCTGTTGATGACATTTTAGGTTATTTTCAGTCGAGAAGATTTTGCATTTTTATGGTGTTGAGGATGGAGCTTTGGGCCCTGCACATGCGTTTATCACTGAGCTATACTTGTAGCAAAAAGGTTTTTGATGGCAGTGGAGTAAGTCCTCCATCCTGGGTATGAATGTGCTCAAATGCATCAGCTTTAGAAAATAACAAGCAGAATATCAAGGAGGTTCAGTACATTATGTAAAATGAGAATACTGCTAGATTACAAGCCACAGCCTGTATGTAAGATGTTAACTCCTGGGGAAGAAACGCGGGTTTAAGGTCAGCTTTCCCTGAGATTTCTCCAGTCATAATAGTGTTGTCTTTCTGGAAAAAATAGCAGTAAAATAGTCTGCTTCAGTATGATGTACAAGAAACATCAAAGTAACATTAAATGCAGATTTTGGATTGCTTTGTATTCATTACTTGTGTGTGGGGGGGGGGGTAGGAGGGAGCTTCTGAGGCCTGTGCTTTTACTTAGTAAAGGGCAATTGATCCCTGGTTCCTGGCTTGCCGTCCCCCCCTTTTTTTTGTCAACTCTGGGGCTTGAACTTCGGTCCTGGGCGCTGTGCCTGGGCTCCTTTTTGCTCAAGGTTAGCACTCTACCACTTGAGCCAGTACTACTTTCTGCTTTTCTTGTGATTAACTGGAGTTAAGAGTCTCTTGGACTTAGTTGTTCAGGCTGGCTTTGTACCATGATCCTCAGATCCCAGCCTCCCTGAGGAGCTAGGATTACATGAATTAGCCACCAGTGCCTGGGTCCATGTTTTTTCTTAATTTAAA
This sequence comes from Megascapheus bottae, assembly GCF_031878675.1. NCBI lineage: Eukaryota > Metazoa > Chordata > Mammalia > Rodentia > Geomyidae > Megascapheus > Megascapheus bottae. Next base: position 13,385,664 of record NC_143511.1, read on the forward strand.
AAGCAGCACCAGTTTGTGTTGTTTTAAAATCAAGCCTTACTAAAAGAGAAATAATCTTCTCCCGTTTTTTTCACCCTTTAATTTTTTGTATCTTCCGGTTTCTAGAAATTGTGCTCTACCTGCATGATTTATTTAGAGGTTAATAAATAAGTACAGATTTGGGAATCTGTTAGACTCTATTACAGATGGCTGCAGTGGTACCGGTAGATGTCTAACTATATTAATGTTGACTGTATTTGTGGAGTAAATTTCTAGAGTGAAAATATGAGACCAAAGTATATATAAATGGATCCATCAATGGGTGATAGGATTGCTGTGAATAATCAGGAATGACCATGATTGCATGGGCATATTTTCAGTTCTTTTGGATACATACCTAGGAGTAGAATTACTGGGTCACAAAGTAACTCCATGTTTGACATTTTGAGGAACTGCAGCATATTCAATTTGTAATAGAATTCCTGGGGATACTAGGAGATTTCATGTGTTTGCATTTAATTTAGAATGCTTACTCTTTGTTTTTCTTTTATCATTCTTCTAGCCAGACACAGCACTATCTTAGCCATTTACTTAATCTCTCTCTTACTATGAAGAGAGTGAAAGGGGTTTAATTCTCACCCTCATCTTGAGGCCATTCACTTAGTCCTCAGTGTATCATGCAAAGGAAAGATTCCAAGCAATGTGAACTATACATAGTGCTATAGAAAACTGAATTAAAGGTATCAGAATGAACTGTTACTGTTTTGGGAAGCTATGGGAAAAGAAGTGAGGAGGATTTTCAGTTGGATTTGGAATTAAATTAGTTAACTCTCAAGGTGGTAGAAATACCAAGAGAATACAAGCGTGCATTTGATTTTCCTATGAAATTTCTTCCTGCCAGAGGGCTGAAAATTTTTAAATTTTCCTATCTGTTTTTGTTGGTCATTGGGCTTGATCTCTGGGTCTGGGCACTGCCCCTGAGCTCTTCAGCTCAAGGCTGCCGCTCTACTCCTTGAGCCACAGTGCCACTTCCAGTTTTCTGATGGTTAATTGGTGATGAGTCTCATAGATTTGGGTACCTGGGCTTTTGAACTGAGATCCTCAGATCTCAGCTTCCTGAGTAGCTAGGATTACAGGCATGAGCCACCAGTGCCTGGCTTCAATTTTCCCATCTTTGCATTAAAGGATGTTGCATTTTCTTTCCTCTTTATTAGTAAGAATAAGAGCATTTTAAACATTCTGCCACTATTTCATAAGTTCTGTGCTTGGTCATTTGTATGATTTGATAGTTGATACAAACCTTTGACTTATTTTTATTTTTAAAAATTTCTGATGAGAGCCAGGTGCCCTGTAATCCTAGCTACTCAGGCAGCTTAGGTCTGAGGACTGTGGGCCAAAGGCAGCCCAGGCAGAAAAGTCTGTGAGACTGTTATGGCCAATAAACTACACAGAAAAAGCCAGAAGTGGTACTGTGGCTCCAAGTGGTAGAGTACTAGATTTGAACACAAAGAGGCTCAGGGACAGCACCCAAGCCCTGAGTTTAAGTCCCAGGACCAGCAAAAAAATTCTGACTAGAAAAGAAAATTAGTAATAACTATTAGCTAAAAGATTCTTGATAGTCTTAAATTTGTATACTTTAAAAAGGTTTACTGTATCTACCATTCAATTTTGAGATTTAGACATCTATTAAAGCAATAAATAGTTTTATTGGGGAAATAACACTTGAGGTCAAGATTGGCATTTTAGAGCTGGGAGTGTGGCCTAGTGGTAGAGTGCTAGCCTAGCATGCACGAAGCCCTCCTTGGATTCTTCCTTGGATTCCTCGGTACCACATACAGAGAAAAAGCTGGAAGTGGTTCTGTGGCTCAAGTTCCAGCCTTGAGAAAGCACAAGGATAGTGCCCCCAGGACTGGGGGAAAAAAAGAAAGAAAAGAAAAAGATTGTCACATTAAAACACTGGTTATTAGTAGTATACAGGTTACTCTTTAAATGAAATTAAACAGATACAGCACTGCCTCTTTCCCTTTTTCTCTAGGATTTTAAAAATTCACAGAGGACAGCGTTAAACAGGGATAGTTTCTTTAATTCAAGAAGTATTTACTGAGTGCTTTCTGTATAAAATACTCATAATATACATTGTTTGCAGTGATAGAAGCATTGTTTTCTGGACAGTGAGCAACACTGTTACCTATATCCTGAGTGAAGGAGAAAACAAATTCATTTTCCATCTAGATTCATGTCATAGTTATTATTAAATTATTAAATAAAGATGGTTACATCTCAGGAATTGGAAGGAGCTCATCAAAGTTTGAATTGCTCATTGGTCTTCTTGTTTGTGATTTGGTTTTGTATTTTTTAATTAGTACAGTATGTGAATTTGTTTTGTTGATTTTTATGCTTGCTTAATTCTTCAGCATCTTCAATTTAGGTAGTTTATGTTAAATCTTATTACTTGTATATCCTAGTACATTTAAGTTTCAATCGTTTCTATTGATGGGCACATAGATATAGGAATGTGGAATAATTGTGTTGGTGAGACAGTACTAATGCCAGCAATTTCCTAGTCAGTACAAATAAATGGTGGCTGCTCCTTTGGATGGAACAGATCTCCCCAATTCTTGATGAGGTTAGGGAAAGCTGGACTGAAACCACATTCTGGAGTTTTAGGCTGGAAAGAGGGCATGAAGTGCATACAAATAACCTAGTGGATTTTGACAAATGGGAAAAAGAAATAGATAATAGAGGCCCTTTAGGGCTCATCCTGTTTTCCAGATTGACCTTGCTTTCAGCCCAGATTTTCCAGATGCCATTTATTTGACAAATACTTAATGAATAATACTGTCAAAAGCTGACAATAGAGCTGTGCGGCTGGGGGTAATCTCTGCCACTACCGAAGGGTTTGTTTTCTGTGTTCATTATGGAAATAGAACTTGGAAGGTATAAGAGAGAGACCAGGTAGTGGTTGAAACCTGGTGCAGAAACATTGATGGAAGTGTTGCCTCTCTGAGTCAGACTAAGCTAGAGGCTTATCACAGAGGCTGATCACAGATTATTAGCAATCTCTTGAGACCTGGATTCTCTCATGTGTCAGATTGGCCCTGAAAATGAAGGGAGGAACAAGCCAAGCACCTGGCCTGGCATTGGCACACACTTGCAGGTGACTAGGGCTGTACATTTGTGCTTGATCTGGAACAGCTGAAATAGGAAAAAGGCTGCTTCCAGCTGAGAAGCAAGCAGTTCCTCCATGCACATACTTGGACACCACGTTCAGTGAGTCAGCACCGTGGAGATGCAGTGAATGTTCCTCTGCTTCTGACAGCGATCCTGGCAGAAAGGCTCCTGAGGAGGCCTGCTCAAGCTCTGCAGAGCCCTGGAGGAGAAAGGAGGAGGAGGAGGAGGAGGAGGAGGAGGAGGAGGAGAAAGGAGGAGGAGAAGAGAAAAGAGGAAGAAGAGGAGGAGGAGGAGGAGAAGGAGGAGGCGGCTGAGACTGGCACTGCCTTGTCATCTTTTGCCTTAGGAGAAATGTTAAGGGTTTTCTTTATTAGAGGAAGAATTAACCTAAGCTGTGACTGCATTCTTGAACTATTGTGATGTATTGTTATTATATTGAAGAGTTTGTAGGTTGCCTGCTGATATTAAGTAGCATTTAAATTTCTGGGAACGGGCTGTTTTCTTAAAGATGCACAGGTAGGAAGTTATAGAAAAGTGAAACAAACATTATTTGATTCCTTACTGATAGACAGTACAGTTTTCAGAGTGGTTAATTGAAAACCTGATGATACCCCTTTCCATTTAAAAATAGTATTTTACAGGTAGTTATCCAAAAGATTTGACCCCAGCATTGCAAATTACTGTCAGAGAGGACCTTTCCTGTGATTTTTTTTTTGCTTGTTTGTAAAACAGATTGACTTTCAAAGGATTTTTACATAATGTACAGCACACAAACACAAACTTAGGGTGGAGAGTTCTATATAAATGAATCTTTAAATTTAGTTTTTATTGGTAGTAAAATATTTTAGTAGCCAGCATTTTCTTTTCCTTCCTAATTTGCAGAATATTTTTCACTCCTGTAAATCTCTTTAAGATCCCATTGTTTTTATAAATGATCTGTAAATTGAGATGAAAACATGGTCAGGTTGTTTATCTGAAAATCTTGCATTCTTTATGTAGAACAATCACCTTTCAGAGGGTGGTACACAGGTGCAATGGCTGTTGTTGCAGAAAGGGAAGAATTTGTAGTAGAGACAGAAAATGAAATGATTGGGCATGAGCTATTCAGTCTGCCAGTATTGTTTCTTTCCATTATCATTATTATTATTATTATTTTAGGTTCCAGAGTTATTTAATTGTAGCTTACCTGATGTACTGACATCCACTATTAGGTAGAGAGAACTGTAGACAACAATTTCCAAAATAAGATAATTTTTTAAGGTTTCTAATTGAAGTCAAGGATATTGAACTGCATGGTGTTTGTCACATCTGGACTCCACTTTCTATGAAAATTTACACCCTCTCTCTCTCTTCTTTTTCTGTAGCTTTTCATGGATACTGCTACAACAAAGGTATTCAGATCCTAGACTACTTTGTAGTTCTTTCTGGTGATTTTTACATTGTAGAGTTTGCTTTGTTGTGATTCTTGGTGCCATCCTTTCCTGTTTGCTTGTCCTAAATGTAGTCTTGGTAGACTGAATTTTCTGCTTACCAGTTACCTTGAAAATTGTCTACTTCCAATAAGCTTTATTGGTTCTATGTATAGATAGTAATACTTTCAGTATTAGTGTGACATTTTATTGAGATAATAATGAAGGTGAAGTTTGGGGTAGTAGATATTTATGATAACACTAAACTTCCTCTTTTAATTGAATTATGTTGGCAAGCTCTTGCTGAAAGGATGTTTATAATGAGTTAACAACAGCTATTTTTTTCTTTGTTTCAACTTAGGAGTTCTTTGTAGGCATTTCTATGCTTAATAGACAGAAATAATCTTATTACTGCCTGATGAAAAAGAAAAATTTCATGAAATGGTAGCTACATTAATTTAAAGAATAGAGGAATGAATATGTATTCTACTTGGGGTGATTTGCTGGGGTCAAATCTAGAGGCACTTGAATGATAAATATTATGCTACCACTGGGCTTCATCCTCTACCCCTGTTCTTGTCATCATTGTCTTCTCTTTCTGTTAAGAAAGGATTCTGATTCATTTTATTTGCTATCATCTCATTTGTGCCCCAATTTGAATTCATGTCTTTTTTTTTTTGCCAGTCCCGGGGACTGAACTCAGGGCCTGAGCACTGTCGTTGGGCTTTCTCCAGCCTCAGCACCACTTCCAGCTTTTCTATGTATGTGATATCGAGGAACCAAACCCGGGTCTTCATGCATGCTAGGGAAGCACTCTACCACTAGGCCAAATTCTTGGCCCCCTGATTCACTTTTTTAGGCCCCTCAAATAACGGCAGCTAGCAGAAGAGCAAATCTAATTATGCACACACACACACACACACACACACACACACACACATTTTTCTTTTCTTTTTGATGTCAGTCTTGTGGCTTGAACTCAGGGCCTTGGCACTGTACCTGAACTTGCTTTCTTACTCTTTCCCTCCCTCCCTTCCTCCCTTGCTTTCTTCTTTCTTTCTTTTTTTTTTTTTTTTTTTTTTTTGCCAGTCCTGGGCTTGAGCTCAGGGCCTGAGCACTGTCCTTGGACTTTCAAAAGGCTAGAGCTCTACCACTTGAGCCTCAGCACCACTTCCGGCTTTTTTCTATGTATGTGGTACCGAGGAATCGAACCCGGGTCTTCATGCATGCTAGGCAAGCACTTTAACCACTAGGCCAAACTCCTGGCCCCTGTCTTTCTTTCTTTTGAACACAGTTTGAAGCCAGCCCAGACAGGACCATGTTTGAGACGTCTCTCTCTAGTTAATCATCAAAAAGTCTGAAAGTAAGCAGGACATGGTGGTCACGCCTGTAATCCTAGCTACTCAGAAGGCTGAGATCTGAGGATCAAGGTTCAAAGCCAGCCTGGGCACAAAAGGACCTGAGACTCATCTCCAACTAACCTCTAGAAAATGGGAAGTGGGGCTTGACTCAAGGGTAGGGAGGTAGCTTGAGCTGAAGAGCTCAGGGACAGCACCCAGACCAAGTTCAAGCCCCATAACCCCCTCCAAAAAAAAAAATTAAAAAGCTGGAAGTAGTGCTATGGCTCAAGCAGTAGAGCAAAAAGAAAAGCTCTCAGAAAAAAAAAAAAACAGAACAATAAGGGTTAGAAGCGTAGCTTAAGTATTAGAGAATTAACAAGTAGTAACAAGTAGGAGGCTTTGAGTTCAAACCCCAGTATCACAAAATGTAAGGTGTAACCTTATTCATCTTTTACACGGCTCCTTTAATTCTTTTTTTTTAATTATTGTTGGGATAATGTATAGAGGGGTTACAGTTAGATTCGTCAGGTAGTAGGTGCATTGCTTCTTGCACATTGATACTGCTTTTCATGTTTTTGTCCCTGTTTCCCTCCCTTACCCCCTCAGCTCCTTTAGTTCGTAGTGTTGTTTATAGTACAGATAAGCAGCTCTTTTAGACAATGCTTTTTTTTTATTCAAAGATTTAGTTCCATTGTCTTTGAGTCTGAAAAGCTGAGCAAGTAGGCTGGATAAATTAATTCTAGTTGCATATCACATATTGACTTCATTTCTCAGGTAGCTCACTTTTATACCATGAAAATTTCGTTGGCAGCATACTTTTTACAAAAGAAAAACATCTTGTTCTGGGTGTCAGTGGAATCTGTTGTTCCTTCAAGTTCTTATTTGAAAGTAAAATTACTTTCTTGGCACTGTTGTACAGTGTATGACATTGATCTTTTTCTACCCAATCCATAATGCTATATTATCATCTAGGTGTTCTGAATTCTGCAAAGCCCTCTATTTTAGGACCATTTTAGCTGAATCATTCTCTGTGTTTTGTTCATTTATACTCATTTGTATGAATTCTGTTATAGAATGAATGTATCCACTCAACAAGTAGTTATTGAGCAACTCCTTTAAGAAAGGAATTAGAACAGTAGTTATTGAGGAAGAAGGCAGAAGGTGGGGAGATTTATAACAACAAAGCCTCTTCCTCTATAAAGAGACAGAGGGAATAAACTTAATCATCCTCATCTCAATGAAGACAAGTAATGAAGGAATCGGGGAGTTTTACTTTTTTGATTTAAAGTGTCAATTTGAGAGGAGTTTGTGGTGGAAGTGTTGATTATTCCTGCCCAACATGAATTATTTCATCCAATATCTGGTAGAAATGAGATTTTATGGTGCTCTTCTCATGGTGTATCTCTGTGTATGTGATTTAAACTTTAAAAGAAATGAGGGAAAATTTCATTTTAAGATGCAGCTTTATATATATATAAGTATATATGTAAATGCATATTTAATAATTTACTGAAAAAGCTCCTGTCTCTACTAAAACCAAGCCAGCCAGGTACAGGTGGTTCATGCCTATAATTCTTAGCTATTTTGGAGGCTGAGATCTGAAGATCACGGTTTGAAGTCAACCCAGGCCTTGACTCTTATCCACCAAAAGTCTGGAAGTGGAGCTGTGGCCCAAGTGGTAGAGCATTAGCTTTGAGCAAAAATGGTCAGGGAGGGGCTGAGGGTTTGGCCTAGTGGTAGATTGCTTGCCTAGCATGCATGAAGACCCAGGTTTGATTCCTCGGTACCCCACATACATAGCAAAAAGCCAGAAGTGGTGCTGAGGCTCAAGTGGTAGAGCTCTGGCCTTGAGAAAGCCTAAGGACAGTACTCAGAGCTCTACCCCTTTGAGCCACAGCACCACTTCTGGCTTTTTTTCTGTGTATGTGGTGCCAAGGAATTAAACACATGGGTTCCTTCATGTTAAGTAAGCACTATACCACTACGCCACGCTCCTGGCCCATGATTCTCATTCTTTTATGGGTGGCAATGGAGAATTGTTTTGACATGAATATAAAATAGTTCAAATTATGGTCTTAAACTTTTTGGAAGCTATTCTCAAATTGCTCTTGGCGTTTATTATGGTAATACTGTCATTAGATAGCTTGTTGGAAGCAGTTCCTATGTGAAACGGGAGCATCTTATTTCCTTCCCTATTGACAATACAGTGTCAAAAACTGTAGGTTAGCTACCAGACACCACTGAGGCTGGGGTTTGCACTCTAGTGTTAGTTATAATTTTAAACCATTGAAACTAAAAGGGCTTAAAGCACAAATTCACAATTTTGCCGACAAAATTTGAGTGCATTTTATCTTTTATTCTTGTAATAGCTGCTGTAAAATGTGCAGTAGAGAGCTCAGACATAACTGCTGGTGTGTAGGAACTCATCCTGGCATGGGAAACCTGGTTACTACTACTTGTATTGATATATTGATAGAGAAGCATGTTTGTAAATGTCTCAGATTTGCCAAGGCAGATGCCTCTGAATGAATGAGATCCTTACTAAGGATGCTTGAACTAGATTTAAATTAAAAAAAAGGTTTTGCTTTGTTTTTAATGTTCTCTCTACCCAGGCACTGATGGCTCATACCTATAATCCTAACTACCCAGGAAGATAAGATCTGAGGATCGCAGTTTGAAGCCAGCCCTGACAGGAAAGTCCATAAGACGAAGATCTCCAAGTAAACAAACATCAAAAAACCAGAAGTGAAACGGTGGCTCCAGTGCTAGCCTTGAACACAAAAGCTCAGGACCAATGCCTAGGCTCTGTACACATTTTCCCTTTAGAACAGAAATTGATGTAAATCATACATACATGTGACATAGGCATACATATGTTTCCTCTTTTGTTTTTAATGTTTTTGCTTGACTAGAATTGGGACCTAAGGCTTTGTGCATGTTAGATAAGCACTCTACCACTCAACTTCATTCCAACACCCATTCATTTTTAGTTTGTGACCAGGTCATACTAGGTTGTCCAGGTTGTCACCACAGTTGAGTTTCTCCTCCCTCAGCCTCTGATGTGAGTCAGGCTACTTTGTCCTGCTTGAAAGCACCATTACCCTTGTGGTAGCTATTGGAGTGTGTAGTGATTTCTGGGCTTGAGGATGGGATCTGCCTTAGCTGAGATATCTGCTTTCTGTTTCCTAGCCCCAACCCCTATCACTCTTATATCCCAGGTATGGTGAATTAGACAACCAAATGCCTGGAGAGAGTAGAAAAAGGAAGATATAAAGCATTCTATATCTGTTGGTTCCTATGTGTTGGTTGGTTGTTTGTTGGTTGTGAGGCTTGGGTGCTGTCCCTGAGTTCTTTTGCTCAAGGCACTCTACCACTTTGAACCACAGCTCCCCCTAAGGATTCTGATAGACTTTTCTGCCCTGGATGACTTTGAACCTTGATCCTCAGATCTCAGCTTCCTGATTCACTAGGGTTTACATGTGTGAGCCACCAGTGCCTGGCTTTAGGTTGTTTTTATTTATTTATTTATTTTTGCCAGTCCTGGGCTTGAGCTCAGGGCCTGAGCACTGTCCTTGGACTTTCTCAAGGCTAGAGCTCTACCACTTGAGCCTCAGCACCACTTCCAGCTTTTTTTTCTATGTATGTGGTAGCGAGGAATCGAACCCAGGTCTTCATGCATGCTAGGCAAGCACTTTAACCACTAGGCCAAACTCCCGGCCCTTTAGGTTGTTTTTAATCCAGTAAGTTTTTCACAATAACCACTTTCAGTCACGATATTAAGAGTATTTTTCCTTTTCTTCCTTTCTTCAGAGAGTTTTCAAAATAAAGGTGGTGTTCTGAGAGCTGATACAGTTGGATCTTTTTCTTTCCTTCCCTCCCTCCTTCTTTCCCTTCCTCCCTTCTCTCCTTCCTCTCTGTACTTGCTTGACTTGTGCGCTACCACTAAACCACACCCCAGCCCCTTTTTTTCCCCTGGCTATGTTTATGGATGGGGTCATGGGTCTGGCCCATGTTTGTACCTGGAACATAATTCACCTACTTGTCTTTTGGAATATAGTTGCTGAGATTAGAAATGTAGGTATAAGCTTACCACTCCCAGCTTCCCTCTGTGGAGATGAGAGTCTTGTGGATATTTCTGTCTGGACTGGCCTTGGAAGGTCAGTCCTAGTGAGCTCAGTCTCCCAAGTAGTTAGAATTAAGATGTATGCTACTTATTAATCGAAACTTTAGATTAAGTCTGTGTATTTTAAAATGGTTTCAAGGGAATGGGGGGTACACAAGAAAAGATGAGGGGAGGAATAATTTCGAGAATAAATGCTATTTTAATGTAGGATTTATAAACAGGACTACTGCTTGTTTTTGAAAATATGTTGGGAACTCATAATGATGCATGCCTATAATCCCAGCACTTCTGTGGTAGAGAAAGAGAAGGATCAGGAGTTTGAGGCCTTACTGGGTACAAGATCATGCTAATCTTACTTGTGGCTAAGTACTACATGTACTGCAGGAACAACCATGGGAGTTTTTATTTATTTATTTATTTATTTATTTATGCTATAAAAGCAGTGTGTAATGGAATTCTATGCTGCTGTCAGAAAGAAGGACATGGCCCCATTTGTAAGGAAATGGAAAGACTTAGAAAAAAATCATATTAAGTGAAGTAAGCCAGACTCAAAGGAACATAGGCTCAATGGTTTCCCTCATCTGTCATAATCAGTAGAAACCTTGGGCTCTCCTAGCAGAGATTTACAATAGAGGAAAACCTGGATACATAAGGCCATATAGTATGCCGCTAAAGCTAAATGAAAGGACCTCCAGGGCATAGAAACAAAAGCCATATAATGAGTGATTGTTGTCCTTAATGTACTGTTATCTCTCATCTCTTTTGCTGTCCCTTGGTTATCTCATATTGTTACAGTATTTCACCTTGTTATCTGAAATATTGTATATATGCATATTTGGTTATTTGAAGTTGGATAGGGAAGGGGGGAAAACAAGATGAGGGGCGAGGATGGGGGGTAGGGAAATGGGGACCAAGAGAGGAGAAAGGGTATCAATGTATGTGAAGTAATGCACCTTCTATCTGGTGAATATAATGTAATCCTATTAATTACAATAAAAAATACATGGGGAAAAAAAAGCGGTGTGTGTCGGGTGGGGGGATGGGGAGGGTGGTCCTGGGAACTAAACTCAGGGTCTGGTACTGTCTTTGAGCTTTTGTGCTCAAAGCTAGTATTCTATGGCTTTGAGCTACAGCACTATTGTTAGCTTTTGGTAGTTAGGTGAAGATGAGTTTCATGGGTTTTCCTGCCTGGACTGGTTTTGAATGGAGATCCTCAGATTTCAATAGCCAAAGTAGCTAGGATTACAGGTGTGAGCCACTGAGGCCTAGCCTTAAAGCAATTCTTCAATAATGCTGTGTGCGTGTGTGTGTATCAGTTACATATTCCATTGAACATAGCCCTATGCAGTGTTGTCATGTCATAATTTCATTGTCATTGAAATGATCTATAAAAAATAAACCAAAAAACCCCAGTCAATCTGCAGTCAATGTCAAGGTCATCATCAAGCACACTGCTGCTGTGTTAATTACCCTGGGAGCCAGTGCTGAACCATGCACTCAAATCAAGGAGAAAGGGGCCCCAAAAGTATGTACCAGTAACTCAGTTACTGCTTGAACTTTACTGGGGAGGGAAGATGAGAATTTTCATAGAGTGGTCAAAAATAGTCTTTTAGGTCTGAGAAGGTCTGGAAAGAAATGTTGGTGCCATTAGATATTAGGCTGAAAGGTGAGATTTGAACATAGGGTCTTATGCTTGCTTTTTACCACTTGAGCCATTTCCCTAGCCCCTTTGCATGTTTGTTACTTATTTTTCAAAAAGATTATTAAAATGCATAGAGTTTTTGCCTGGTCTGCAATCCAACTATTTATACTTCCTGAGTAGCTGAGATGACAGTCATGTGCCAACATTCCGAACTTACTGGTTAAGATGAGGTTCTCACTAGCTTTTAGCCAAAGCTGACTTCAGATTGCTCTTAGAGCTCTTACAGCAGTTATATTATTCTTAATTCTTTTTTGATGTGGTCTTACTGCTAATATTGTAGGATTTTAGCTAGTTTATATTAAACCATTACCCACAGTTGAATGTATTACTGTCATTGTGTTGTGTCCTGGTAGTACCATTTTGTCAGCTAAGGCTGAGCACTGGTATTCACATGACAGGGCAGATTTGTTAGGGAAGAAACCCAATGGACTGGCTGCTTAAAATGTAAGCTTAATGAGGCTTTCAAGGAAATGTTTAGGGAAACAAGGTAAAAAAAAAAGTTTGCAATGACAGATGTTGATGTTTGATTTTTAAACATCAGTGGGGCATGGAGGTCTGATTAGCAAGGTTTGAGCATCCGGAAGAATTATGGGCATTATGACTTTGGCAAATGAGAAGAATAAAAGCTGAGCAATTGCCAATGTAGAATGCCAGGATTGGATCTCCATGGAGACTTTGTGGATTCGGATTCGATTCAAGTTCCATTTCCAGGAACTCCTTGTTCTCAGCTGAGCAGAGTATGTGCTCCTGTGTGAAGTTAGCTATCTTGAGTCTTTTATTTCAGACAAAGCAGATCCAAGTGTTTGACACTGTTGGGACTGGTTTTATTGCTCAAGAGTTTGATCATCTGTGTATTTTGTGCTTATACAATGAGTTACAACAGATAATAGAGAAGTCATAGGTTGTGAGGTGTGATGTGACTCAGTGATAAAACAACACATAAATCCTTTTTTGGTTGTTTTCCCCAAATGATTAAAACCTTATCTGGTACCTACACATTTTCCCCTTGGGTAGGAGTAATTCTATTCTTCTTAGTACAAGGGAAAAAGTAAGTCACAGTGCCAATCTTGTATGATTAGCTAAAGCTTTCACTGGGATCCAGATTCAATAGTGAAAGCCTTGATTTTGGAAACATTGGAAATAATTTTTCCTTAGTCTCTTGAGCATCAGTAGGCAGCATACTTGAATAAGTAGTGCTGCTGACCCTACCTCCAAGCCTGTTTTCTGTACTTGGGGTACAGTTATGATTCTATATCTCTACCAGATTATCTTGGATCCATTTGTTACACAATTAATGATTATTTCTGATCATACTGTTATTAGTGATTCTGCCTGAGAACCACTGGAAAAGAAACAATAATCTACCTATAATAATTAGTTTCAGATAACGAATGATTGTTGTCCTTTAATGTACTATGTTGTCTCTCATCTCCTTTGCTGTCCCTTGGTTATCACATATTGTTATAGTATCTCACTTTGTTATCTGATATATTGAATTTATTTGTATTTGGTTATTTGAAATTTGATAGGGAAGGGGGGAAAACCAAGATGGGTGGGGGGTATGGAGGGAGGGTAATGGGTACCAAGACATGTGAAAGGGTATCAATGTATGTGAATTAATGCACCTTCTATCTGGCAAATATCATGTAACCCTTTTACTAATTACAATAAAAAAATAAAAAAAATAATTAGTTTCAGTCCATTGGAATAAGTGAGGGAGCCAGAAAAGGGACTTAATAAGACTAAAGAGTGGCCTCTTTATCCACTCTTCCCTTTCCTTTTCCTTTCCTTTGTTCTGGTACTGGGGCTTGAACTCATGGCCTAGCATTTTTACACAAGTGTTCTACTAGTGTTTTACTAGTGTTCTACCACTTGAGCCACAATTCTACTTCCTGCTTTTTGCTGTTAATGGGGATAAGAATCTCATGGATTTTTCTGCTGCTTGGAACTTGAATCCTCAGATCTCAGCATCCTCAGTATCCAACATTACAGGCATGAGCCACTGAGGCTTCTACTTTCAATTTTATTAATGAATCTAATTCAAGCAGGGCAACTATTAGGAAACTATTAACATATAATATTGCCACTCCCCCCTCCCCTGGTCTGCCCATTGGCTACTTTATACTGAGGCTCTTCCAAGGAGCATTTGGCAAGGTTTAAGTATAACTAAAGACTGTAAGTAGGAGTCAATGAAACACTGTTAAGAATGTTACATTCACTGTTAACAGTGTTAATTCTTTTACCTATATGCTCTTAGGCTTTTTTTTTTTTAAATTAGGAACAAGTCCTCCAATTGCTTGAATGATAGTTGTCAGATCTTTGTTCTCATGCCTGGATGCCTCAAATGAGGAGCTTCCAGCAAAGTAGCCTCTTGGCAAAAAAACAGATCTGCTTTCAAGACTGCCCAGAAGTTTTAAATCTACTACTGTTCCAAGAAACTCTTCACTGCAGCTGCATGGACCACAGCAATTGAGCCACAATTCTCAGTTCTAGGCCTCTCCTGCCCCTGCTGGGTTTGATCTCATCCTCTTGAGTAGCGAGTATTACAGGCACGGGCCAGGGTCACTCAGCCCCAGCAACTATTCTTACTGTGAAAGGAAATACTCCTTCACAAGCAGATACTTGCAATTGGTGCAGTTCTGGGCCTTTGATTCGTAGGACTGGATATATGCTGTGACTGATGCAATTCACAAGGCCACATTTGCATGCTCTATGATACCCTACCTCTTTTCTGGCTCTGTTCTAGGCTTTCAGTGCATTTGTTTTTGGTATGCTAGCGACCAGTGGCTCACACATGTAATCATAGCTACTCAGGAGGCTGAAATCTGAGGCCCATAGTTTAAAGTCAGCCCAGGCAAGAAAGTCCCAGAGACTCTTACATCTTAATTAACCACTCAATAGCTGTGATTCAAAGGGGTAGAATGCTAGGCTTGAGCAAAAGAGCTCAGGGACAGTGCCACAACCCTGAGTTCAAGCCCCATGACAAAAAGAAAAAAAAGAAAAAAAACGATAGGGCATAATTTTATTGATTCTTGAGAGTGATAACATGTCATATATTTCTTGACACCTTCCAACTTCATTTCATTGAGTTTTTATACTGCCTAAAGTTTTACTTTATAGTGTGTATAAGTACCTTTAATCAAGTCAATTGACATTCATTTAGAATGTTTATAGTTCATTACAAAAGTGAAATGCAATAATGATAACTTGGTATTTATGTCTTTTTACGTATACCTGACTAGAGGTGTATTTGCAAGGTTGATGAAAGTTATACCAATTTATAGTCCACTTGTATTTTATGAGGATACATATCTCTTTATAACTTCAGTTATAACAACAGAGTGGATTATTGAACTTGAATTTTTACCAGTCTGATAGTTATAATCATAGTGTAGTTTTATTTTTATTCCATGAGTATAGGTTGAATTTCTAGGACTGGCTCTAAATAGCCTTTGTTCAGTTTCCTAAGGGACTTTTGACTGTTTCTAGTCCACCTCTTCCTCCCAGTACTGGGTATGGAAGCCAGGGCCCCACGCTTACCAGCAAGTGTTCATCTTTGTCTCAGCCCTTCCCAATTCTGTTGCCTCAGGTAATTTTTTTTTTGTGGGGGGCAGTCCTGGGGCTTGAACTTTTGGGCCTGGTCATTGTCCTGGCTCTTTTTGCTCAAGGCTAACACTTTACTACTTGAGCTATGTGTCACTTTGAGCCTTTTCTGTGATTAATTTGAGATAAGAGTTTTATAGACGGGGCCGGGAGTTTGGCCTAGTGGTTAAAGTGTTTGCCTAGCATGCATGAAGACCCGGGTTCGATTCCTCGGTACCACATACATAGAAAAAAAAGCCAGAAGTGGTGCTGAGGCTCAAGTGGTAGAGAGAGAAAGTCCAAGGACAGTGCTCAGGCCCTGAGCTCAAGCCCAGGACTGGCAAAAAAAAAAAAAAAAAAAAAGAGTTTTATAGACTTTCCTGCCTGGGTTGGCTTTGAATCGTGAGCCTCAGATAGGATTACAGGCAAAAGCTACCAGTGCAGGCCACACATTCTTTTTCTTTCTTTTTTGTACCAGTCCTGGGGCTTGAACTCAAGGCCTGGGTATTATCCCTGAACTCTTTTGTTCAAGGCTAGCATGAGCTATACAGCTCCATTTCTGGCAATTTTATTGCTTGCTTAAAGATAAAGAGTCTCTGGCTTTTTCTTTTTCTTTTTTTTTTGCCAGTCCTGGAGCCTGAACTCAGGGTTTGGGTGCTGTTCTTGAGCTTTCTCATGGCTAGCACTGTACCACTTGAACTTTTGGCTTTTTCTGTGTATGTGGTATCTCAGAGTTGAACCCAGGGCTTTATACATGGGAGGCAAGCACCCTACCACTAGGCCACACGCTTGGCCTGACCCTGGCTAGTTTCTAAGATGACCCCTTAGAGTTCAGCCTCCTGAGTAGCTAGGATTATAGGTGTGCACCACCAGTTTTCTCCCT
Organism: Megascapheus bottae; assembly: GCF_031878675.1. Taxonomy (NCBI): domain Eukaryota; kingdom Metazoa; phylum Chordata; class Mammalia; order Rodentia; family Geomyidae; genus Megascapheus; species Megascapheus bottae. The sequence goes on from NC_143511.1 coordinate 13,401,853, forward strand.
CTCCCCTCTCCCTCTCCTTCTCTCTCTCCCTCTCCCTCTCTCCCTTCCTCTCTCCTTCTCTGCCCTGCCCTGCCCTGCCCTGCCTTGCCCTGCCCTCCCCTCCCCACACCTCCCTCCTTTCTCTCTCTTTTTCTTCCTGTCTGTCTGTCTATCTGCCTGTCTTCCTGTCTGTCTTTCTTTCCTTTTGGTTAGTGAAAGCACTTGATCTCAGTGCCTCCAAGCTCTTTTGTTCAGGGCTAGCACTCTACCACTTAAAGCCCTCGTGCCACTTCCAATTTTATGGTGATTAATTGGAGATATGAGCCTCACTACTTGCTCTGCCTGCTTTGACCCTCAGTCCTCAGATCTCAGTCTCCTGAGTAGCTAGGATTATAGGTGTAAGCCACCAGTACCTGGCTGACTCTTTTAAAAATAAATGAATAAATACCAATAAAATTAAAATAAACCTGAATGTTGTGTTTTTATCTAAGTATTCAACATCTCTAATGTTCTTTGGATTTCCATTTGATACTGCCATTTACCTTCTACCTGAAGAAGAATATCTTTTTACATTTCTTATAGAGCAGGTCTGCTAGTGATATACACCTTCATCTTTTAAAGGTTTAAAAATGTTTCATTATACCTTCGTTTTTTATATGATTTTTCCTCCCCAGTGTTGAATGATAGGTTGGTACAATTCTTTCAGTACTTGAAAGATGTGACTACTGGTTTATACTTGTATTGGCCCCAACAAGTAGATAACTCAGTGTTGTGCTCTCAATATGCAACCAAAACCCTTTTTGTGGCTACTTTTAAGATTTCCGTCCTTGTCAATGATTTTGAGCTGTTGGATTACAACATGCCTTGCTATTATTTCTTGCAAGCTTTTTTTTTAATCCCTTAAAAAATCCCATTCTGTGTTTATTAGGCCATTTTATGCTGCCCCAGAGCTTAAAATGCTTTTTTCTTTTCTTCTTTTTTTTTGAGGAGGGGATTATTTTTGTTCTTTTTATATGGTTGTTTTCTTTGTTCATGTCCTGTTGCTTTGCCTGCTAGTTTACTGCTGCTTTCTCCTCTGCCTCATATCTTACCTGCCATTAGCGCCATCAGGGCATTTTTCATGTCAAACATTGTAGTTTCACCTTTGAGTAAGTTCATTTGGAGCCTTTTTGTATCTTTCATATTAGTATATTTTCATAAACAAAAGATCTCTTCATGTAATTCATATAGCATATCATTCACCAATTTAAAGTTTTGTTTTAGTGATTTACTTGTTTATTTTTTTTTGGTGCCACTAAGTCTTGAACTTGATAGGTAGACACTTTACCACTGAACCATGACCTCTAGCCCTGTGGCTTACTTTTTGTTTGCATGTGCTGGTTCTGGGGCTTGAACTCAGCTTAAGTGCTGTCCTGAGCTTTTTTTCTCACTCTACCACCTGAGCCACAACTACATTTCCAGCTTAAATTTTTTTTTTCTTTTGGGGTTGTTACTTTTGGAGATAAGAGTTTCAAGGATTTTCCTACCCAGGCTGGCTTCTAACTGCAGTCCTCAGATCTCATTTTCCATTTAACTAGGATTACAGCAATGAGCCACCAGTGCCTGGCTGGTTTATATGTACATTGTTGTGTATCCTGGTACTTTTTTTTTGCTTGTCCTGGGGCTTGAACTTGGGCTTGGGCACTGTCTCAGCTTCTTGTGCTCAAGGCTAATGCTCTACCACTTCAGTCACAGCACAACTTCCATCCTTTTCTGAGTAGTTTGTTGGAGATAGGAGTCTCATGGACTTTCCTGCTGAGCTGGCTTTGAATTGCAATTCTCAGATCTTGGCCTCCTTAGTAGCTAGAATTACAGATGTGAGCCACTTGAGCCTGGCAGTATTTTTTTTTAAAAAATAATTATGTAATTTATTATATGGATACATCTATTGTATACATCACATTTCTCTTGTCTGTTTATCATTAAGTGGGCATTTGAATTTTTTTATCCAATGTAAAGTATGTGTGTGTGTGTGTGTGTGTGTGTGTGTGTGTGAACACAGAACCTTGAACTTGCTTAGCAAGTGTACTGTCTCTTCAGCAATGCTCCTATTAGTTTTGTTTTAGTTTTTGTTGTTGTTGTTTGTTTTATTTTTTTAGATAAGGTCACTTGCTTTTTGCCAAGACCTTCTATCTCTCCATCCCAAGAGGTAGAGACTATAGGTGTGTACCACCTGTTTTTGAGTGTTAGCCTTCAATTTGAGACTTTCCTGTGTCTGCCTCCTAAGTAGCTGAAATTATAGGCCGGAACCATCATTCCTGGCTATAGTAGGTTCACTTATTTGAGAATGCCTCTGTGCACAGCCAGGAGATAAAAGACTCAAGAGCGATTTCTTACTTCCAGCTAGTAAGTGAGGCACTAAATTCCAAGGCAGTATTTTTCCAAGCAAGCTAAGCAAGTAGCCTGTTTGAGAAACTCATATTCATAGAGGGCAGACTCATCCTCACATGCATAGGTGGGTACATTCCTGAGCATGCTCAGTTTGTGTTCACATTTCTTCAAAAACATGGTGGGCAGACAATTTAGTGTTATTATAAGCCCAGGGTACTGTAGGCCACCCATGGCTCAGAATGATTGCAATTTTAGCTTATGCTTGTAAGTTTCTCTGAAGGACTGTTTTGGATATCAAAAGCAATGTTAGAGGCAAATTTCCAGCTGTTTAAAGAGGTACAATTTTTCTGCAAGCAGAGGTGACTGTACTTCTTAACTGTGAACATTTCCATTTTTGGTTATGAATAACATTTCTTTGAATGTGTATATACATTTTTATATGGATGTAGATCTTCATTTACCTAACATACTAAACTTAAAACAATTTTGGGAGTTGGAGGTACGGTTCAGGTGGTAGAGTGCCAGCCAGTGAGTGAAAGTGTCAGATTACTGAGTTTAGAGCCCCAGTCTCACAGGGGGTGGGGAGGACAACAACTTTTAACGTCTTTCTCTGCTAATTTCTAAATTGTGTTGTCACGTATAGATAGGTTTCAAGTGATTTTTTTTTCTTTTTATAGGAGGGAGAGTTGAGAAACATGTATTGTGAATTAAACTCAGAGGTCTTGCTTAGTAAGTACTCTACTGGAGTATTTGCATTGCTTTTTGCTTTGAGTTATTTTTCAGGTATGGTCTTGTGGTTTTTGCCTTTAGCTGGCTTCAGACTGTGATCTTCCTTAGTTATGCCTTCTTTGTAGCTGAGATTATAGGCATGTAGCCCAATGCCTAGCTTGTTGTTTGAGGTTGGGCCTTTTTGCATTGGCTGTCCTTGAACCTGTATTTTCCTGTCACTGTATCTTCTTGCCAGTGCCCTGTGATTTTGGAGTTTCAACAGGGGATGGGGGTTATACACTGTGTAAGTGTAGATACAGCTCTAATTATATCCGTGGTTCCTTCCTAGATCTCTGTGATTGGTGCCCAATACTGGGGACCATTTATTTGTAAGCCCCTGTGCTAAGATCTCCCTGTGCAGCTTTTCTCTTTGTAACTGGGTCTGTCAAATCTCCCTGTTTTGGTTTCCCTGGCCTCAACTGTCCTTGGTACAGAGAGCCTGCCAGGTTCTGCTCCAGTTTACCTTGTGAGGTCTACAATCTGGGGTTCAAGGTTTCAATTCCCATGCCTCAGCAATTACTGCCCTTTGCTTGGTACTTAGAATCTTTAAAAAATATATTTCTTTGTTTTTTTAATGTTCAGTTTTTCTAAAGAAAAATAGTGGTTTTTGTTATAATAGGTCAATAGCAGTGGAAGTACTGTTTTATTTTTGTTATACCAGGTCAATAGCAGTGGAAGTCCTGATTTATTCTGTTTCTGATGTCATACATCTAATGTTTTCACTTCTAATTGACTCTACTTTGAGGTTATAGAACCATTTTATTTATTTATGTCCTCAGATGGCTACCTGATACCACTTATTTACTTGATACCTAGTTTGATTTATCTTCCCTCCCTCTTCTCTTGTCTCTCTAGGGATCACTGTGGTCCAGGCTGGCATCCAATAAAAGATCCTCTTGGCTCGGTCTCCCTGGGGCTGGATTACAGGTGTCACCACCATGCCCAGCTTTGATTTATGCCATGTTTTACATCATTGGATGTGTCTGGATCTATTTTGGGGTTTCTCTTTTACTGTATATATGTATCAGGCCTAGAATACATGTTTATTTTTCAGTACCAGATCAAACCGAGGGCCTTGCCAGGTACAGGCACTAGTGGCTCACATCTGTAATCCTAGTTGCTCAGGAGGTTGAGTTCCGAGGATTTTGTTCTGAAGCAGCTAGGGCAATAAAATCCATGGGACTCTTAATTATAATAAAAGTACTAAAAAGCTAGAAGTGGAACTGTGGCTCAAGGGGTAGAGCACTAGCCTTGAACAAAAGCAGCTAAGGAATAGGAGGTACCTTCTCAAAAATAATTAAAGCCATATATGACAAACCCACAGCCAGTATCATACCAAATGGAGAAAAACTAGAACCATTTACCTTAAAATGAGGAAAAAGTCAGGGATGCCTATTCTCTCTACTTCTCTTCAATATAGTGCTGGAACCCTTAGCCAGAGCAATAAGACAAGAGAAGGACATCAAAGGGATCCACATAGGGAAAGAAGAAATCAAACTATCCTTATTCGCAGATAACATGATCCTATATCTGAACGACCCAATAAACTCCACTCCCAAACTCCTAAAGCTAGTAAATCACTTTGGCAAAGTGGCAGGATACAAAATGGACCTACAAAAGTCAGTAGTCTTTCTGTACACCAATACACAAACAGAAAGAGAAATCAAGAAAAATGATTTGCAATAGCCCTCAAAATAATAAAATATTTAGGAATTAACTTAACCAAAGATGTAAAGGAATTTAATGAAAACTACAAAAGCCTAACAAAAGAAATCAAAGAGGATACCAGGAAATGGACAGATATCCCATGCTCATGGATAGGGAAAACCAATAGTGAAAATGGCCATACTGCCAAAATTGATATACAATTTCAATGCAAACCCATCCATATCCCAAGGACATTCTTTACTGAAATAGAAGGTATAATCCAAAGGTTCATATGGCACAAACAAAAGCCAAATGGATTCTAGGCAAAAAAAGCAATGTAGGTGGTATTACAATATCAAACTTCAAACTCTACTATAGAGTCATAATAACAAAAACAGCTTGGTTTTGGCACAAAAACAGACCAGAAGATCAGTGGAACAGAATAGAAGATCCAGAAATAAAACCACATACCTATAGCCAATTTATATTTGACAAAGGAGCCAGATATATACAGTGGAACAAACACAGCCTTTTCAATTATTGGTGCTGGGAAAACTGGGCAGCCACATGCACAAAGCTAAAAATTGATACCAGCCTATCGCCATGCACAAGCATGAACTCAAAATGGATCAAAGACCTCCATATCAGACCTGAAACCCTGAAACTACTACATGATAGAGAAGGAGAGACACTGGAACTCATAGGCACAGGCAAAAACTTCTTGAACAGAGTCTCAAGGTCATAACAGATTGGAGAGAGACTGAACAAATGGGGCTACCTAAAAACGAAAAGTTTCTGCATGGACAAAAGCATAGCTACTAAAGTAGAAAGACAGCGAACCAACTGGGAAAAGGTGTTTACCAGTAATACATCAGACAAATGCTTAATATCCAATATCTGTAGGGAACTCAAGAAACTAATCCCCCCCAAACCCAACAAACCAATCACTAAATGGGCAAGGGAACTAAAGAGAGACTTATCAAGAGAAGAGGTTAAAATGGCAAAGAAACATATGAGAAAATGCTCATCATCCATGGTCATAAAGGAAATGCAAATAAAAACAACCCTAAGGGCCGGTAGTTTGGCCTAGTGGTAAAGTGCTTGTCTAGCATGCATGAAGACCCGGGTTCGGTTCCTCGGCACCACATACATAGAAAAAAGCCGTAAGTGGTGCTGAGGCTCAAGTGGTAGAGTTCTAGCCTTGAGAAAGTCCAAGGACAATTCTCAGAGGCTCTGAGCTCAAGCCCAGGACTGGCCAAAAAAAAAAAAAAAAGAACCAACCCTATGATACCACTTTACCCCAATCAGAATAGTCAATATTTTGAACTCAGACAACGACAAATGCTGGTGGGGATATGGAGAAAGAGGAACCCTACTGCACTACTGGTGGGAATGTAAATTAGTACAGCCACTCTGGAAGGCAGTTTGGAGGTTTCTCAAAAAACTAAAAATAGACCTTCCCTATGATCCTGCCATATCACTCCTGGGCATCTACCCTGAGCAACATGACCCAGGATATGATAAGGACATCTGCTCAGCCATGTGCATCTCTGCACGGTTCACAATAGCCAACCCAGATGCCCCACTACAGATGTATGGATACAAAAATGTTATATATATATATGTATATATGTATATATGTATATATATACATATATATATATATTATATATACAATGGAATTCTAAAATAATGGCTGGATGAAACTAGAGTGAATCATGTTGAGTGAGATAAGTCAAGACCAAACAAAGGAACAAAAGTCACATGGTCTCCATGATATGTGGATATCAGATCCAAACAGTACAAGAACGATGATTCAATATTCTGGTACCCAAGGTTATTGACATTGTCTTAGAGATATAAATATAACTACACACACATAAAAATCTATGATGGGATATATACTCTATAGAAATAATGTTATGCAGATTGATATGTATCTATGACATACAAACCCTCAGCTTAATTTTAATTATGTTCCAAAATCTATGTGCCAGTGATTACATATAGAGATTCCCTTCTTAAGTACTTGTTAAACATGACATTTGAAATATGATGTAAAAAATCAGTGTTAATGCAATCTTTTAATTAAATTAAAAAAAAAAAGAAGCTAAGGGACAGTACCCAGGCCCTGAGTTCCAGCCCTAGGACCTACACAAAGCAACAACAAAAAGCCATAAAAAAAAAATAGCTAGTGCCTCTGTTCTACCATAAACTATATCCTCAGCCTCCCAACTGTTGTGCATTTGTTTTGCCTTCTTTTTTTCATATGATTTTTAGGATCATTGTATCCATTTTAGGAATATACTTTTTTTTTTTTTTTTCCAGTCCTGGGCTCAGGGCCTGAGCACTGTTCTTGGATTTTTCTCAAGGCTAGAACTCTACCACTTGAGCCTCAGCACCACTTCTGGCTTTTTCTAAGTATGTAGTACCAAGGAATTGAACCCAGGTCTTCGTGCATGCTAAGCAAGCACTCTACCACTAGGCCAAACTCCCGGCCGCATTCTATGAATACACTTTTTTGGCCAGTCCTGGGCTTGAGGTCAGGGCCTGAGCACTGTCCTTAGACTTCTCAAGGCTAGAGATCTACCACTTGAGTCTCAGCACCACTTCTGGCTTTTTTCTATGTATGTGGTGCCAAGGAATCGAACCCAGGTCTTCGTGCATGCTAGGCAGGCATTCTACCACTAGGCCAAACTCCTGGCCCCAAGGAATACACTTTTATAAATGCTCTCAATTACACATGTATGGGACATCTATACAATATTATCTATAACATTATATACTTTATACATTATAACTTGAGAAAAAAATCATAAAATTTATATGTCTTTGGTCTTTTTGCTCAAATATTTTTGGGTCTCTCAGTCATGTGAAAAATTTCCTACCTGTCTTGCACATTATTGTTAAAACTTTTTTCTTTGTAAGTAGTATTTATTGTTACTACTGTAAAATGCATTTTCTTCTATTTTATGTCACCAGTTAACCATTTTTGAACAATTAACTGAGCACTGCGGGGAGAACATTTTAGTTTTATTGAACTTGTTGGAGTCAGTGCCTCCTTTAGGAGCTAGAAGATAGAAATTGTTCCCAGTTTTTACACTGTAGTTAATCACTTTAACTTTATGGCTTTGTTACTTTAGTATTAAAATTTAGAGATTGTTTTGATATTTTTAGACATGGCATATTATCTTAAGCTAGCCCTGTGAATAAAACTGTTAATACCCTTATTTAGCTGCTTTTGAACTATGTAAACTGTCAGCATAGCCAGCGATTATATTTCATTCAGCACATTTCTTTGAAGACTGAGTTGGAATTTACTTGATAGCAAAATAGTCTTTAAAGTACTTAATAGGTTTTCACTGCTGAAAGAAATGAAAGAAGACACAAATAAGTTTCTGCGTTCATGGGTTGGTAGACAATATACTTTAAATGTTCTTACTATCCAAAGTGACCTCCCTCTTAAAATCCTAATAACATTCATTTTGTAGCTATATAAAAATATGTTTTAACATTCAGATTTGCAACAGGTACTTAAAATTGCTTTTGCTGAAAAGCATGGACAGCTTGCTTGGGCTTATACATTAACTAAACTCTGGAGCAAAGCTTGACATCTTTACCTCCATTTTATGTCTTTGCTCTGATTCCTCGGTACCCCACATACAAACTAAAAGCTGGAAGTGGTGCTGAGGCTCAAGTGGTAGAGCTCTAGCCTTGAGAAAGTCCAAGGACAGTGCTCAAGCCCTGAGCCCAAGCCCAGGACTGGCAAAAAAAAAAAAAAAAAGAAAGAAAATTGGGTGTCTTACTTGGTAAGGGTATGAATACATGTTTTCCCAAAAATATGTACGGCTAGCCAACAAATATGAAAGGTGATCTACATCATTAATAACTATTAGGAATGGATACTGATGAGCAAAACAAAACAAAAAAATTCAGTATGTGGAAAAATCGTAAGTCTTCAGCACTGTCGTGGAAATGTAAAGAATTGCTTTGGGAAACAGTTTGGAGGTTATTCCAAAAATTAGAATTACTGTATGTGCCAGCTATTCAGTTTATTGAGTATAGACAATGGGATCTTAGAGAGATGTTTTCCCATCCATGTCCACATGTATGTATGATTAAGAACAAATGAGTGGATAAAGAAAATGTGGTATGTGTATGCAATTAATATTCAGTGCCACAAAAGAAAATCCTGTTATGTGTTAAAACATGGATGAAGTGGCCGGGAATTTGGCCTAGTGGTAAAGTGCTTGCCTAGCATGCACAAAGACCCGGGTTTGATTCCTCGGCACCACATATATAGAAAAAAAGCCAGAAATGGTGCTGAGGTTCAAGTGGTAGTCCAAGGACAGTGCTCAGGCCCTGAGCTCAAGCCCAGGACTGGCAAATAAATAAATAAATAAATAAATAAATAAATACGGGGGGATATCATTAAAAAAATGGATGAAGCCTGTGGACATTATTGTAAATTAAATAAGTTAGGCAAAACTAGAGAAGCAGACTGATGGTAACTAGGGGTTGAGGGAGAGGAAGGGACTTACATTTGATTAACTTAGCTTCAGTTTACTAAGATGAAAACACTTATAGTGATCAGCTGCACAACAATGTGAGCATACAGGAAGAAGCCAGGAATTTCAATGTCAAAATAAAATTACATTTATTATTTATTTTATATATCTCAGTGATGCTTAGCTTATAATTATGGAGCCATTTTATATTTTATTATTTGAGGAATTATAAGAGAAAAACAGTCCTGAACATAGTAATCTTAAAAAATGATAATAATCCCCAAACACTGATCAAATTTATGCCTGGTTACTATACTCGATCTTCTCTTGTTGTTTAACTTTAAAATCTATATGTATATTTGTACCTCTTTTTTTTTTGTTAGTCATATGGCTTGAACTCTGGGCCTGGGCATTGTCCCTAATGTCTTTAGCTCAAGGCTAGTGCTTTTACCACTTTGAGCCACAGTGCCACTTTTGTTGGGTACTCTTAAAAAATGGTTAAGATTGTTGAGTTTTAGGTGAGTTTTTAGTTACAGTAAAAAGTAAGATGTTTCACATGTAGGTCTACTTGCAGAATAATATGTGTGAATTTCTGCATTGAACCCAAGGCCTTAAATATGCTAGACAATGTTGTACTACTGAACCACATCCCTAGCCATTCAAAGTAACCATTAGTATTGTGTGAATTTTAATATTTACTCTGTAGAGATTGGTATTCCTGAACTATATTGGGCTTCTTGAGATTTAAGCAAAGAAATGCACTATATGTTTTCTTTTCCTTTCGTCCCTCCCTTCCTCCCTCCCTACTTCCTTTTTTTTTTTTGCCATTCATGGGGCTTGAACTCTGGGCCTGAGCACTGTCCTTGGACTTCTCTCAAGGCTAGAGCTCTACCACTTGAGCCACAACACCACTTCCAGCTTTTTGCTATGTATGTGGTACCAGGGAATCGAACCCTGGTCTTCATGCATGCTAGGCAAGCACTCTACCACTAGGCCAAACACTTGGCCCCCTCACTCCCTTTTCTTTCTTCTTTCTCTCTCTCTCTCTCTCTCTCTCTCTCTCTCTCTCTCTCTCTCTCTCTCTCTCTCTCTCTCTCTCTTTCTTTCTTTCTTTCTCCTTCCTTCCCCCCTCTCTCTTCTTTCTTTCCTTCTTTTTTCTTTCATGGGGCTTAAACTCTGGGCCTAAGCACTGTCCCTGACCTTGTTTACTCAAGACTAGTGCTTTGCCACTTTGAGCCACAGCTCTACTTGTGGTTTTTTGGTGAATGAAAGTCTCAGGGACTTTTTCCAGCTTGAACTGACTTCAAGCTGTGGTCCTCAGATCCCAGCCTTGTAAGTAGCCATGATTATTGACATGAGCCACTGGTGCCCCAGCTAGAAAAGTATTTGAAATTAGAATTACTTGGGAAAATTCGGGATGTGTAATAAAGCACAAATAATACCTAGGCATTAAATCTAAGCCACAACAAAAGATCAAATATAGTAAACAGGTTTAATTTCAGTCAGACTTTTTGGATGTTTATGATTTTTTTTCAACAGAAAGATTACTGCTTTCAGACACTTTTTCTATTGCAACTCCTCAAGTAATAAAATGTAAAACTGTTCCATAAGTGTAAGTTAAACATCACTGACATATATAAAATAGATAATAAATGTAATTTCATCTTGACATTAAAATTCCTAGCCTTTTCATGACTCCTAAAATTGCCCTTTTCATATTAGGACAAGCTATGTCTTCAAATATATACATTTAAACACATTTCCCATTCTAAGACTAGCTTAAAGTTTTAATGTCAATGTGGGACATTTAGCAAAGATTTTTGCCCTCAGAATTGAAGTGTACATGAATTCTTAAAATCCTTTGGCCTCCTGCTTCATGAAAAGCCGATGACAGGCCTGTGTGGTGCAGTCAGCTGTTGCAGAGCTAAATATTACTGCTGGGAAAATCTGTGCTGTTAAAAGCTGACCTGTAAGTAAAGGTCTCAGGCTGAGAACTGGATTAGTATACCTTCTCCCACTCCTTCTCAGAAGTTGCAGTCCCCAGCTTTGCTTCTGGTCCCTCAGATTTGTGTCTTACAATAGTTATGGTTTATGAATCTTGAAAGAATCTAAAATGGAAGTCACTTATCTGAACTACTTAATTAGTCTCCCACACAAGCTTCCATGGAAGTCCTGTCATATTATGAGACGCAGGGGTTCTGTGTGTGTTGTGTGTGTGTGTGTGTGTGTGTGTGTGAGGGAGAGAGAGAGAGAGAGAGAGAGAGAGAGAGAGAGAGAGAGAGAGAGAGAGAGAGAGAGAGAGAGAGAGAGAGAGTCAGTCTAGGACTTGAACTCAGGGCCTGGGCACTGTCTCTGAGCTTTTGTGTTCAAGGCTTAGAGCTGTACTACTTGAGCTACAGCTGCATTTCTGAGTTTTTGGTGGTAGTTTAGAGTTCACAGACTTCCTTGCCAGCCTGGCTTTTAATTGAAATCCTCAAATCTCAAGCTTCCTGTAGGTCAGGACTTGAGCCACAGTTCCTGGACTTGTTTTTTTTTTTTTTTTTTTGTCTGTCATGGGACTTGAATTCAAGTCCTGACCCTAAGCTCTTCAGCTCAAGGCTACTGTCCTACCCCTTGAGCCCCAACGCCACTTCCAGTTTTCTGGTGATTAATTGGAGATAAGAGTCTCACAGACATTTTAGTGCCCAGGCTGGCTTTGAACCACAATCCTCAAATCTTAGCCTCCTGAGTAGCTAGGATTACTGGCGTGAGCCACCATGCCTGGCTTTTAACACAGCAGCAGATCATATATTCCCATCGCTGCAGAAATCTCTTCTCTGCTGGACAGTGGTGCTGGGTTGGGTGATGAGGTTGTCATTAGTGATCATCTTTTTAAGGAATAGGAGCAGAGATCTGAGAGCAAAATGCTCTTCTCTATTTATGTGATGAGAAGCCACTCTCAGATGGAGTCATGTGATGTAGCATTATCAGGGTCACTGTTCTTTTCTTTATTCTTAATGAGACAGCTTTTAAATAATGTGGTTGACAACATATGAGGAAGGGCAGGCAAGATGTTTTAGATGGTCTGGGATATAAATAAAGCCTTTGTGAGTTTCCTTTTTTTATGTTTATTTAGATTTTAATAATGCTAGTACTGGAGCTTGAACTCAAGGTCTTATGCTGTCACTTGGTTTTTTTTTGTTCACAGATGGCTCTTTACACTTGAACCACAGTTCCTCTTTTATTTTTCCTGGTCCTGGGGCTTGAACGCTGGGCCTGGGCCATATCCTTAAGCTCTTTTGCTCAAGTCTAGTGCTCTATCACCTGAGCTACAGCTCCACTTCTGGCTTTTTGTGGTTAATTGGAGATAAGCATGCAGGAGGACTTTTCTGCCCTAGCTTGCTTCAGACTGCGATTCTCAGATCTTAGCCTCCTGAGTAGCTCGGATTACAGGCATGAAGCACTGGTGGCTGGCCCACTCAGCTTTTTTCCCCCCACTTGTTGAAGGGCTTGAACTCACGGCATAGGCCCTATTCTGAGCTCTTTTGCTTAAGGATAGCACTTTACCACTGTGAACCACAGTTCCACTTCTGGTGTTCTGGTGGTTAAATGAAGATGAGTCTCAGATACTTTCCTGCCCCATCTGGCTTTGAACTGGGATCTTCAGATCTCAGCCTTCTGAGTAGCTAGGATTGTAGGCATAAGCTACCAGTGCCTGCTATAAGTAGCATCTTATACGAGTATATGCACATAGCTATTGAGCTTTTGTGATCCTTTCCTAAGAATGTCTACTTTTGGTCTTACCGTGTGAAATGTCTGGAGCCTTGTCTGTCTGTCCCTCCCTTCCTTCCTTCCTTCCTTCCTTCCTTCCTTCCTTCCTTCCTTCCTTTTCTTTACTGGAGATTTTGAAATAATTTTTCTCAACTATGGTTATTTTCTTGTACTAAGGAACATTAAATACTTATTGAACAGTATCCTGTACCTATTAACCTTTCTCTTACTCTAAGCCCCACCCTTACTTCCTCCCAGGCTCTAATAACGACTACTACTTTCTCTATTTCTCTGAAAGTAACTTTCTGTGCCTGATTTATTTCACTTTTGTCTTTCAGTTCTATCTATGTTGCTACAGATGAAAGAATTGTAACTCCTTTTTTTATGACTGAGTAATATTCAATTGTATACACACATAATTGAATGGAGTTGGGCCAAGGCACTGTCCTTAACCTCTTTTGCTTAGCACCCTACCACTTTGATCTACAGTTCCACTTCTGGTTTTCTAGTAGTTACTTGGAGATAAAGAGTGTCAAGGACTGACTGGACTGGTTTGGGACCACAATCCTCAAATCTCAGCCTCTTGACTGGATAGAATTACAGGCATGGACCACCAGCACCCTGCTGGAATGGGGTTTCCCTCCCCTCTCCTTCTTCTCTTCCTCCCTTTTTTGTCAGTTGTGGGGCTGGAACTCAGGGCCTGGGTGTTGTCCCCTGAGCTCTTTTGTTCAAGGCTAGTGCCCACCACTTTGAGCCACAGTACCACCTTTGGTTTCCAGGTGGTTAATTGGAGAGATTCTACTTTGTCTGGCTTCCAATTGCAATCATCAGATCTCAACTTCCTGAGTAGGATTGCAGGCATGAGCCACTGGTGTCCAGCTTGAATGGGAGTTTCTGTCATACATTCTCCCATAATTAGGTTGGTTTCATATCTTGGTTATGTTGCTGCCATAAACATGACTAAGCATAGATGTCCTTTCAATGTATTGTTGGTATTTCTTTTGGATATGTAACTAGTAGTGAGATTCCTGGATCATGTGGTAGTTTGAGATTGTTTTTGTTTGTTTTGCTTTGTTTTTTATGCTGGAATACCAGAGTGAGACACCAGTGCCCAGCTACTTAGTTTTTTGGGTTTTTTTTGGGGGGGGAAACCGCCATTCTGTTTTCAAAACTCCCAACAACAGTGTATGAGGGTCCCCTATATCTTGGCCCCCTTTACTAGATGAATGGAATACTAATACCTTGTTTTGTTTTCATTAGCCATGAAGGGATATTCTAATTCTAATTGTTCTACATCTCTTATAATTGGTGTTGCCATTCTAATTTTAGTCATTCTAGGTGGGTGTAAAGTGCTATTTCATTGTGGTTTTAATTTGCATTTCCCTGATGTAGAATTTAGAATGCCTTTTTCATGAGCTTATAGGCTACTATTCTTTTTTTTTTCTTTTTTGCAATACCTTCATCTTTTTCCCTGGCTTCCATTAAATATTAATACATATCAGTCAATTTCTATGCCATTTAAACACCCCACGGGTCAAATTGATATGATAATGCTTTAAAAAAATCTTTCTTAAGAGTTTTTTTTAATTTTTTATTGTAATTAGTAAAAGGGTTACATGATATTTGCCAGATAGAAGGTGCATTAATTCACATACATTGATACCCTTTCACATGTCTTGGTACCCATTTCCCCCCCTCCCCCCACAGCCCACACCCGTCCTGGTTTTCCCCCTTCCCTATCAAATTTCAAATATCCAAATACAAATAAATTCAATATATCAGATAATAAAGTGAGATACTATAACAATATGAGATAACCAAGGGACTGCAAAGGAGATGAGAGACAACATAGTACATTAAGGACAACAATCATTCATTATATGGGTTTTGTTTCAATATCCTGGAGGTCCTTTCAATTAGCTTCACATTATATGGCCTTATGTATCAAGATTTTGCTCTATTGCAGATCTCTGCTAGAGAGCCCAAGGTTTCTACTGATTATGACGAATGAGGGAAACCATTGAGCCTAAGTTCCTTTGAGTCTGGCTTACTTCACTTAATATGATTTTTTTCTAAGTCTTTCCATTTCCTAACAAATGGGGCGATGCCATTCTTTCTGACAGCAGCATAGAATTCCATTACTTACTTACTTACTTCAAATGACCTGTGGCCTAGAATTGTTATACAAGTCCTAAAGATTTTTAGGAGAGAGTTGAAGCATTGTAAGAATTTTTTTTGTTGTTAGTTGTGAGGCTTGAACTCTGGGCCTAGCCACTGTCCCTAAACTCTACCACTTGAGCCACAATGCAACTTCCAATTTTCTTGTGGTTAATTGGAGATGAGTCTCACAGACTTTCCTGCCTGGGGTAGCTTTGAACCACAATTCTCATCTCAGCCTCCTGAGTAGCCAGAAGCCACCAGTCCCTGGTTTCATTTTTGTGTTTATGACAGGGTTTTATAGCAAAGGTTGATGGGATTATAGTTGGGCACCACCATGCCCATAATTCTCCTTTGCCTTTGTTTTCTGGCTACTTTGACTAAACACTATATTTTTAAGGACATCCATGAAAATGTTTATGGAGTTCCAAGTTCATTCATTCAGCTTAATGTTAAAATGTTCCACTGTAAGAACATATCATAGTGTTTTCCACCTGTTATGAGAAACTTGGGAGTGTTTTCTGGGCTATTACAAAATAATGATTTTTTTTTGTCAGTCATGGGGCTTGAACTCTGGGCCTGGGCGCTGTTCCTGAGCTCTTCATCTCAAGGCTACCCCTATACCCCTTGAGCTACAGCACTACTTCTAGTTTTCTGTGGTTAACTGAAGATAAGAGTCTCATCGACTTTTGTGCCCTGGCTAGTTTTGAACCTCAGTCCTTAGATCTCAACCTCCTAAGAGTAGGATTATAGGCGTGAGCCATGGTGCCTGGCACAAATAATGATTCTGTGGACACCCTGTTATTTTTCTTAGTGAGCATGTATATGAATTTGTGTTGTATACATATCTAAAAGAATTATTAAATCATAAGATGTGTGATCATTAATAACTACTGTCAGTTTGGGGTATGATACTGCAGCTGGTCTTAGTTGCTGCTGGCCAGAGGGAGAGTTCCCCAGAATCTTGTAGCTTCATTTCAGTGGTTTGTACTGGAAGGATGCATTTTTCCTGTGTTCACCTGTGCTCCTGACACCCAGGAATCAAGGCCACACTGTGAGGAGTCACAACTATTTTTATGTTCACCTTTTTAATCCATGTAGAGTTAATTTATTTTGAGTGTTTTGGTAAAGATACATATTTTTTAGGCAATATCATTTTCATCTGTGTAACCATAATCTATACATTTGACTTATTGACATTAAATTTGATTAGCATTATATTTTCCCATCATATTTCCTTATTTGCAAGTTATTTAGAAAATGTCTTTTGAATATTCACATTTCTTGGCTGATGAGTTTTATTATACTATTAGCCATCTTTTTTTTTTTTTTTAATGGGATTTGAATTCAAGGTCACATGATTGCTAACCAGGCATTCTGTCACATGAGCCACAATTGGCCCTTTTGGCATTTTTAATTTTCAGAAACCGTCTCATTTTTTTTTTTTGGCCAGCCTTGGGGCTTGAATTAAAGGCCTGGGCACTATCCCTGAGCTTCTTTTGCCCAAGGCTAGCACTCTACCACTTGAGCCATAGTGCCATTCCTGGTGTTTTCTGCTTATGTGGTACTGAGGGATTGAACCCAGGGCTTCATGCCTGCTAGGTAAGCACTCTATCATGGAGCAACATTCCCAACTCTTATGTTGTTAATCTCATTCATGAATTCAAATGAAGTTGAAAGGGATTTGTGCAAGTGGTTTCTATATCTGGGTACTTGTTTTTTTTTTTTTGATTGGTTGTGGAACTTGAAGTCTGGGCTTGGGCGCTATCCCTAAGCTCTTCAGCTCAAGGTTACCACTCTACCCCTTGAGCTACAGCACCACTTCCGGTTTTCTGGTGGTTAATTGGAGATAAGAGTCTCATGGACTTTAGTGCCTGGGCTGGCTTTGAACCATGATCCTCAGATCTCAGCCTCCTGAGTAGCCAGGATTATAGGCATGAGCCACCATGCCTGGCTCCTACTATGATTTTCTTATAACCAAAAATTTTTATATGATAGCCACAGTGAATGTCATACTCTTGTAAAGTTAATTTGTTGTCTTGAAAGCAGTTTCTTGTTATCTACTAGAGCATGCCTTTAATTCCATGTGTGTGTGTTTGTGTGTGTGTGTGTGTGTGTGTGTGTGTGTGTGTGTGTGTGTGTGTGTGTGTTGGGGGGTTGAGGTTGCTTGCCTTTCTTGTTTACTGTCAGTTCTCTACCACTTGAGACATGCCTTCAGCCCAGCTTTTTGCTGGCCAATTAGAGACTTGGAGACTCTGTTCAGGCTGGCTTGAAACTACCATTCTCCAGGTTTGAACTTTTTTGTGTACCTGGATTATAGAATAAGCCTTTCTGACAGGTTTTCATCTCCCATGATTAAAAGGATTCATTAATATCTCTTAGATATCCCTTTGAGGATTTAAAATTTATCATGACATGTGAAAACTATTTGGTAGTGCATGAACCATATTTCTTTTAAGTTGCTTTATTTTTGCAATGAATTATTTCTTGTTAATACACTATACCCACTTTCTTATTCCTAGGAAGTATAGCATACTTTTTGTTTCCCCAGATGTTTATATGATTTTCCTTTCTGGTTTTTTTTTTATTATTTATTTATTTATTTATTTTTTTGCCAGTCCTGGGCTTGAGCTCAGGGCTTGAGCACTGTCCTTGGACTTTCTCAAGGCTAGAGCTCTACCACTTGAGCCTCAGCACCACTTCCAGCTTTTTGCTATGTGTGTGGGATACCAAGGAATCAAACCCAGGTCTTTGTGCATGCTAGGCAAGCACTCTACCACTAGGCCAAACTCCAGGCCCCAGGTTTTATTTTATTTTTATTTATTTATTTGTTTTTTGCCAGTCCCTGCTTGAGCTCAAGGTCTGAGCACTGTCTTTGGGCTTTCTCAAGGCTAGAGCTCTACAACTTGAGTCACACCACCAATTCTGGCTTTTTCTATGTATGTGGTACCAAAGAATCGAACCCAGGTCTTTGTGCATGCTAGGCAAGCACTCTACCAGTAGGCCAAACTCCTGGCCCCCAGAGCTTTTAGTACTGTGTTAAACTCATATTGTAATTACTCTTGATTCATATTAGTTCATATCTATGAACCTGGGATTTAAAATTTTCAAGTTTCAATCAGATAGCCTGTGCTTAAATCCAGACCTAGTAATTGTGTTTCTAATGTGTATTTCTGTGTGTGTGAGTGTGTGTGAGTGTGTGTGTGTGTGTGTGTCTGTCTGTCTGTCTGTCTGTCTGTGTATACGCATGCACACACCTTTGCCAAGGTTTGATGTCAGGGCTCACTGAGCCACACTTTCTGTAGTTGTATTTTAGGACTAGGCTTCTTGAGCTGAATACAATGCCTGGCACTAAACTCTCCTCAGGTACTTTTGTCCAAGGAAGTAAGGCTTTTCTCCTTTGAAATTAGTACTGTGAGCACCTCCCCTGCTCTCTTGGTTGCTCCTCTCAAACTGAATGGTTCACATTGACAGCCTGATGTCTCTTGGTCTTGTTTTAAAGGGACAATCAGTGGTCAGGTACAGTGTTCAGCAGCTCTTTCTCCCTAGTGTGTGAATTGTCCTTCCTGGCCTGAATGTACAAGGTACACACTTCCCCACACTGCAGGAAAGCTGTGCTTCTTCCTGGTTGCCCTGTGGGGACTATAATAGTTCAGTTCAAGGAGGACATAAAGGAGTAGAAAATCCAATCACCATTTCTTGTCTGAACAAGTAACACAGTGTCCCTTCTGCCTGGGATGGTAGGTCCCAACACCCCTTGTGGATGCCTGAAACCTTGGTAAGACGGAACAATATTTATGTATATCTATGTGTTCATACATATGCACACATAATATGTCTTTCCTATAGACACACTGGCAGATTAACATTATTAAAATTAAAATAATTCTATCAGTGCATTGTACTAACAGACACATGAATTGAATATGGTCTTATGGTCTCCAAATACCTTAATCCCCATTATACTATTGGTAATATTTTTAGGTCATGGTTCATTGAAACTTTGGAAAGTAAAACCAGTGATAAGTAGCTACTAGATTAGAATTCCTACCTGACTCCACTTGTTTCTTAGTTGGTTAAAACAACTGTTGTCCTTTTAGCTAGCTCCAGATTTCTAATAGTTGTCCTTCAACACAACAGAATTTCTCGAAGGAGAAAGTATTGACATTAGGAAGAGGTGAGTAGGTTAAACTATTGATTTCTTTCCCTGCAGTCTTAAGTCTATATATTATTAGGAATGAAGTTGATTGGACCTGGAAGGCCTTTTTTACTTCCACCTTGCTGCTTTTCTAGTTTTAACTAGGGCAAACAAACAAACAAAACAAAATAAAATAAAAATCCCATCAACCAACCAACCAGCCAGCCAACCAACGTGGAATTTCGAGAGATGGTTAGAAATGAAAAGTAAATACTATCCTGTTCTCATGTGTACAATATATTTCTGTGAAGTGTATTTTCCAGGTTGCTTCATTCTGTTTATCCCGATGAAGACTCAGCTTTGGCATAACATTATTAGCCTGCAAATTTAGCTTGTGAAACTCTGTCATTTTGATAAGGTAATTTATGGCACAAAATCCAAAGGCTACAAAAACACATAAAACCTTCCTTATCATTCCCTACTTCCTGACATGCAATTTCCTGTTCTAAAGGCATCTACTACCAACAGCTTCCTGTCTCCTAGAGAACTGTTCTGCAAGCTATGCCAGTGTGCATGTGCCTTAAATTCACAGCTGGAAATGGTGATATGGACAGTCCTGGGGGCAGTTTTGGTGTTCTGTAAAATCTTCAATCTTGAAAATATCTGACAAATTGCCCTTCTGTACCCCTTCAAGCTGTTGGCCAGTTTCACTTCTTACCCACAGGCAACTGTGTGTCTGCTGGCCCACAATCTTCCACATTGGCTATCAAGCTCCTCTGATTTTTGCCAGTATGAAAAAAAATTGTACTTCATTGTTTAAAATTGTGTTCCCATTATTTTTTGCAGTAACATAAAATAGAAGCTGGGTCTCTTCTTGTGTTGAACTTAAAATAATCTTGTCAGTTTATCTCTTGACTCAGTTTGTGTTCGGTGTCATGAAAAGTTTAAAAGTGTGCTTCAGTTTAGCAGTTGATTCTCTTTAAATGGCTTTAAATCTTTCTCAGATGCGACTCAAAGAATTTTCTTTCTTTCAGTGTGTGTGTGTGTGTGTGTGTGTGTGTGTGTGTGTGTGTGTGCATGAGTGCACACTGGTCTTGAACTCAGAATCTGAGTGCTGTTTCTGAGCTCACAATGCTGTAACCACCTGAACCACAGTTCTATTTCTGGCCTTTGGATGGTCAATTGGAGATAACAGTCTCCAGACAGACTTTCCTTCCAGGGGTTGGCATCAAACCTTGATTCTAGATCTCATCCTCCTGTGTAGCTAGTAGTAGCAGCCCACCGGTGCCATTGGCGCCGGCTCTTTTAACTTTAAAAGTTAGATCCATCTGGAATTCTAGAGTAAGAGTTTCTATTTGGGGCAAAAATAATGGAAATATTGGTCATTTTGGGAAAGGTTGGCTATTGTATCGCTTGTGTTTTAAAGAAAGGTCATTGTCAAGCTTGTTATTATCCACAAAAGTTATTATCCACAAAACCTCCAGCTGATGTTTCTCTGCAGGAAAAAATAAAAGTGAAAGACATGGGAGGGATTGAAATGTACCGGTCCTCCCAGCACGGTACCAAATTGGGATCCCACTTGGCCTGTACAGTAATTCTTTTTTCGCTTGATACATGTGAGCAGGTTTAGGAAATACTTGACATGGTTGCCGCGAAGCTTGTTCAGAAGTTTCATTTTATTCCAATACGTTTCTACTTACATCCGGAATGTCCAGCATACCTTTAATCTTGCGAGGTGCAGTGGAGGTCCCATTCCTCCAGCGTTGTTCTCCGCGCGCGCCCAGCGGGGGCGGCGGCACACTGGCGGCCCGGGTTGGGCCGCAGCGCCCACTGGCGGCCGAGGCTTCTCGGGTCGTCCTGGGCGGGGTGGGTACGTGGAGGCGGTGGAGGGGGAGGAGCCCTAGCCCTGCCCGCTGCCCAGGCGCCTCGCCCTTCTGCCGCGTGAAGTCCTTTTAATCCTGGTGTACTTGCAGACAGAAACGCCCCTCTTTGCCGGGCCGCAGGGCGCGGAGAGCAGAGGCGCAGAGGACCCTGGCGCGCAGACGCCGGCCCCTGGAGGGGGCGCCGCCGCTCTTCGCCCTCTCCACGCTTCTGGGGAGTGTTTTGGAGAAGTTTTGGACTTCCGGGGTTGGCTCTTTCACCGAGGGGCCTTGCTGCACCACTGCCTCGGTGCAGCACTTTAAACTTTTTTTTTTTTAAACTTTTGGGGGTGTTAGGGGTGTGTGTGATCATGGCATTCCTTCCTCTCCCTGACCTGCTGCTGCCGCCGACTCTGCCCAGTGGGTCCTTCCCTTCTCCCCGCCTTCCAGATGCTTTGGAGTCATGAGCCGGGAGGGCTGGGGGAACCCTCTGGTGACAGAGGTGATCAGAGGTGAGTGCTGGATGGCAGGGGCGGTGGCACGGGTGACTCGCGTGGACATCTGTCCTGCACCCGGGAAGAAGAGCCGTGAAACTCAAGGGTTTGGGGCAGCTGCAGTTTCGTGGGTGTGTGGGTGGTCTCCCCGGACTCCCGGCCCGAGTGGGGAAGGCCAGCATTCCTGTCGTTTTGACCCGTTTGTCCTTTGCTCTGTCCACACCCCTCCATCCGCTGGAACCAGCTCAAGCAAAGCCTCTGGGCCCTGCTCACGGGGATCAAAGGTCGCCTGTGGTTGGAAGGGAGTCATAAGCCTGGTCACCTGGCTGAGTGTTAGTGGCTGGGGGGAATTTTTAGTTGAGATTAGGAAATAAACTGCAGCAGTTGCAAGTGTTGAATTGTAGACCGAGACACAAAAGTTTTACCTGGGGAGGAGGGGGCCGAAAGGATATGCTAGTTGACCTCCATGTACTTTTCTTCCCATGAGCTCTAATGGAAGTAGTATGTATTTTAAATGTGATCCTTTGCCATACTTTTTTGAGCATCCGTATTCTAGCCTGACGATTATTACTACACTGATACTGTAATGAGGTGTTTTGGGGGGGGGGTCATGGGGCTTGAACTCTGGGCCTGGGCGCTGTCCCTGAGCCACAACCCCACTTTCTGTTTTCTAGTGGTTGATTGGAGATGAGTCTCTCTGCTTTGTATTGCCTGGGCTGGCTTTGAACCTCCATCCTCAGATCTCAGCCTCCTGAGTAGCTAAGATTACAGGCTTGAGCCACTGCTCCCAGCTTTGTAATGAGCTTTTTTTTTTTAATGGAAGATTTTTAGGCAACCTTGTAGTAGTGGTGGTGATGGCGAAAGTGGGGTGGAGTGAGGGCAGAGTGGAAAAAGGGTGGAACTTTTGTTGCTAAACCTCCCAGCAGACTGAATGTATTTATGCAGTGTAAATCCTTGCCAGATTCTTAATGGGGAAGCCTCTCATTGTTTCTTCTGTAAGGTAATGGGTTTTAATTGTGTAAAGCAAAGTAGTAGTTTTAAGTATTTAAAAAAAGAGATGCCCTGAGAACAGTTGGATATACAGATGGTTTGTTATGTTCTGTAGTTTTAAGCAATTTTGAAAAGCATTCTTTTCAGAATTCTTACTGGAAAGTTTCTTTTTTTGCTAAGCTGACTTTTTAGGATGCTCTGTTAACAAAGGTCAGTTTGACATGAGATGGGTGGCTATGGAATGTCTGCAGCTGGTTGCTGACATTTCTCAGTCCTGGGAAACTAAATTTAGTTTGATAAGAGGTTCCCTAAGAAACTAAATCAGTACTACATGAACATTAAAGGCAATTTCCCCCTTAAAAATTTTGCTTATGCTGGGCACCAGTGGCTCATATCTGTACTCCTAGCTACTCAGGAGACTGAGGTCTGAGGATTGCAGTTCAAAGCCAGCTCAGGCAGGCAGGAAAGCCCATGAGACTCTTATGGCCAATGAACTATCCAAAAAGTGGGAAGTGGAGCCGTGTCTCCCATGATAGGCACTAACCTTGAAGGAAGGTGGGGGAAGCTCAGGGACAGCACCCTAGCCCTGAGTTTAAGCTGGCACAAAAATAAATTTAAAAAATTATCTACTCAAAGAGTTGAAATATTTTGAAATTTCTTACTGCTACCCCTAACATCTGAAATTTGCATGGAAAAATAACCAAAACTTGAGTTTACCTGACAAGATTTTTGCTGTGAGGTAGGAAGCTTGTTAATAACCCGAAGGAAGGAACATCACAATTTTTCCATTGCAGATCGCCTTTGTTTTGCCATTCTCTACAACAGACCAAAGAGTGCAGCAAGCGAACATTATTTCAGCATAGATAATGAACTTGAATATGAGAAGTAAGTACTGCTTTTTAACAGATTGTAGCTTTTTCTTTTGAGGAATCTAATGGTATATTTGAAAAGTAGCCTTGGAAAAATATAAATCTTGACTTTAGCATTTGGATGGCTGCTAGAGGATGTGTGGGATTTTTTTTGGTGTTGTTGCTGTTGTTTTATGATTTAAAACTCTTGGTATAAGACAGATCTTTAGAGGCCATGTGTTGGTGGCTCACATCTGTAACACTACCTACTTAGGAAGCATAGGTCTGAGAATGGCAGTTCAAAGCCAGTCATAACAGAAAAGTCCAATTAACCGACAAAAAGCCTGCAGTAGAGGCATGACTTAAGTGGTAGAGTGCCAGCCTTGAGTGAAAAAGCTAGAAGGAAGCCCCTTGGATCCTGAGTCCAAATACCAGTGCTGGCACCAAAATAAAGAAAAACAGACCTGTAGAGTATGGAAAAAAAAGAGACATTTAAGCATTTACATTTGATATTTCAGTCATTTGTATTGCAGTGCTTCAATGAAATCAGTTAAGGTATGGAAAATACTTATATCATTATGGAAATTAGTGTTAGGTTTGAGTCATAGACTTCCTGTTTGTGTGTGTATTGGTGCTGGGTCTCACAGCCTCCTGGTATTAAGTTGAACTTAGTACGGAGGCAAGCTGTTCCCCAACTCAATTATTAGCTATTTAAATAGGCATTGTTTATCAGAATGTATTTTTCTCTTATTAAAGTAGTACTTTTCAATGGTGTGGTTTGTATCAATTTAGTGTGGTGTATTCTTTATTCTTATAATTTGATTGTATAGATCCACAAATGAGTTTTCCATTGAGAGCACCTAGAACATACATACATGTTTTTATTTTTCAAGTTTCTACGCAGATTTCGGACCACTCAATCTGGCAATGGTTTACAGATACTGTTGCAAGTTAAATAAGAAGCTCAAGGTAAAACCTTTTTACTTAAGAGATTTGACTTCAGTAATGGTGATGGGAATAAAAGAGATGTCTTCCTTAAAAATACTTTTTGAAAAATGAAAAAAAAGAAGTATTTTTTCCCTTAACATAAAAAAAGTACAGCTGGGTGTCAGGGCTTAACAAATGGGTGCCAGTGGTTCATGCCTGCAATCTTAACTACTCAGGAGGTTAAGATCTAAGGTTTGTGGTCAGAAGCCAGCCTGGCAGGCAAATCCCAGACAAATCTGAAATTCTGATCTCTGATTAGCCAGCAGAAACAAAACAAAGCAAAACCAGAAGTAAAAGGGAGTAGAGCTGTGGCTCACGTAAGTGGTAGAGTACCACCCTTAAATGAAAAAGTAAAGCAAGTGTATATTGGCCTTAAATTCAAGCCCTAATACTAGCAACACAAAACAAAACATAGTTTCTTAGGCTGGGGATGTAGCACAGTGGTAGAGCATTTGCCTAACATGCTTAAGGGCCTGTATTCTGTCCTTAACACTGCAAACAAAACCATATGCCATTTCAGGCCAGCCATGGTGATGTCTTTAATCCCAGCACTCAGGGTGCTGAGACGAGAAATTTGAGGCCAGCCTGGACTACAGACTTTAAGGCTGTTTCTCGAAAAGAAAAGAAATGAATGAAAAGTTTGAACTAATAAGTTTGGGGGATGTTTTAAAAGAAGAGTGAAAGTTTCATTTTAAGTAGTGTTTTGGATTTGATTTTTGTTGTTTAAAGTCACAGTATATATATTTCCTACAGTTCCCTCCCCCCTTTGATTTTTGTTTTGTTTGAGACTGGGTCAGATCCTAAAAGGTGTTGGGCTTACCAGGTATGCACTGTTACACCCAGCTTCTGTTATTCAATGAGTTATCTACTAGACAAGTAACCAAAAGAAATAAAAGTTAACCAGTAAGGAAGATCCACTCCCCCACCATGGCGTGTCAAACCATATTAACTGTAAATTTATACAGAGTTGAGACTATTTCTTTTTTGGAACTGTCTTAAATAGGAATGTAAACACTTACAGGCGTGTGTATTTGAGTCTCTCCCTCCCCTTTTTCCATTCACCAGTAGCAGATCTTTTGTTTTCCACAGAGTTAGGAAGTGAAAAATAATCCTCCCAATTTTATTTCTGTGCTTTAATTTTGAGAGAGTCCCATATTGTATGTGTGTTGTCTGCTTTTATGCCTACTTTGCTTTGGACTTTTGATCTTTGCATCAACCAAAAGTTGTTCAAACCCCAGCACCTAAATAATTTAGTGGAACAATTATAGTATGTTGAACACTCAACACAACCCAACTAGAACATTGTCACCCATTCAGTTAACTGTGATAAGAAACAAAATGAAAGTTACATGGAGAATATCTTCCGCTTATGCTACTAGATGGCTGATTGGGCTTTGTTTTTGTTTTGATCAACTTGGATCTGTTCCTCTGCATAAAGCACTAAAGGAGCATATGTTCATATTCATCATGGAACACTGAAACATGGTCAGACAGAAGCCAAGCAGCACAAACTTGTTTTTGGCTGGCCTATCCCAATTTCCCATCCTTTCTTGAATTTATTGCTTCTCGACATTAGTTGGAGAAGTTCTAATTGATTATGTGTTCCATTAATTTTATTTTTTATTTTTAGCTTACTTTTGATTTTTTTTTTTGCCAGTCCTAGGGCTTGAACTCAGGGCCTGAGCACTGTCCTTAGGCTTTCCTCAAAATTAGCATTCTACCACTTGAGCTACAGCACCACTTCTGGCTTTTTCTATGTATGTGGTATTGAGGAATCGAACCTGTGTCTTCGTGCATGCTAGGCGAGCACTCTTACCAGTAGGCCAAACTCCTGGCCCCTAGATTTTTTTTTTCTCCTGGTGCTGAGGATAGAGCTCAGGGCCTTAGTCATGCTAGGCAAGTTCTGTACTAGTGCCTTTAATGGAGTATAATACAGAAATAATGTCCAAAGCCAATGCTAGTGGCTCACACTTGTAATCCTAGCTACTCAAGAGGCTGAGATTTGTGGATCATGGTTTAATGCCAACCTGGGCAAGAAAGTCCATGAGACTTATTTTCAGTTAGCCACTAAGAAGCTGGAAGTGGAGCCCTGACTCCCATGGTAGAGAACTAGCATTGAGTATAAAAGCTCAGGGTTCGAGCCCTGGAACCAGAACAAGAATCAGAAAACAACAACAAAATAAGCATGTCCAGAGCATGCATCAAGTTTTAGAAATTGATCCCTATGGGATCTCTTATCAGCAGATCAAGAAGAGTTCACGGAAGAGCTTTCTTCAGTTACAGCCCACCCCTACCCCAGTCACCTACTGTCTTGATTATAAACAACAGGTTTTGTTTTGTTGTTTTGAAGACAAGGTCTCATTTTGTAACCCCCTACACCAGACACCTTCCTGCATCTGCCTCCCTGGTGCTGGGATTATAGGTGTGAGCTATCTTGCCCTGCTTTAACATGGCTTTTTTGTTTTGTTTTGTTCTGTACACCTTTTAAATTTAATGGTTTCTAGAATATATTTCTTTTTTTTCCCCCAGTTCTGGGGCTTGATCTCAGAGCCTAAGCACTGTCCTTGGACTTCCTCAAGGCTAGTACTCTACCACTTACTTGAGCCATAGCACTACTTCTGGCTTCTGTTTATGTGGTACTGAGGACTCTAACCAGGTCTTTGTGAATGCTAGGCAAGCACTCTTCCAGCCCCTAAATTTCTTTAAAAATGGGAAATAGAGCAGCTTCTCCCATCACTTCTTCTGCCCTCTTTTTATCTTTTTCCATAGGATATCTAATGCTTTCTTTGTTCTTGGGTTTAGATGTTAAGACATTTATTTAGTTTCCCACGAGTTATGGATCATATTATGAGTATAGCTTTACCTCCTTTCAAAAATCTCACTATTGAATGACAGGGCATTCTTAGAGTTGAGTACTTGGTTGTAGCTAAGTGTTCTACAGGCCTATCTTTGAAATGCCCCAGAAGTACCTATCTTTAAGCATATGCCTACGTATTACCTTTCTTCTCTCCTCTTTTAGTTCATTATGATTCAGAATATCTTTTATAGGAATGTGCATGGCATGGTGTGTGTGTGTGTGTGTGTGTGTGTGTGTGTGTGTGGTCACATGCTAATTTTCTCAGAGGTCTAGATAATATGAAAGTTGATGTGCTGTGGGATTTGAAATTTACCACCAATTTATCACAAAGTAAGAGCATAGGAAATTAAGTTAAAAATAAAATATACTAACAACTTTATTTTTATGCAGTCCATTACAATGATAAGGAAGAAAATTATTCATTTCACCGGCTCTGATCAGAGAAAACAAGCAAATGCTGCTTTCCTTATGGGCTGTTATATGGTAAGTACTTATCAAACTTCCTAGTATATTAGTAAAACAGATTTTTTTTGACCAGCTACTTGAAAAAGTTGATGCAATTTAGCCCTAAAGCTAGCAAGTTATGTCCCCATAGCTACTTTTTATTAGCTAAGAATTCATTTAGTGAATTGTAAAATTATTTTACTGTGGCCAGTACCAGTGATGATTTTTTAAAAGATACATCTCAGAAGATAAGTGTGCTTCATAATTTGTAAATAGGCAGTCTCCCCCCACCCCATTTAAGGCCTTCGCTCATGAAAACATCTAGCAAGTGTGTGGTGTGTCAGCCCTGTAGGAATAGAGCCTCTCTTTAGATACTCTCCTTCCCTGGCTTTCAGCTTGCTTTATCTAGAAGGATTTGCATATGCTAAACAAACTTGCCTATGTTAAATAGAGACTCTTTCCTTCTGAGCTACAACCTTAACCCCAGGTCCTTGTAAAATTATAATTTTTAGTTTTTGCTGTTGTAAATGTCAGGTAATGAGTACATATCATTTTGGTCAGTGTTACTCCTTCCCTTGCTTTCTCAGTTTTTCCCTCCTGTTCCCACCTGCAAGTTGTGGGTGACATATTTTCAGCATAGTGTCCAATGTGTACCACTACTATGTAAAATTATTTCCTAGTCTATAGTTTGATAAGCAGGAGTTTTTATCAAAATAAGTAGGTCAGTAATGGTTGCAATTGCATCTGGATACTTGAGTTTCTTTTTGTGGTTGAAATATCTCAACAGGAGTGATGGTCTTTATTTTCATTTCTTTTACTGTTTGTGCTCAAGAAACAAAGAGGAGAGGACTAGGGCTATATAGTTCAGTGGTCTTATCTCTTGCCTAGCATGTATATAGCCCTGGGTTCCATCTCTATACTGAAATTAAACAAGCAAAAACATTATAAAGTTGCCAGACAAATGATTCTGAGAATACTTTTGTTATCATCCCCCAAAGTGTGAAAACAGGCTGTAGATGATTATATTAAAATTTGATTTTTTTTCTTTCTTTTTCTTTCTTTTTTTTTTGCCAGTCCTGGGCTTGAGCACTGTCCTTGGACTTTCTCAAGGCTAGAGCTCTACCACTTGAGCCTCAGCACCACTTCCAGCTTTTTTCTATGTATGTGGTACCGAGGAGTTGAACCCGGGTCTTTGTACATGCTAGGCAAGCACTCTACTACTAGGCTAAACTCCCGGCCCCGATTTTTTTTCCTTTTAATTGCTGTTGTTTTGTTATAATCGCTTGATGTTTCTTATGTTGGCAGCAAAAATCTTTTTTCTTTTTTCTTTTTTCTTTTTTTTTTTTTTTGCCAGTCCTGGGCTTGAGCTCAGGGCCTGAGCCTTGTCTTTGGACTTTCTCAAGGCTAGAGCTCTACTACTGGAGCCTCAGCACCACTATATATGTGGTACCTAGGAATCAAACCCAGGCTTTCATGCATGCTAGGCAAACACTCAACCACTAGGCCAAACTCCCGGCCCTAGCAAAAATCTTTTTTAAAAAATTTGTGTAGTATCCCAAGAAAGGATGGAAAGGTGGATGCTTTCTAAGAAATGAGACCAAATATCCCATTACTTGGCTCCTCACTAGGGGGAGAAAACCTTGTGGATTAAAATAGATTATAGCACCTTTACACAGAAAAGGACACAGTCAGAGTTTTGGGGTTGGTAAAGCATTGAATGGAACCCTTATATATACTAAACCATGCTCTATCACTGAGCCATGATCCTCCCAGTTCATTATTTGTTTTTCTCTCTTTTTTTTGACTACTAATAAAGAAAAATAACCTTTTGATATATTTGCCAATATTTGGTTGACATTTATTCCTGGTTTGATTTAACTTTATTTGTAGTTATGTCTTGGTATGAGAACCTTCATTTTTCTATCATTTATGTATTTAGATTGTGAAATCCTTGAGGATTTTAAATGTTCAAGTCCATATTGCTGTGATTGATTTAGGAAAGAGCCAGGGCAAGCTAATTTGGATGTTGACTCTTCCAAAAGAGGTGAGGCCGAAGCCTCTAGCCATGACTTATAACTGAAAGAAATGTGGTAGGAAAATAGAGAAAGACTTACAAGAGAATGATATTTATCAAGTTTATTAATGATAGAGAAGAAGTGTTGCTGATACAACGTAAATACTTAAAAAGATAAAATATCAAAGTAAGGGAGGGTTTGAACTGTTAGAAATTGATTAAATTTTCTGATTAAAGACTTGAAGAGCCTAAACAACGTATGCTGGACTTCATGAGGAATTTTTAAGATAGTACAGGTTTTTTGTGATCAGCTTGACATGGTATTATTAAACAAAATAAAAACCTGGAAGAAGAACCATTACAAAGAAAATATGCCAGGGTTGGGGGGATATAGCTCAGTGATAGAGCCTGCAAGTGACCCTGGGTTTTATCTCCAGTAAAATTCATGTGTGTGCACAATGTTTAGCAGAAAAAGAAAATGAAAAAAATATTTCAAATGATTATTTATTCTTATTAAATTCTGGGCTTTTGAAAGGAATTATGTTTTATTTATGCTTTGCATTGTAAGAAGATTTAATGTGAGATGAAGAAAGAATGTGACAAAAATCCCTTGGGGCATAGAAATAAATCTATTCGGGCCAGGAGTTTGGCCTAGTGGTAGAGTGCTTGCCTAGCATGCACAAAGACCCGGGTTCGATTCCTTGGTACCACATACTTAGAAAAAGCCAGAAGTGGTGCTGAGGCTCAAGTGGTAGAGTTCTATCCTTGAGAGAAAAAAATCCAAGGACAGTGCTCAGGCCCTGAGCTTACGCCCAGGACTGGCAAAAAAAAAAAAAAATCCTTTAAAAAAAAAAAAAAAGAAATCTATTCATTTTAAATTTGTATTTTTGGTGGTACTCAGCTGGAACTCAGGCACTGTCTCACATCCACGCCAGCAGCCCCCAATTTTCACTAGTTATTTTGGAGATTAAAGTCTACTCCTTCCTGGATATGAGCCAACATCTGCCTGCTTGAGGCCTCTCACTGCATTCAGCTTCCTTTCACTGGACTTTTCTCTCTAGGCTGGCTCCCATTCTTAGCTTCCCAAGTAGCTAGGATGATAAGTATGAGCCACCGGCACTGGACATTTTTCAGAAATCTTTTAAAGAAACTTTGCAAAGTAGAGATTGTTCTTGTTTTCTTATGTGTTGTGAGAAAGGAAAGAAACAATTTGACTTTCCCTTTGTGTTTAGTGTATTTCAAAATTCAGACCATACATATAATGGTCTGGTAAATGGCTTTACCAGTTCAACCATCTCAACAGTGGATTCTTTGGTAACAAACTGAAGTAAAACTAAAGACTGTGAAAGAGTTGAAGGAACGAGTCTTTCTCTCTCTCTCTCTCTCTCTCTCTCTCTCTCTCTCTCTCTCTCTCTCTCTCTCTCTCTCTCTCTCTCTCTCTCCCCCTTTCTCCCCTTCTCCTCCCCTTCCTTCCTTCCTTCCTTCCTTCCCTCCCTCCTTCCCTCCTTCCCTTCCCTTCCCTTTCCTCTTTTCTTTTCTTCCTTGTCCTAGGGCTTGAACTCAGGGCCTGAGCACTGCCCTTGGACTTTCTCACTTGAGTCACAGCACTGCCTTGGACTACCACTTGAGTCACAGCACCACTTCTAGCCTTTTCTGTGTATATGGTAAATGAGCAATCATACTCCAGTCTTTGTTCATGCTGGGCAAGCACTCTACCATTAGGCCATACTCTTGGCCCAGTTAGTTTTTCTTGTACAAAAATAAGTGTGCCATACTGTTTTATGAACTAAGCTTGCTATCTGTCCTGTAACAGTTCACTGTCTATATTACCGAGCCAGATTTTTGAGATGATACTTGTCATTTCAAAACTAAGTGAAAATGGTCATTCTTTTTGGAAAAAACTCATAATTAAAAGAGCATTTTGAAAATAAAAATGCAAAGTTTTGTTTTGTCATTTTGTTGTAAAAAACAAGGACAACAGAAATAATGTCATGGCCAGGCGTGGTGGCTCACACTTGTAATCAATTCTAGCTACTTAAGAGGCTGAGATCTGATCTCACCTTGAAGCTAGCCAGAGCAGGAAAGTCTGTGAGACTCTATCACCTCTAAATGAGTTTAAAAATTAAAAAAAGCTAGAAGTTGAGCTGTGGTAGAGTGGTAGAGTACTAATCTTGAGCAAAAGAAGCTCGGGGACAACACTAAAGCCCTGAGTTCAAGTCTCAGGACTGGCACCCCTCCCCACCCCAAATGTAGATATAACCTATTTGTGTCCTTGAGAAATTCAGAAAAGGCCTTTATATTTATAGAAGCTGGACTTTACATATTCATGTATGTGTAAGATGTATGTGATATATACACATAATAGTTTTATGTTTACTATTTTTACCCACTTTTTAAAGTCAGTGACTATTTCTTTTTTTTTTGCCAGTCCTGGGCTTGAGCTCAGGGCCTGAGCACTGTCCTTGGGCTTTCTCAAGGCTAGAGCTCTACCACTTGAGCCTCAGTGCCATTTCCGGCTTTTTTCTATGTATGTGGTACCGAGGAATCGAACCCAGTCTTTGTGCATTCTAGGCAAGCACTCTACCACTAGGCCAAACTCCCAGCCCGTCAGTGACTATTACGTATATATTTTTGATTTTCATACCCAGATTGTGTTCATATTTACCCAGTTGGTCCAAAATATCAAAATTATATAACCCAGGAACATCTGCATGTGGTAGTGTGTTTATGTTACTGCGTTTTTTTGTTTTTTTGGTCAATGGTGGGCCTGAGCATTGTCCCTGAGCTTCTTCACTCAAGCCTGGGGCTCTGCCACTTTGAGCTGCAGCTCCTCTTCTGGTTTTCTGATGGTTAATAGGAGATAAGCATCTCATGAACTTTCCTGCCCTTGCTGGCCTGAGTAGCTAGGATTACAGGCATGAGCTACTAGTGCCTGGGTTCTATTTTTCTTAACATAATCTCTTTTTTGTTTGTTATTCCCTGTTTTGAATTTCTGCATTATTTTGTTTGTCTTGATGATATCTTTTAACTCCACAATATCATTTTTAATTCCATCCTTTATATTTCTTGTGAACTGGAAATTATATAATAGACTTGTATAACAAATGCATTACCTTAGAAAACATGTAATATTTAGATTCCCATTAATGATGAACACTGGATTGAGTGTTAACCATTCAGTCCCTTCATTGTCTGATTTAGAACTTACTGTAATGGGTAGGTGTTACTTTGATGCTGTTTACCCATATAGTTTTCCATTTACAGTTTCTCTAGTGTCTGTTGTTTTTGTTTTTCATTTGAGGCGGGATCTTTCTATGTGGTACACACTGTCCTTCCACTCTCTCCTCTGCCTTCAAATACTAGGATTGCAGGTGTGTGTCATCATTCCCAGCCTTATCTAATGTTTTAAACAAGTATTGCTATTATAGCCAGGTGCTGGATAGTGATGTTTTCCCCAGCAGTGGACCACATTAATGACTGTGGTCTCAAGAAAGATGATCCTGTCTGGTGGTAATCAGAGCCAGACTGGTTTATGTAAGTACATCCTGTGATACTTAGATGATGAGAAAGCCACCTAAAGATGTATTTCTCAGAATGTTTACGTATCACTAAATGATGCGTGGCTGGCTGTACTTACCCAAATCAGTTTTAATAGGGTTTTAGCACATTGTTTTTCTAATCATTTCATTCATCTTTTTTAAAAAAATAAAATAAAATTTTTGGTGCTGAGGTTTTGTTCTTGGTTTTGAGCTTACTCAGCAGGCCCTCTGCCCTACAACTTGACCTATGTCATCACCTTCATCTGGTTTGATTTTGTGGAGGAGAGCTTTTATTTTAATGCAGTTACAAGTCATTTGTTACCCTGAAACCAAATGTAGTCAGTAATTTTCTTTTTGTTTTTGAAAATACTGTTTGAGTAGCTACAAAGCAACAATTTTGTAACATGCATTACAATCAGATCAACATTAAGTTTTAGTGGGTTTGAACACATTTACTGAGTGTTTAAACAACGTACAGCATTTTTTTTATTAGTGTGTTTTAAAATTTCATCTACCAGAGTTTGAACTCAGACCTTGTGCTTGTTTGGCCTACTTGCTAGGTTGGTGCTGTACCACTTGAGCCAGGCCCCCAGCCTTGCTTTTTGCTGGTTATTTTGGAGATGGAATCTCAAGTACTTTCTGTCTTTAAACCTCAGTTCTCCAGGCGTCAGCTTCCTAAATAGACAAGATTAAAGGCACATTTCTCTTCTTTTACATTCTCTTCTTTCTCCTCCATTCTCCCTTTTAGATGTCATTTCCTATTTTCTGGTTTTACTACCTTTTTCAATAGCTTAAATCTACTTTTAAAAAATAACACAGCTACTGTTCTGTCTTCCTGGCTTTCACCACATTTTCCAGCAGATTTACAGCGATTGGTACTTCCAAAGGCTATCCTAGAAAACTGTCCATCCTTTCCAACATTTCCTGTGTTTAAAGTAAATAGAAAGTATTCTGAGGGTAAAATACACAATAAAAACAGTTGACATAAAATTGCTTTCCTCTAGTGTTTAATAAATTCTTCGATAGAGCTAATTGTGGTATGAAGTGTCAACCTTACCTCCCACTTTTTTATTTTTAAAGCAGTTTTTATAGCCTTCAGTGTGGCTTACTTTGAAGAGACATTTATATGGAAAATTACTATACTAATTAAGGTGTAAGAATATACTAACTCAGCAATCTGAGTAGAATCCTCAACTGTATTAAGTTTGAGTTTGCCTCAGCAGTTACCATAAGAGCTCTGGGACTTCATTTGTTATTTACTCATGATCTTTTGAACCCATGGTCCAATTTTTAAATGAATCAATTACATTGGATTCAGAGTAGTCCACACTGGCTGCAGGGAGAACTGAAATCCTGCTCAGCCAATAACCTGATGGGGCAAAGGGGACCTAGCCGGTAGAACTGGATGGGACTGGATGGGATAGACAAAGGCTTTGTAAACATCCATCCCAGAGCTTTTAAATCTCTGCCTGAGTGTTTGTGAAAGACAGGGCAAACAACAACCAGGAAATTATAAATAGCAACCCCAGCCCTGAGCAACTGCACTGCAGGGGGGAGGCAGCTGCTGCCCTCCTCCTACTTCATCTGTTCATTTCCCTTCTCACCCCAGTAAGCCTGCCTGACCTTGCAGCTGCTGGAGATGCTTGCTTACTGGTTGGTAATAAGTAGAATTACCCTGTGACCATTTATGATCCTTAATTGTGTGTCTGTTAGACTTTCAGGACTGTTGTTAGATCCCATCCTTGTTTTTTAATTTTTTCCCCAATTATCTTTAGTTTTATCAAAAGAAGTGCTGCTTGACAAAGCAGTTTAGAACATATTGCATCTTGATCAGAGCCACCCTGTTCACCAGTCACCTCCCTTTAACTTCCCCTTCCCTTACTTTTCTTAATTTTGCAGTGTATATCATGAGTTCCTTGCTGCATTTTCTCTACCCCCCTCCCTCCTCCCTTTCATTCATCTCTCCCTCTTCTCTTCCCTCTCACCCCTTTATTCCAATTACCCAATTTCTGGTGCTTATTGTATTGGACTATGATTTTTGTCTTTTATAGAATTATACGTTTTTTTTTTTTTTGCTGGTACTAGGGCTTGAACTCAGGACCTGCATGCTGTCTCCAAGGCTCTTTGTGCTCAATGCTAGTGCCCTACCAGTAGGCTTTTGCTGAGTAGTTTATTGGAGATAAGAGTCTCCCATGCTGTGTTGCCTGGTCTGGCTTCAAACTAGGATCCCCAGATCTCAGCTTCATTAAGTAGCTAGGATGGGCTTGAGCCACCCAGCACTTTACTGATGCCTGGTAGAATTAGACTATTTGAGCTCTTCATAGAATCTTAACAGTCAGTTCATTTGTAACCACTTGCATGCCACCCATGTTTTTACTTAGGTTTCTAGAAACATTCTAGTTAGTCCTTGTTTTAGACCGTAGGATTTCTTGTCTATAAATAAGGGCTGAGCTGCAGGCCCTTTTCCATCATTAACAAGCACTGTGATCTTGGATAAGCTGTTAATATACCACTCAGAATGTAGCGAACTGCATGGTATTTTTAAAATTTTTTATTGTAATAGAAGGGTTACATTATATTTGCCAGATAGAAGCGAACTGCATGTTTTATGTAACACACAGTATTTTTAAGTGGCTGTAGATCTCCACATGCTTAAAAGTAGATCTCATTAAAAAAACAACAACAAAAAAAAACCACCCAAGAATTTTGCATTGCCTTTAAAAATGTCCCTACTCAAAATAATGTCCAACTTGCTTTTGCATCCAAGGACAGTTTGCTGTTTTTATTAGCTATGAAGCCTTACTAGAGATAATTTGCTGTTGGAGACTTGACTTTGTTTACATTGAAGGTCATTGTACTAATTATATATGCAATATGTATATATAATGAAAGTTAAAGCTTTTGGAACGTATATAAGTCCATCTGATTTCTTTTTAAGAAGTGATTTATGATATTTTCTTGCCAATATTTGTTCAGGAGCTCAAAGTGGCTTTATTTACTAAGTAAAATTATTTAATATGTATATGTAGTTTAATTTGTATATATGTGTACACACACATTCCCCTTTTAGCCCTTGATTATGAGTTTGCCTGATTTCTTGAACATTCTGTGTTAATCAGGGAATTGTTGTTGTTGTTGTTAACAATCAATCAAATTCTTGGCATCAGAAAGATGAGTCATCTGGCTAACATGTGAAAATAGTTACAAGAATTTTTTACATGCTGTAAACACTGTGACATTTCTATATGGAGTATACTGGTTTCTCAGGCTGCTGAATTTGTTGTTGAGATTGAAATGCCTTTTGTTGTTACTAACTCTCCAATGTGATAGCCGGTATGATGTTTTCATTTTTAAACTTTGCACCAAAGACTTGCTAATTGGTAGATAAATCTACAAAATGTATGTAGGACAGAAGTAAATCTAAACACTTGTCTAATTGGGCTTTCATTAGTTGAGACCTAAAATAATGAGTGATGGAGTTGTGAGCCTTTGATTCAGTCACTTTCTGTACATCTGTCACTGAGTACCTGCCAGTTTGGAAATTAAGGTCAGTAATTCAGCATCAGAAGTTCTCACAGGGATTGGAGTATGCAGTCATATAAATGTGGACAGTAGGAAGTCTGGAGTTGATTATTGTTATTTTTAAATAGACAAGATTTTTATGTTGTTCAGGCTGCTGCTGAACTTGCAGGGTTCACAGGACTTTTTTACTTTAGTTTCCTAGATACCCCCTCTCCCCCACAAAGAGTGATCTATGATTCTGGAAAAAATACTGTTGTCTGTGATCCTCAAATCTCAGCCTCCTGAATAGCTATGATATATTAGGCCTGAGCTACAGCAACTCAGGTAACAGTATTTAATTAAATACTACCAGTGATAGTATTTCATTCTTATGAAATTCTTATTTATTCCATCAGAGAGAATCCTCATCCTTCAGAGAACTAACAAAACCATCCTACGCCACATCTCTGCACTAGTTGGGTTATTTCTTTTCCTTCCTTCTTTTTTTTTTTTTGTGCCAGTCCTGGGCTTGAGCTCAGGGCCTGAGCACTGTTCTTGAGCTTTCTCAAGGCTAGAGCTCTACCACTTGAGCCACAGCACTACTTCTGGCTTTTTCTGTGTATGTGGTACTGAGGAATTGAACCCGGGTCTAGGCAAGCCCTCTTACCACTAGGCCAAGCTCCCAGCCCCAGCCTTCCTTCATTTTTACCAACTGAAATGATCTACTTGTTGCTGGAGTATCATAGTTAAAGTACTGTTTTTATCTATTGTAAATTCCCCTGAAACTTGGTGCTTAAACATTCCATGGATTAAGTTTCCATGAATGGCTCTTCTGGGATGGGTCTGGTTTGGGGTCTTCACTAGGCTGCAGTTGTCTGGTGGGTCCACTTGAAAGGTGATTCACCCATCTGCCTACATAGTAGTTTTAGAGATCTCAGCAGGAGGCCTCACCATAGGGACTGCTTTACTCAGTATTAAGGACCAGAGAAGACAAGGTAGGGCCCATGTCTGTTATGTCCTAGTCTTGGGAGTCACAGGGTCATTTCTGCAGGAGCTGCACGTGGGGGCTCTGTAAGGAGAAGCACCCATTCAAGGGTGAAGACCAGGAGATAAAGGGCTTCTTTGGGGCTGCTTTGAAAGCAGGCTGTCACATGGCTCTTTGTCATCATTTGTGGTTTCTGGTTCAAAGTAGCTCTGTGGAATTAGAATGGACATTCTGATGCTTCTGATGAAAGTAATAGAAAAAGAATTTTAGAAGTGCCTACAGTGTCCAAATTGCCAAGCTATTGATTTATTTGTTAATTTAATAATTTTTGCCAATATAGCAGTGATTTAATAGGGTTTTTGCTTGAGCCACACATCTAGTTCTTTGTGTTTATTTTGTTATTTATTTTTTGCTTTTTTTTTACCATTCCATGCATTGTTCTATAGTTTTATCATTCTTTAAAAACAATAGCATTGTACTCTTTGCCCTGGCTGGGACCATGATCTTTCTATTCACATTCTATAGCTAGAATTACCTGCCCAGCCTTTTCTGTTGAGCTTGGATCTTTTTTCCATGCTGGCCTGGAACTTCAATCCTCCCAGCCTCCTGTGTAATTGAGATGACAGATGAATGCCACTGCATCTAGCTTCTCCTTAAGAAATTTAAGAGTTAACCCAAACCTTTGTTCTGGACTGGAGGTGTAGCTCTGTGGCAAAGCCTTTGCCTAGCATGCACATGGCACTGCGTTCTATCCTCAGCATCATGGCTCCCCTAACTCCTCAGCAAAATCTCCAATGCCATTTATCCATTTGTCATTTTAGAGATGTTCACCAGAACACCTTGTGAGATCCTGGAAGGGAGAGAAAAGCCTGTAGCACTCTTAACATCTTCACTTGGTGGATTGATTTTTTAACTGCCATACTTTACACAAAAGGTTGTTCTGTGGAGCTGTCAAGCTTGGCTCATATATCAAGCAATAGAAACCAGCTATGATGACATCTGCAAACCAAGAATTCAGTTTTGATCCTCTGGAAGACCGAGAGCCCTCCTCAGGGATGACTGATGAGAAACTGTAGAAAACTTGCTTCATGATGACAACACTGAATCTTCACTCAAAAGTAAATTGCCTTTTTCTCTTTTTTTTTTAAACGTAGGTTATATATTTGGGGAGGACTCCAGAAGAAGCCTACAGAATATTAATCCTTGGAGATACATCCTATATTCCTTTCAGGTAAATATAAGAATGATGTGATAGCTGGGTGCCTATGGCTCATACCTGTAATCCTAGCTACTCAGGAGGCTGAGATCTGAGGGTCACAGTTCAGAGCCAGCCTGATCATGAAAGTCTATGAGACTTATCTCCAATTAATCACCAGTTTCCCAAGTGGTAAAATGATAGCTATTAGCTGAATTGCTCAGGGACAGGGCCAAGGTCCAGAGTTCAAGTCCTATAACTGACCCCTCTCCCCACTCCCCCAAAAAAGAATGGTGTGAAAGATTGATTTAACCAGACACTTGCCAGAAACACCTTGGTAGCTATATCTGAAAAATAACGTGCTAATAGGTACTTTTAGGTTAGGTGCTGTTGGCACTTTTGGCATCATAGGATGTTTAACAGCATCTTTGCTTTTTGGATAACAGTGACTGCTGCCCCATTCCCACTCTTGTGATGAATCCCAAATACGTCCAGACATTGACAGATACCCAAATGTGATTAGGGTGGAGTGAGGAACCACTTGTCTCTTGATTGAGAACCTCTGGCATGGATGAAAAACAAGTTTTCTAAGCCAGCTGTAAATACTGGTGTTGTGGTACCAGAATTACCACTGAGGAGCTAAGCAGTAAGTTTGCCCAGTAATCAGGAGCAAAATCTGGGGCAAAAACTGACCCCATTTTTCTAGGGAACCTAGCTAGAAGAGGTCGTAGTAGGTGAGAGGCTGTTAATATGGAATCACTACCAGAAAAACCAGTTAAGTAGCCATGTCATGGAGATGGTAGATACTAAGGACTTTCCAAATACATGAGTGATATTGCCATCTCAGATTTACCATGTGAATGTCTTTAAAAGGATGTGGGGATGGTAGTGTCTGGTACTTTATTTCTTTGAATCAAAAATTTGAAGT
Source organism: Megascapheus bottae (assembly GCF_031878675.1). Lineage (NCBI taxonomy): Eukaryota > Metazoa > Chordata > Mammalia > Rodentia > Geomyidae > Megascapheus > Megascapheus bottae. Next base: position 13,441,811 of record NC_143511.1, read on the forward strand.
CTCCAGCCGGGAGTGCTTGCCTAGCATGCACAAAGACCCAGGTTCAATTCTTCAGTACCAAATACATAGAAAAAAGCCAGAAGTGGTATTGTGGCTCAAGAGGTAGAGCTCTAACCTTGAGGGAAAAAAAAACCCAAGGACAGTGCTCATGACCTGAGCCCAAGCCCAGGACTGGGAAAAAAAATTGAAGTCTCTTTACTTCTTTAGCAAAGTACTTACCTATATAATGTGAATAGTTTTATGGTGCTTGATGGTCATTAGCTGTGAAGCAGTTTTACTGTTGCTTACTTTTATCGGTACTTCCATAATGAATTGCAATCACATTGTTCATTTGTTAATATTATTTAATTGTTTCTGACTTTAACAATAACATACTTGGAGTACTTCAATTTTGAAAATTTTGGACTTGTCCTTGAATACATGAAGTTATGAATCTCATTTATGCCATTGTGGATAAGTTTTGGAGTGTAGCTCTCTTAATTGTTGGCAGACTCTTCTTAAGTAACTCCAGTGGCTCACACCTGTAATCGTAGGTACTCAGGCAGGCTAAGATCTCAGGATCAAGGTTTGATCAGAAGCCAGCCCAGGCAGAAAAGTTTATGAGACCCTTATCCTCCAATAAGGTACTTAGAAAAATCCAGAAAGCATTTAGCCTTGAGCAAAAGAAACTCAGGGACATTACCCTGACCCTGATTTCAAGCCTCAAGACAAGCAAAATACACACATGTATACAAACATACATAAAGGTGCTGAATAATACAGAATAAATGTTATTGCTTGGCATTTTGTTGAATGTGATTGAAACATTATTGCTTGTCATTGTGTTGAAGGTGATTGAAACTTAACACTGAGAAATGAAGCTAGTTTCTTCTGATCCAGCCAGCTGTTTTTTGCTCTTTAAAAAAGTGATGTTATTAAGCCAGTTAGATTTGTGAAATTTGAATCGCTATAGTTAGTCATAGAATCCAGAGTTCTTAATTTATCTAAGGAAGTATTTCTCATAGTATACTTCATAGAGTTGTGTCAGTCTATGAACTTATCGTCACTAGCCTCTGATGAAATATGTACAGAATTGATAGAGTGTAGTGATGTTTAGAGTAATTTAGTGATGTGGAAGCAAACTAAGGAAGAACTTGGATTTGTTATTTCATACTTCTGGAAATTTATTTTAATTTACAAAAATAAGATTATTATATTGTTGCAAGTGTGTAATAGTTAAAGCATTTGTATCTTTTATACAGTATTGTATTTTATAAAAGTATCAGTCTGTGGTGAACTTAAAAATATTAAAAATTGGCACTATGTCACGTTTTGCCATTTTATAGAACTTACTAATTAGAAAATAGGGGCCAGGAATGGTGGCACAAGCTTGTATCCCAGTATTTATGAGGTTAAAGCACAAGGATCAAGGTTCACACTAACACAAGCTATAATGAGACCCTGTCTCTAATAAAAAGAGGATAAGCCAGTTGATGGGATTGAGGTTTGAAGCCATCCAGAACAGATAAATTCAAGAGACTTCTATCTCCACTTAGCTAGTAAAAAAAATCAGAACTAGAGGCATTATAAAAGAGGTAGAGTGCCAGCGGTGAGTGAAAAAGCCAAGTGAGAGTATGAGGCCCTGAGTTCAAACTCTATGTGGATTGAGTCAGGCTGTTGGTCTGTCTCTCTGTTGTCTGTCTTTCTCCCTCTCTCTCCCTCCCTCCCTCCCTCTCCCCCCTTCTCTCTCTGTGTATCACACACACACACACACACACACACACACACACACACACACACACACACACAAACACAAAGGTGGGAAAAGGGAGAGAAGAGAATAGGCCAATTAGAATTAATAAGATCTGATAATACTTGGAAATAAATTACATAACATCTTTTTAATCCTTACCACTCCCAAGTACATAGAATACATATAACAAAAACATGCTAACATGAGCTTATGGAAGAATAGTACTTAGGCTGACTCACAGTACTATTTAGGAAGCTGAGGTATAGAAGATCTCAGTTCAAAGTCAGCTTTGACAGCAAAATCCTTAAGATTCCATCTCCACAATAACCAGCAAAATCTAGAGTTGGAAGTGTTGTTAAAGTGGTAAGAGTTCTAGCTATAAGTGAGAAGGCCAAGCTAGAACTCTTAAGCCTTGGGTTCAAACCCAGCAAAAAAGGAAGAAGAAGGAGGGGGGGAGGGGGAGGGAGAAGGGGAGGAAGAGCAGCAGCAGCACAGGATAGGAAAGCGGATCACAGAAATGGTGGACAAAGGGTGAACTAATTCAGCAGTGATACTCATTAGACACTACCTTGAAAATTAACTGTATAAATTGTGGGAGAGGGGGACAGAGAAGGAAAAAACTGTGAGAATATAAGGAAAAAGAAGACATTGTTCACAAAGAAATGTACTCATTCCCTGACGTGTAAATGTAGCCCCTCTGTACACCACCTTTACAATAAAAAAGTTAAAAAAAAAAGAATAGCACCAATTATCAGCAAAAACTTCTGTTATTATATTCAGTAGTGATATTTACTTAGGTTTAATTAAGCTTGAGTATAGTTCTTTGAATTTCAAAACACATAAATATATGGAGTTATAATTAGGCCCTATTAACTTATATTAAATATATTTTAGTTCCTTGAGATTGTTTACATGGTTGTTAAAAGCTGTCTGTTGATATCAAATGAATGAGGTAATTGTCTTTCAGTTCTATTGCAATTGTCTGTATGGTCCTTTACAAGTTTGAGCCTAGATCTACTCTGAAAGAATAATATCCTGGAAAGATACTGTGGAGATAAAAGGGCTTGTAGCAAATAAAGCCCTTGGTATAGTGCCTGGCCCTTAACTAAACTTGAGTATTCATTTCCCTCTTCCCTTTTCAAAGTTAGCATCTAACTTAAATACGGTTGTGTTGTTTTTTTTTTTTTAAAGAAAATCTCTGTACATGGCTAAGAATTGAACCCAGAGTGTACTTCCTGCTCTGCACCTATTCTACTGTAAACTCAGCCTGAAAACACCCATCTTAAGCCCTCAGCAGTTTCACATGGGTATATGTAACTACTACTACACTTCAGAATATAGAACATTCCCCCAAGATTTCTAGCCATTTACAGTCAGTGACTAACTCCTGCCTTTCCTGGTAACTCTTATGTCTGGAATCCCTTAGTCTGTTTATATCCTGGGGAACAGGGAAGTGCTCTTGGGTTATATGTATATGAAAGAATGAACTTGCACAAACAGATTTTGTGGAAGTTCGTTCTTTCTCCCACCCCCCAACCCCCAGTTGTGGGGCTTGGGCGATGTCCCTGAGCTCTTCAGCTCAAGGCTGCCTCCCTCCATTTGAGCCACAGCACCACTTCCATCTTTCTAGTTAATTGGAGATAACAGTCCCACGGACTTTCATGCCCAGGCTGGATTTGAATCATGATCCTCAGATCTCAGTCTCCTGAGTAGCTAGGATTACAGGTGTGAGTCACTGGCACCTGGCTTGGAAGTTCATTTTTTTCCTTTCTTCTTTACAATTTTTTCTTCTCTGTATCATTTGTATAGATGTTTGAGTCACTTGCAGCTTGTGGCTATCAGGAATGTTATTATGAAAGTGTTTGACAGTTGATTTGCAGTTTTGAAGCTGTGAAACATTCTTGCGCATAATCTGTTTTTCCAAGTTAAATGATTTTGGTGACAAGTACTATTTTCTGTCATAAAGGCTTATGTCCAGCTCCCAGATTGTTCCTCTACTTGCTAGTAATATTTCCTGTTATAATAATAACTGTTAACGGAGGAGAGATATAGTTAAAGTAATTGGGATTCAGTTTGAGAGTTCACCGTATCACCTGTGACTACCTTTTTTTCCCCTCACCTTCTCAGTCTCAAAATGTTCCTACTAAAACAAAATAAAACAAAAGACTGATTTCTCCAAAACAAATATTTGCATATGGTTCATAGTTTGAAAATAGATCACAATAGTGGAGAATAGAAACTCAAGGTTTAGACAAGCTTGGAAAGCACTCTGCCACTGAGCCAAGCGACACCTCTCAGCTTTGGAGGCCCTTGTAAAACACAAATTACTACCAGACATCTGGTAGAACTCAGGACTCAGACCTGTAATTCTAGCTACTAAGGAGGCCTAGCTACAGAGGATGGCAATTGGAAGCCAGCAAGGGCAGAAAAGTCTTAAGAGACTTCATCTCCAAAATAAGCCATTAAAAGGCTAAACATATCACATATTAAACATATCACTCAAGTGTAGTGTACTAGCTAAGTAAGCAGGCAAGCAAGCCAGCAAGCAAATCAAGCAAGTACCAGGCCCTATTTCAAAATCTTTTTTTTTTTTTTTTGGCGGGTCCTGAGGCTTGAGTTCGGGATCTGAGCACTGTGCTTGGGCTTTCCTCAAGGCTAGCGCTCTGCCGCTTGAGCCACAGCCCCATTTCTGGCTTTTTTCTATGTATGTGGTACAGTCTTCGTACATGCTAGGCAAGCACTACTGCTAGGCCAAACTCTTGGCCCCTGATTTCAAGATCTCGTACCAGCAATTCCCTCCTAGCCCTACAAGTTCTGAATGGGGTACGAGTGAATAGTGGCTGAAGATTTGCATTTTATGTGTCGAGGTATCAATTATCCATCCATATATATATCCATCTTACTGTACTAGAGATTGAACCAAAGTTTCAAACATTCTGGCAAATGCCTTACCACTGTGCTGCATACACTACAGCTCCCTCTTCCTGACTTTCAGAAAAGGATCCTTGAAGAACATCAATGAAAGTAGTATGCTGTGAAACTTTGTCCAGTCTTTATGATGTTAACCTGACTCAGTAATACGTGTTTGTGTGTTTGCATGTGTTTGGATAAGAGAGTACCAACAGCTTGAACTCAGTGACCTCATACTTGCCCACAGTTGGTGCTCCACCCCGTGAACCGTTCTTCCAGCCCTGCATTTTTCCTGGTTAATTTGGAGATGGAGTCTTCTAGACTTTTCTGCCAAGGCTATTGTTAAACCAATATTCTCCAGGTCTCAGCCTGCAGAGTAGCTAGGATTACAGATGTGAGCCACCAGCACTGAGCCAAGACTCAGTAATTCCAGTCAAGATAGTCAGCTCCTTAAACCTACTTTTAGCGAGGAAGTTGTTCCTTTTTCTCATTGTGAGTTTAACTTGCACTAATCTTAATAAGCTTAACCTTTAAATCTTGGGCAAGAATTAAAAGCTACTGTCCAGTTTAAGCTGTTAAGCAAAAAAATAGTGTGAAAACCAACTAAGATGGAAAACTAATGATGGTCCTATTAGCAATCTTGTTCAATTAAGGGCCCTGTATAAGAACTGTTGTTGCAGATATATGGTTTGACCTACCTAGAATGATCACAATAAAGGTGTTGTTGTTGCTGTTGTTGCCTAATGTTTCCAAAAAGTTCTATCTTACAATAATATAAAGTAGTCAGAAAGGAGGAACTGGTAGAGAGGAGAGAGAGAGATAGACAGAGAGCGGGGTGGGGGGGAGATAGAGAGACAGAGTCAGAGAGTGAGAATGTGTGTGTGTGTGTGTTTCTCTTCAGAATCTTAACTGATATTAAGAAATTTGCAGTGAGATTACTGACCTGTGTTGATACAGTGTTGGGTAGATTTTTTTGTAAATGAGTTTTTAAGCAATTGCCCAAGATTTGAATGGTCTTACCATTCCTGTGGTTTTGTTGCTTGTGTTTTTAAAGGTTAGAAGGTATCCAGTTAAGCAAGGCGTTGGTGGCCACGCCGGTAATGATAGCTACTCGAGGCTGAAATGTAAGGATCTCCATTCAAAGCCATCCTTGGATAGGAAAGTCTGTGAGAGTTACCTCCAATAAGTCTCTCTCTCTCTCTCTCTCTCTCTCTCTCTCTCTCTCTCTCTCTCTCTCTCTCTCTCTCTCTCTCTCTCTCTCTCACACACACACACACACACACACACACACACACACACACACACACACACACACACACACACAGCCAGAAGCAGAACTGTGGCTCACAATGGTAGAGCAGAGCACAGCACAAACTTGGAGCACAGTAGTCCAAGGATGGTGTGTAGGTCCTGAGTTCAAGCCCTAGGACTAGCACTTTAAAAAAAAAGTTACCCAGCTAATTTGTTAAAAGTTCTAGCATAATGATAGTGATAGAAACAAATGCTTTTGTCTGTGTACCTGGTACTTCACACATTAATTTCTCAGTTGGGTGGAAATAAATACACACACTTGCACATCTGCAAATTTATGTATGTATACAATATACACTCACGTGTGTATACATGTATGTGTATATGCATATATATATATGTATATAATCTGAACAACCAAACATTTAAAAAATTTGTCATTTGTGTCTTGAAAACAATGTTCTACAGAAAGTTAACTGAGGTATATTTAAATATGTTTGAAATTTCAGAGATGCTGCCTATGGGAGTTGCAGTTTCTACATTACACTTCTTGACTGTTTTTATGCAATCCAGAAGGTGAGTGACCTGTAGAATACATGCACCCATGTTTTTAAACTGAAGGACAATTTTAGAAGACCAGGCTTTTTTACACAAGATTCATTAGAATTTCTTCCAAGATGCATATGATGTTAGTCCATTTTCCAATTAAAATGACTGAACCAGGAAATAATTGGTTCTGGATTCTTGAATGCTTCTATGTATCATTAGGAAGAAAGCCACTTAAAAAACAGGAGACTGAAACAAAAAACAAACAAACAGATAACCCCGCCCCACACACAAAAACCAGGAGACTGGGCTGCAAAAGAATACATGCTTAACTGGGCTTGGTCTCCTGTACTACAGAGATAAGCAACAGACAGTAACAGTTAAGAAATTAGCTTCTAGATTCAGAACCTGCTGTGGTTTAAAAGATTCAGGTTTAAAAGAAAACCAAAAAGTAAATAGATAACTGGCTTCCCAGTTCTCTTTGTTTTGTGGGTCTACTTTCCAAAAATGCTATTTTCAACAAATACCTATATAATTCAGATCTGTATCTGAAATACAGATTTGTTTCTTTGGGTATATTTTATTTCTCCTTCAGTAGAGGAATTTGTCAAGCCAACTGGTTTATTACAAGGTTCTATATAACGCTAAATGGGTCACTAATGCTTTTTCAAAACTGTTTTCAAGACTTGAGGGTATAGCTCAGAAGCTCAGTACCAGAAAGACACAAAATCATTGTGATTTCAAATAACTTTCCCTGTCTTACAACCTCTGCAATGTATTCAGAGGACATGCTTTGTGTATCATTGTAAATGATGACAGGGCCCTCTAGTTGTTATCCAACTACACAGACAGCACTGGTTATAACTCCTTCAGGACAGCACAGAAAACCAATTATAAATCAGTGGATCAAAGAAAATTTCTAAAATAGCTCATTTTATCAGATTTTTTTTTAGAATAAAATGAACTCTGGTTTACTTCCTAGTATAATGAAATATTGGCTATCTGGGAAGCTGGACAAAGTTGTGTTTTCAAGTGAGATGACCAATTCTGTAGGAGTTCAGAGTCTAATGAGCACAGTCTTTTCCCTATATCAGGCAGTGAGGTATGAGGATTAAGTTTGCTTGGATTTCTGTCCAGTGACTCTCTTGGCTGCAGAGCTGTTTGTGTAGTTGCCTTCAGCACTGAGACAGCTCTGTCTGACCTCAGTTGGCACATGTCGGGTAGAGGTATAAATCAGGAGCAGCAGGAACAGATAGCAACTTCATATTTGCAGCTGCAGTTCTTGCCATGTAGGCCCTAGAGGGAACATCTAATGTTTGTAGGCATAGCCACCTTTGGAAAGAGAGAAGAAAAACATTTAATTAGAAAATGCCTATTGTGGGGTTGGCAATTTAGCTCAGTGGAAGAGTATAGTGCCGAGCCCTGAGTTCAGTTCTCAGCTCTGCACAAAAAAGAAAGGAAAATATCTATTGAAATGTATAGCATTTTCTGATGTTGAATAAACTCATTGAAGAAAAAAAATCTGCTATTGCTCTGTTATATGTTTAGTGCCCTTTGTTATATTATGTATTTAATTTTATTTAAGGTTTAATACATCCTGTGGCTCAGGTTAAAAACATTTTTCACTTGTGCCTGATTTTGAATATTATTGCATATAGGAAGCATTTATCAGTATAATTGTTTACACTTTTGTACTATGTACCTCATAGGATCACTTTATGAAATGCAAAGGAAAATTGGAATTGTCCCCTCTCCCCTTCACCACCCTTTGGTTTAGATTGATTTTGGTGCTAGGGATTGACCTGGGAGCCTCACCCAGGCTCTGTACGTGTTCCACTACCAACCTATACTCTCAGTCTCTAAATATATTGCACTGTTTCACTCTTGTTAGGAACAACTCTAGTCCAAATAGCATGAAATATATTGAGTTAATTAAATTCAAAGACAGATTTGATGTTGGAATTAGTACTTTTACTATAGCTTGCTATCCCTCCTTATCCTTGTCTTCATTTCCTGTGCATCAATGCTGAAATATTAGATGGAAAATTCTAGGAATAAACAATGGATGCATATCAAATACCTATAAGTAGAGCATATTGGATAAGGGGCTATTTTATTATTAGTTACTGTCAATACCTTACTTGCTGTGCCTTCGTTTATGAAATATACTTTATTATAAGTATGCACATAGAAAAAGAAAACTTATGCTGTACAGGGTTGGATACTTACCTATTTTTGAGTATCCACTGAGAATCTTGGACTATATTTCCCTCAGGTAAGGGAATACTTCTGTAACTATAATAAATTGAGGATTGTTTTTTCCTTGGTATCCTAATCTTATTTTGTATTGATATTTTAGTTTACATTTTGAGAATTGGATTTGCAAGAGTCACTCATTTTGAATCAATACCTCATTGATCAAGAATTCTTGCTTTTAATAGTGAGGTTTATTTTGAGCCATACAATCTGTACACATCTGAATTACCATAATAGAATTGGGAGGGAAATAAGGGAAAATGATAGCAAGGGGTAAGAGTGATTGAAATCCATTGTATATTGTATGGAAATGTCACTGTGATCCCCTCCTTGTATAACTAATGTATACTAGGGCATTTAAAGAATTCTTCCCTGGGCCAGGAGTTTGGCCTAGTGGTAGAGTGCTTGCCTAGCATGCACGAAGACCTGGGTTCGATTCCTCGGTACCCCACATACATAGCAAAAAGCCGGAAGTGGTGGTGCTGAGGCTCAAGTGGTAGAGTGCTAGCCTTGAGAAAGTCCAAGGACAATGCTCAAGCCCTGAGCCCAAGCCCAGGACTGGAAAAAAAAAAGAATTCTTCCCTTCACCCAAGTCAATTCATTGATCTCAGAAAATAGATGACTCTGCTTATATGCACTCCCTATTCTGTAAGGTTAAAGGGTAGCACAGAAAAAGAAATGTTTTTATGGAAAGAAAATACTGGATTTTTTTCCCTCTCAAAAGTTTAAGTTTGGTATTGTGGCTCATGTCTGTAATCCTAGCTAATAAGGAGGCTGAGATTTTGGGGCTCTTGGTTCAAAGTAAGCTTGGCCAGAAGAGTCTTAGAGACTAAGCTCCAAAGTAAATAGCAACAAAAAGTAAGGCTGGAGCTATAGCACAAGTGATAGAATGCTACTGAGAAAATAAGCCAAGTAAGTATGAACCCCTGACTTGAAACCTGGCAAACAATAAAATCGAAGCTTAGGATTTTGTTCCGATTATCTTCAGTGTAGGGAATATTGATCTCTTTTTAAGACTGTTCAGAACAACTTTCAAGTGAAATGAAGTGTGTGTGTGTGTGTGTGTTGTTGGGGATAAAATGGCCCATGATTTCATTCCTCATAGTCCTTACAGACAGTTGCATTGCCTATAAGCTTTTGGATCTTCAGCCATGAGTTCTGGTGGTTTAGTGCCTTCATTTGATTGCTTTGAAGGTGTTATGTATGCACAGGACAGAAATAAATATTATTGTAACTAATCACCATATAATACAATACTTAAAAACCACTCAATGGAAAGTAATCTAAATCTAATACTAATAAGACCTTCCTGAGTTACCTTCTCCTATTATTATAAAAGTGGGTAGTAATTTTTTTCCTTTAATATATTTTTTATTGTAATTAATAGAAGGGTTACATTATATTTGCCAGGTAGAAGGTGCATTGCTTCACAAACATTGTTACCCCTTCTCATGTTTTTGTCCCCATTTCCCTTCCCCCACCCTTCCCCTCATCTTTAGTTGCATCTTTAATCTTAAAATCTTTCTTTTGGATTTTAGGCAATGCAGTATGGCTTCCTTAACTTCAACTCATTTAACCTTGATGAATATGAATACTATGAAGTAAGTTTTCAAGGATAATGTTCTTAATTCCCCCAAGCTGTATTGAGGTATTATTGACAGATATGTTTTGACAGATAAGTTTCAAAATGTTTTGATAGGTGTATTTATTGTGAAGTGATTGTTCATTAACACATGTCACCTTGCAGTTTACTTTTTATGTGCGTGGCAAGCAGATATACATATTAGATATGTAGACTAGATATGTAGATATGTTATATACATGTTAGACTTCCAGAATTTAATCATCCTGCAAATGAAAGTTTCCTCCCTGACCAAAACATCCCAATTTGCATACCAAAGGAAGAAAAATAATTTAGAGCCAAAAATGTGCATCTCCGTTTTTCTAGTTCCTATTCTTCCTAGTGATTTCTGACTTGATTGAAGGTTCCAGGGGACAGTTTTTCATGTTTAGTAACTTTTTCTTTAGTGTCGATAACCTTAATACCATAATCAAATGAGGTTGTTTGTCATTTTTATGATAAGATGAATGGTCTTGTATTGATCGGTTGAATGAGTGGTCACACTGATAAGGTAATTACCTCAGAAGTACCTTTGTTTTTACCCGGTACCTTCTGATATGTCCAGACACTTCTGTTTAATGTATACAGGAAGTAAATGCAGTTGGCTTAAATAAATGGTGAATCTTTTTTTTTTATTGGATTTCAGAAATTGCTAAGTGCCCGAGCCAGGGGTGCCTTTAAGCATTAGCCTGTTCTGGAACTTAAGCCCAGTGAAAATTGGGACAGGCCAGCCCTGTTGAGTAGCCGTACAAGTGGCTTCTAGCAGTTTTCAGCATGTTGATTCATTCACCACAAAAGAATCCTTAGCCCCAGTACAAGACACATGAATGCGTAATGTGTCTTTTTGGCATGACACAGACTGTGTTCCTGTCCTTGAGACAGCGTATGTTCTGCAGGAGGGGTGTGGAATGCTCTGGCTGGACTTCATTGTGTGGCAGCCACAGGTTCTGCAGTGATGGGGTTAGCCCTGTGAGATCATCCAGACAAAAATAAAGAAAAGGGAGGGTGTGTCCAGGCAGAGAAAACCACAGATATTGCTTATATTTTTTAGCATAATATATCTTTAAAACAGACAAATAATTCTAAGGCTTATATCCTCCCACATAGGTAACAGTAAAATGCTATACTAAGCCCTTTTGGGTAGAAACAGCTTTTCGTTCTATTAGCATTATTTTGAGCAGATGTTCCTGAAGTAATAGGTGATTCATAGCATTCGTGCAGTTTATCCTAAACCCTCACATAACTATTTTTCTTCATCAATTTCTGAATTGCTATGTAATGCTTTTAAACACAACTGAGCAGTTTCCTTGATGAATTGGGTTTGTAGTGAAGGTCAGTTGTTGCTGGGATATAATCATGTGAATAGGATTCTATAAGACCAGCTTTAGCCTACCTTCTCTGTAATAGTATTCCATATAGTCCAGTATATAGCATATCTCTGTAAACTACTGAGAATATCTAAGTTAATAGCACTTTTTGTGCTTTTCTCTATAAAATTACATGTGAAAAAGTAAAATATATTTTCTTTATTTAGGTTGAACAAAATACTCAAAAACAGCAATTGGCCTATGATGATTTTCTGTGTTATTATGGAATAATACAGACACCAAATAGCTCGGCTCCTCTTTTGCCCTACAGCAATGGTGAGGGCAGCAGCAGAGCTATGCACATTAAGTGTTTTTGCTGTCAGGGAACAGGGAACTGTCTGGGGGGCCACAGACCAGTTTGCCAGTTGTTTTTGGAGATTTGAGATTACTGTCTTGAATTTTTCTCCTTTCATTAGTGTTTTTCTTCCTTCTCATTCTTCCTGTTTTCACTTCACTGAAGGCAGAATGAATGTCAAAATCTGTGAGGCCAGCAAGTGAATTAAATCTGTTTCTTGCTAATATCTAATCACAGATTTCCAATTAAATTTCTGGTTTTACTACACAGTGTATGGTAGTGCTTGTTCTTGTCACCTCAACTTTTTATTGCAGAAAACAAGCTCACCAGTTCTCCATGTTCATTAATTAAGTATAAGCTTGAAGTACTGTTGGGGCTCTTTGTAATGTTCAAGGAACTGTCAGTTTATTTGAAACACTTAATTCTATCTTCCACTGTTCATGTCTTCTACAACTCTTAAAAGTCTCTGCACTCCATGGGCCGGAAGTTTAGCCTAATGGTAGAGTGCTTGCCTAGCATACCCAAAGACCCAGGTTCAATTCCTCGGTACCACAAACATGGAAAAAAGCTGGAAGTGGTGCTGAGGCTCAAGTGCTAGAACTCTAGCCTTGAGAAAAGTCCAAGGACAGCCCAGGACTGGCAAAAAAAAAAAAAAAAGTTTCTGTACTCTGTTTCATGATAAGTTTCTATTACTATGAAGTGTGTACTATATGTTAGTAATAATTAAAAAGGTAATTCAATCTAAAGGATTTGACAGGAAGTAACATGGTTTTAGATAGCAGTCATAGTCTTGCTTGGTAGAGATATACTATGGTTTCATTATACTTGTTATTTTGGATTTTGGGGTTGGAATTTTATGGCCTCTTTTGATAGAAAAATGGGGGAAAGGGTGTAATTGTGTAAATAGGTCAGTAAGCACTGAGAAGCCAGGAATGTGAATAGCTGTTTTTCTCTCTTTGTTTTATTTTCATTTTTAATTTTTTTGCCAGTCGTGGGCTTAAGCTCAGAGTCTGAGTACTGTCCTTGGACTTTCTCAAGGTTAGAGCTCTACCACTTGAGCCTCAGCACCATTTCTGGCTTTTTTTTTCTATGTATGTGGTACCGAGGAATTGAACCCGGGTCTTCGTGCATGCTAGGCAAGCACTCTACCACTAGGCCAAACTCCCAGCCCCTCTCTTTGTTTTATTTTGTTTTTCAAAGACTCAACACTTGCTCTTATTGGAGCAATCATTTATGAAAACAGAAGAGTTTCTACATGTATCATACTAGAAGTTTATTTTCTAATAAAAATTAAATTTCTAGAATGAGAAATCATATAGATAAAGTATTTCAGGTATCCTAATCAAGCACATAGTGCATTTTGGAGGCAGAAGTAGCTCTAGTTTTCAAGGGCTGGTCACCACAGCAGAAAAGTAATGGTAAAGGAAGGTGATTAGGCCCAGGTTGACTCTTTCCTGAGAATATTCATAGCAGAGAAACTTAGATTTCTGTCTCACGGCCATTTATAAACAGATAATATGTGGAAACAAATAGACTTGAACTCTGAGACCTCAATATTGTGCTGGTTTTCCCTTGCAGAAAGCAGAAAATGGAGATTTCAATTGGATAATACCAGACCGATTTCTTGCCTTCTGTGGACCTCATTCAAGATCCAAACTTGAAAATGGTATGGGAAATTATGGGAGCCGTATAATTTTATTATTTAATTCTATATATTTCTTTTAGATTTTCTTTCTTTTTTTTTTTGCCAGTCCTGGGCTTGAGCTCAGGGCCTGAGCAATGTCCTTGGACTTTCTCAAGGCTAGAGCTCTACCACTTGAGCCTCAGCACCACTTCTGGCTTTTTTCTATGTATGTGGTACCAAAGAATTGAACCTGGGTCTTCATGCATGCTAGGCAAGCATTTTAACCACTAGGCCAAACTCCAGGCCCCCTTCTTTTAGATTTTCTTATGTGGGGGTGGGGGTACTGTGGTTTAAACTTAGAGCTTCCTGCTTGCTAGGTAGAGGCTGTGGCAGTGAGCCATGTTTCCAGCCTTATATTTTCTTCTGAAAGAGACCAAAAAGCTAGGTGTACCTGTTGTCCCAGCTTTCAGGAACTGAGGTGGGGGGATGTTCATATCCAGCAGTTTGCGGCTATAATGTGCTGTGCTGATTGTATTTCCTCACTTAAGTTTGACACCAATATGGTGACCTGCTGAGAACCACAAAGTTAGAAGGAGAGACCCAAGAATTAAACTAGGCTTGACTATCTAAGCATACTTCGTCATATGAATACATCATTCTGTCTGAATTATAACTTTACACATATTTTGCTTTTGTAGTTATAATCAATTTGGTGTTCATTATCCTGTCCAGATCCTGTCTCTATGTAATTACAGATGAAACTGTCATCCATTGTTTTCTTTCCCTTCCTTTTACAAGATCTGCCACATTTCTTCATTATGTAGGTTACCACCAACATTCTCCTGAGACTTATATTCCATATTTTAAGAGACACAATATTACTACCATTATACGTCTGAATAAAAAGATGTACGATGCCAAACGCTTTATGGATGCTGGTTTTGATCATCACGACCTTTTCTTTGCGGATGGCACCACCCCTACCGATGACATCGTCAGTGAATTTCTGGATATTTGTGAAAGTGCTCAGGGTGGCATTGCAGTACATTGTAAAGGTATGTTTCTAGGATTGGCTACAAGATAGTATGTCTTTTTGACTATGTATGAATTTGTGTATGAATATGTGAAGAAGCACCATACACCCCATTTATATGATATTCCAGGACAGTTGAAGCCATCTTTAGTTTTAAAAGAATACTTTTAAAACACATGAAAAGCATATTGAATCAAATTATTTTTGAAGGTAATCCTTCTAAGTTTTATCATGTTGAAATGTATTTTTTTCTTTACTCAAATACTGAGTGAGAGCAGACTCTTGTTAGAGCTTGTTTTTTGGGGGGAGATGCTCTAAATAAGCCATGAATAAAAAGATAATGTCAATATAACAAAAACAATAGGTAAAAAGCAGCTGCCAATTGTATTCAGTAATGAAAAACTGAAACTTTTTCCTCTTAAGATCAGGAAGAAAACAAAGGTGCCTGTGTCATGTTACTTCCATTCAACATAGTATTGGTAGTTCTACCCAAATAAATCAGAAAAATTAAAAAGGAAAGAAAAACATCCAAACCAAGTGAAGGAAGTAAACTTACCTGTGTTCTTAGGTAATATACTTTTTGTATATAGCATACCTAAATATGCCATTAAAAGTATAGTAGAATTAATTAATTCAACGAGAAGCAAGATGCAAGCCAGTGGATAAAAATCAGTGGTATGTTCTAAAATTAGATAGTAATTCCATGTATAATAGCACTACAACTGAATAATATACTTAGGAATTAACCAAGGAGATGAATAAATTTTACAAAATGTTCTTGAAAGAATTTAAAGGGGCTGGGAATTTGGCCTAGTGGTAGAGTGCTTGCCTAGCATGTACAAAGACCTGAGTTCAATTCCTTGGTACTACCTACATAGAAAAAACCTGGAAGTGATTCTGTGGCTCAAGTGGTAGAGCTATAGCCTTGAGATAGCCCAAGGACAGTGTTCAGGCCCTGAATTCAAAGCCTAGGCCTGGCCAAAAGAAAAGTGAAAGAAATTAAGGAAGACATTTATGGATCGGATAACTTAGTACCGTTAACTTACCAATGAAATCCAAAAGAATGTACAGATTCCATATAGCCTCTCCGTATGCCCTTGTGTGTGCGCATGCTAAGGTTTGAACTGTGGACCTGATATTCTTGTTCACCTTTTTCTTTTTTGGCTGATTGGACATACGAGTCTTGCAGGTTTGTCTACCCCTGCTAGCTCTGAACCTTGATTCTGAGATTCAGCCTCCTTGAGTAGCTAGTATTATAGAAGTGAGCTACTAACTGATAATCAGATTCAATGTAGTCTTTATCAAAATGCCAACTTTTTTTTCCTTTTGGTCAGTCATCGGGCTTTAACTCTGTTCTTGGGTGTTGTCCCTAAGTTCTTCAGCTCAAGGCTACCGTTCTACCCCTTCAGCCACAGAGCCACTTTCAGTTTTCTAGTGGTTAATTAGACATAAGAGTCTCACATGGACTTTCCTGCCTAGGCTGGTTTTGAACTGTGACTCTCAGATGTCAGCCTTCTGAATAGCTAGGATTACAAGTATGAGCCACAGTGCCATGCTAGCATTTTTCGAAGATAGAAAATTTTCACAAATAGTGAGAATGTGCAATACTTCTTTTTTTGTTGTTTGGCTTCTCTCTCAACATCCTCTCCATTACCCTCTATTTTCCTGCCAGTGGTACAATTTAATTTTCTTTATGATTGAGCAAACATTGCAATAAATGATATAAAAGTTTGATATCCATATGCAAAAGAATGAAGATAAATTGAAATATTCCATAACAACATATCTAAGAACTAACTCTACATGGATCTAAGACCTAAGCATAAGACCGAAGTACAAAAGTCTTGTAAAATTATATTTGGTTATGAGTTTTTGGGTATGACAAACATGCAGACACTCAAAGAGAGAACCCTGGGCTAGGAAAAACACGAAACATTTGGTTACCAAAAGATCAACAGTAAAAAGGCAAACCGTACAGTAGGAGAGAATATTTCCAAGTCACAAATCTGGTAAGAGATTAATATCCAGAATATGCAGAGAAAATTCCTAAAATCAATGACAGTAACAACAGAATGCCAATTTAAAAATGAGGAAAGAAGCTGGGTGCCTGAGGCTTGTGCCCATAACCATAATATTACAGAGAAGTTGACATATGATGATCACAGTTCAAAGCCAGTATGATCAGGAAAGTCTGAGACTTCTCTCCAATTAGGTACCAAAAAAGCCAAAAATGGAGCTGTGGCTCAAGTGATAGAGCAGTCGCCTTGAGTATAAATGCTTGCGGACAGCACCCAGAACCTCAATTCAAGCCCTGGGACTGGCACAAAAAACTGGGGAGAGTGGAAGGAAACTGAACGTATTATATTTCTTCAAATAAAAACTGTAAAAACTGGCAGTGATTTCATGCATAATTTCTCCAACATCACTAGTCGTTAGGGAAAGGCTAATCACCCAATGAGAAATCATTTCTCAGTTTTTTCAGATGACTGTTGTTAGAAAAAAAATAAACAGAATTAGTATTGACAAGGATGGTAAAGATTTAGAACTATAGTTCTCTGCTAGTAGGACTGTGAAAAGGTGCAGCTGCTATGGAAAACCTTAGGACAGTCTTCAAACTCAAAATAGAATTATTTTATCTAGCAATTGTATTCCCACCTGTATAGCCTAGACAACAGCAGGGATAGGAGTAAATACTTGCCCACATGTATTTATAGCAACATTCTCCTTAGAAGCAACTTAGAGTGAAGAAATGAATAAACAGGATTATGTAAACAAGGCTTTATATGGTTGCTCACATGTATAAAACCCAGCTACTCTCCAAATAGAGATTATAAAGATAAAGTTTGGAGGACAGTCCAGAGAAAAGTTGGTTGAACCCAACATTGGGTACCTCAGTGATGAGCGCCTGTCATACCAGCTATGGTGGCAAGCATAAAATAGGATCAAACTCCAGGAACACACACAGGCTTTTAAAAACCAAGGTATATCTCAAAAATAACCAGAACAGGGCCCAGGAGTTTTGCCTAGTGGTAGAGTGCTTGCCTAGCATGCACAAAGACCCGGGTTCAATTCCTGGGTACCAAATACATAGAAAAAAAAGCCGGAAGTGGTGCTGAGGCTCAAGTGGTTGAGCTCTAGCCTTGAGAAAGTCCAAGGACAGTGCTCAGGCCCTGAGCTCAAGCCCAGGACTGGCAAAGAAAAAAAAAATTAAAAAATAACCAGAGCAAAAAAAGGCTAGCAATGTTACTGAACCAGAAAAACTGAAATCTCTGAGTTTTAAAAAAAATAACCAAAAACCCTTAATACTATCGAGAGAGAGAGAGAGAGAGAGAGAGAGAGAGAGAGAGAGAGAGAGAGAGAGAGAGAGAGAAGGGAAGGAAAACATACTATGAAATCTCAAATATACATCTTGAAGATACCACTAAGTGAAGCCAGCTGATCAAAAACATGTCTTTTATGATTCCATTCTCATTCTTGTTACAGATTTTGAAAGAACTATCTTTAAAATTGCTCAATAATCTGGTCAGGAAAGGGGCCTAGTGTAAATTGCTTGCCTAGCATGCATGAAGCCCTGGGTTCAATTCCTCAGTACTGCATACAGAGAAAAGCTGGAAGTAGCTCTGTGGCTCAAGTGGTAGAGTGCTAGCCTTGAGAAAACTCAAGAATAGTGCCCAGACCCTGAGTTTAAGCTCCAGGACTGGCAAAAAAATATGCTCAATAATTAAAAATTATAGACAGCTAAATGAAATCAGAAAAATGACACATGAATAGAATTGGTCATTTTTATGTTTGTTTTTTATTTTAGAAAACAATCTAACATGAATTTATTTTTTTAAAGCAGACAAAATACCATTTTTAGCATTGTTTTAATCAAGTAATGTAGCTGTTTGAAACAAAAAAATTAAGACAATATAGCAAAGTAAAGGATTACTCTATTAGGAGAACCTCTAAATAAAATCCAGATTGTGTGAATTTCTAATATGCGCTTATTACCACGCTAGGTGCTGATGGCTCATGCTTATAATCCTAGCTACTCAAGAGGCTGAGATCTTTGGGTTTCAGTTCAATGTCAGCCTGGGCAGGAAAGTCCATGAGACTCTTATCTCCAAATAACCACCAGAAAACTGGAAGTGGCACTGTAGCTCAGAGTGGTAGAGTGTTAGCCTTGAGCAAAAAAAAAAAAAACTCAGGGACAGGACCCAGGCCTACAACCGGAGGAAAAAATTATTATACCAAGCTATTGAGTTTTTCCTCAGCTAGGGTGCTCTTGCTCCTCAGGGGTGCTTTGGTTTTCCTAAGTGAGTAGGAGATAGAATTTGGTATGTGGTTGGTGGAGACCCAGGATGCTATGAATCATCCTACAATAATACATATGACTCTCAGCCAAGAATTAGTCAGCTTTAAATATCACTGTGGATGTTGAATAGCCCTGAGGCAGCCTGCCAATGAGAACCTGAAGATGGGAATTTGATCATTGTTTTCCAGAGGAACGTGATGACTTTGAAAATAGAGGTTATAAAGAAGTGTTACCATGCTTGAGGTACAGTAATGTAGACTATCTGCTAACCAATAGAAGTATTGTTTTCTCACAGTTCTAAGCTAGAAGTTTAAAGATCTATGTGTTTGCAGGGTGGGTTTCTGATGAAACCTCTGTTCTTGACTTGATGACTGCTTTTTCTTGTTTCCTCTGTATGCCACTTGAGCCACAACACCACTTCCAGCTTTTTCTGTGTATGTGGTACCAGGGCTTTGTGCATGCTAGGCCAGCACTCTACCACTAGGCCAAACTTCCAGCCCTATATTATTTTTTTCTAAAGACTGGTGTAAAATTCCATTGTGTATAGGTACCACATTTTTTGGATGCACTCATCTATTGTAGGCCATCTGGACTGTTTTCCCAAAGTGGCTATTGTGAATAGGCACCAGTGAACATGGACATGCAAGGGTCTTAATAGTATCCTGGCTTGTGATGTTCTAGGTAGATGCCCAGGAGGAGTGATATGTCTGAATCTTAGGGAAGACTATGTTTAGTTTCTTGAAGAACCTTCAGACTGCAGTGGTTGTGCTAGTTTACATTCCCATTAACCGTACAATAGGATTTCTTTTCCCTTATATCCCTGCCATTATTTGCTGTTGTTGCAATTCACAATGTTGGCCAATCTAACTGGGGTGAGATGGAAACTCAGGATTTGTTTTGATTTGCATTTCCTTTATGGCCAGGGATGATGAGCATTACCTCATGTTTTTCTTTGTGCTTGTTTAGTGATTGTTTTACTGGCTTTGAGAGGGGTTTTTTGAGTTCCTTGCATATTTTGGGTATTAGGCCTTTCTTTGATGTTTTGCTGGTAAAGATCTTCAAGACTGTTGGCTGTCTTTCTAGTTTACTAACTATGCCCTTAGCTGTGCAGAAACTTTTATTTTGATGTAATCCCATTTGTCAAGCCCCTCTCCTATCTGCTGGGTCCCTGGGATTAGGAAAGTGGCTTAGGGGTAGAGTGCTTGCCTAGGGCTTGCATAAAGCCCTTGGATTGATTCCTCAATACCACACAAACAGAAAAAGGCAGAAGAGGTGGCAGTGTGGCTCAAGTGACAGAGTGCTTGTCTTGAGCAAGTGAAGTTCTGAGACAGTGCCCAGGCCCTGAGTTCAAGTCCCAAGAATGGCCAAAAAAAAAAAAGTTTCTTCTTATGCCTATGAATTCCAGTCCTAGGCTTTTCTTAACACCTTCCTCCATAATCTTCCATGTGATTCCAGTCCCAAAGCCACCTCTACATGTGTTCTGCAGTAACCTACATGTCCTGTTCATGAAGGCCCTCTAGAGAACCAAGAGCACTAGGATGTTTTATGTATTTGGGAAAATCTATTATGTATTTATTAAAAGGCATGGCTCACATGAATGCAGAGTTTGGAAAGATCAAGATTTGCCAAGTGGGCTGGTAGAG
Organism: Megascapheus bottae; assembly: GCF_031878675.1. Taxonomy (NCBI): domain Eukaryota; kingdom Metazoa; phylum Chordata; class Mammalia; order Rodentia; family Geomyidae; genus Megascapheus; species Megascapheus bottae. The sequence continues at coordinate 13,462,386 of NC_143511.1, forward strand.
TGGAGACCTAGAAAAGCTTAGTGGGTTGGGGGAGGATGAAGTTTGAAGGCAGTTTGCAGGACAATTCCCTTTTGTTCTGAGAGGCCAGTCTGGGTTCCGGCCTTCAACTGATGGATAAGATCCACTCACTTTAGTTGAGGGCAGTATGTTAAATTCACCAATTTAAATGTTGATCTCCCAGCCAGGCTCATACCTGTAATCCTCAGGAGCCTGAGGATTATGGTTGGAAGCTAGCCATGCTAGAAAATTGTGAGACTCTTGGCTCCAATTAAGTACCCAAAACCCATGAGATAGAGCTGTGGATCAAGTGGTAGAATGCTAGCCTTGAGCCAGGAGCGTGGCCGCCTAGCAAGCACAAAGCCCTGGGTTCGATTCCTTGGAACTACATACATAGAAAAGGCACTGTGGCTCAAGTGTCAGAGTGCCATCTTTTGAGCATTCCTGAGTTCAAGCCCCAAGACTGACAAAAAAAAAAAGTTGGATGTGGGAATACGTGATAGGCTTAGACAGTAAACACTTACTGATCTCTATTGCTCAGAAAGTGATTCTCTTGGCTTCACTTCAAATCATCTGTGGGATTTTAAAAACTGGCTATGCTGCATACCAATTAGATCTTAATTCTGGGCGCAAGGCCAGGTGCTGGTCTTTTCTGAAACTTTTCCAGGTGATTTCACTATGTAACCACTAGAGAGATCTTAAGACTTTGCAGCTGCTCGGAAAATTCTAGAATATACAGCAGGCTCATCACTTGGCTTGTTTCCCTAGCTGGCCTTGGTCGAACAGGCACACTCATATCCTGCTACATCATGAAGCATTATAGGATGACAGCAGCAGAGACCATTGCATGGATGAGGATCTGCAGACCAGGCTCAGTCATTGGGCCTCAGCAGCAGTTTTTGGTCATGTAAGTAACTTTTGTAATTCCTCAGGACATGCTGGGGTTGGGAGACTGATGAGGGAACAATTTCCATTAGGATTCTGTCCTAGCAGATAGTTTGTTAGGAGAAAATTGTGCATTTTCTGGAAAGCTGCTTTTTGATTTGTTTTTGCTTTTTTATTTTTAGAAGTTTATTTTTTTAATTATTATAATGTATAGAGGGGTCACAATTACATTCGCCAGAGGGTACATCACTTCTCACACACTGACACCCCCTCTCATGTTTTTGTCCCCATCTCCCTCCCCCGACCCCCTCCCAGTCATCTTGTTTTACCCCCTTCCCTTTCCTATTTCAAATAAACAAATAAATGTATATACAGTGTACCAGATAACAATGTCACATACTATAACAATATGGGATTAAACGAAGGGAAATAGCATAGTGCATTAAGAACAATAATCACATAATACAAAGCTCTTGTTTCCACATCCTGAAGATCCTTTCATTTAGCCTCATCCTGTATGGCCTTATGTATCTAGATTTTGAGCTATTATAGTCCTCTGCTAGGAGACTCCTAGGTTTGTAATAATTATTACAAATGAGGGAAACCATGGAGTCTTATGTTCCTTTGGGTCTGGCTTACTTCACTTATGATTTTTTTTCCTAAGTCTTTCCATTTCCTTACAAATGGGGGGATGTAATTCTCTCTGATGGCAGCATAGAATTCCATTGTGTATAAATACCATATCTTTGTGATCCAGTCTTCTACTGAGGGGCAGCTGGGTTGGAAATCTGTTACTTAAATTGTTACTTAAATGCACTAGGAAACAAACGAGCCTATGGCTGGAAGGTGAATATTTTCTTCAGAAGTTGAGGGAGCAAGAGAATGGACCGCATGGAGCAGCCTTCTCCAAACTCCTGTCGGGTGTTGATGACATTTCAATAAGTGGAGTCGAGAATCAAGACAAACAAGACAAGCCAGACAAGCAAGAACCTGAGCCGGTAATGGATTCATCCCTGTCGTGCTGTTTTTATTGCCGTAAATGCTGTTGAGGACGTTGTAGGGCGTGAAGAAAACTGTAGGTAAAAATAATAAAGTGCATTTCTGAGGGGCTTAGTAAATTTTTATTAAAAAGAGCTAGAATTGTTTGTCCATAAAACTTTATTCACGTATTTATCTATTTCTTAAGCACTGGTGGAAAATTAGTCTAAAGGGACCTAGTTACTCCCCAAATGCATTCCCTCCCCGTTTTTTTAATTCCTTCCAGCTAATTTAGGGAATCTGTAGTTATCTCAAAGAGCTAAGGCTTTAGCAGGTAGCAGTACTAAATTGTGGATAGTGAAATTTTAAAAACTGAAAAATCCATTATGCCTTTTCATTGCCCACATGCTTTATCATGAGGGCTGTTGGATTCTGACCTGTAATTTGATTTTTGGAAAGAGAAAAATAATCAAAACTTCACAAACCCTTGAAGTTGTTCATGGTATATATTTATGGTGTGTTATTCTGGATCAATAGCCACTGTGCTTTACTGATCCAATAAGTACAAACTTTAAAATAATTAGCTCAGTGTTCTTTTACTTACACAGTACAGTGATGATGAAGAAATCAATGGAGTAACGCAAGGTGATAGACTTCGGGTACTGAAAAGCAGAAGACAATCAAAAACAAATGCTAAACCCCTCACGTGAGTCTTTTGTTTTCTTGTGGTTGCTCTTGCCTAATATGTGTATAGGATCCTTTGTGATCATTTTTTTTCTCCACAGCTGCCTTGCCACGATTAGAATCTAGGGTGCTGGCCTAGGAAGCCCTTAACTATTCATTGTAATGTTAGTAGCCATTGTAGGTAGGAAAGCCTTTTCTACGTAGATAATCATTTGTGATATCCTCAAGATAGAGACAAATGTGAGACCCTGAATCACAGACTTATCCTTAGTTACTAAAATGGTGACTTTCTGTAAGTACCTTTACAGTATCACACATCACCTTTCCATAAGGTAGGTAGGTCATGACAGGGTGTGTGTGAGACAGGATAACATAACATGATTTTGTTGTTTGTCACCAACAATGAACAGCCTAAACTGTTTTGGAGAAATCATTTTCAAATTACAAAAGGAGGTTTAACATGCATATAGGAAGGTTTTTTGGTTTTATGGATGTATTCAGGTGCACATGTACATTCTGATGTACTTGGGTTAGTTTGGAGACACCGACCTGAGACATTCAAGTTGGTGGGTAAGTGTAGACAATTAAAATATGAGTGGCCAGTGTTCTTTTTTGTAGACTTTCCATCTGTGCCACTGGATTGCGTCCTTCTAGGAACTTCCCTTTCACTGTGGAGAAACCATATTTCCAGCTTTCTTTGTAAGGAAGGATCAACAGATTTAGATCATTTTATTTGGTGTAATGTTTTGTAATGCATGGAATTGGCAATGTCATGATTTTGAGTTCTCAAGTAGAATTATACATAGGGCATGTGTGTGTCATCATGGGATGCAACCCTTGAGATTGGAAACCCAAAGTAAAGCATTAACATGTAAACATTAACATATAAAATACAGGTGAGTGAATATAGGATGTCAGTTATGAGTCGGGACATTTATTAGAAATTCTCTTTGTAGCTTAGAGATACTGCTGATACACTTTGTAAATGAGCTTTTTGTATAGTTGATTGCATATACACTGTGTGATGTATTTTAATGTCAAGTGCCAATTTGTTAATTTTTTTTAATTGGTGGCCTAATAGTTCTTTTTATTTAAACCATAAGTATCCAGAAACTACTTCTAGACACGATGGAGGAAAGTAGGTATTACCCACAAGCAGTGTGTTTCACTCACTTGGCTGTGCACTTAGTCACCTGCGAGATTATGGAATGTAGCTTACTGTAACTTATATATATATATTGGTGGGTGGCTTTTAGCTGTACCCAGTTATGGTGATGTTTTTTGTTGTTGATGTTTTTTGTCAGTCGTGGGACTGGAACTCAGGGCCTGGGAATTGTTTCTGAGCTCTTCAGTTCAAAGCTGCCACCCTACTCCTTGAACCACAGCACCACTTCCCCAGTTATGTTTTTAAGAATCTACATCATCAGTTTATTTCTTAGTTGTTTGAACATCTGGTGAGGAGTCAAGGGATATAAATTCTGCTTAATCAAAAGTTCTTATGGGGGCCGAGAGTTTGGCCTAGTGGTAGAGTGCTTGCCTAGCATGCACGAAGACCCAGGTTCGATTCCTCGGTACCATATACGTAGAAAAAAGCCGGAAGTGGTACTGAGGCTCAAGTGGTAGAGCTCTAGCCTTGAGAAAGTCCAAGGACAGTGCTCAAGCCCTGAGCTCAAGCCCAGGACTGGCAAGAAGAAAAGTTCTTATGAATGAATTTACATGAAATTTCCTTCAATTATCTTTACTTTCAGGAATGTACTGAGTTCATATCAAGCCATTCTCAAGTCTAGGGAAGTCGAAATTATAAAATGTGTAGCTGATAAGTTTGTAGTAACATAAATGAAGATGTAAAATGTACTAGCAGATGACTGTAGGTGTCATTCTCTTCCCTAGTATATGTGATGTTTTCTGGGATAGGAGTCCCAAGGTGAGGAATAGTGGTTGGATAAAAGTTACAAAGGCTTGGGAGTGTAAACTAAGTAAAGCACTTGCATGAGGTATTGGATTTGAGCCCCAGCACCACACGAAAAACAAGTAACTAGAAAAGACTGAAGAAAAAAGATTGGGCTTTTATGCCATTGTTTAGTTTGTACTTATGCTTAACTTTACTTCCCCCCCAAGTAATAATGCTTAGTGCATTATTATATAAAAAAATTCATCTTTGGAATAAAATTGGATAAAAAGGACAAAAGCTGGATGTTGGTGACTCATGCCTATAATTCTACCTGTTTAGGTTGCAGCTTAGAAGGAATATAATTCAAGGCTAGCCCAGGCATAAACTGGTGACCCATCTCAGTAGCTAGGCACAATATAAACCTGGCATCTACCTACATGAGAAGTGAACATATCGTTCACAAACCTGATTGGCTTGGGCATATAAGTGAGATTGTTTTAAAAAATTAACAGCCAAGGCCGGCAGTTTGGCCTAGTGGTAGAGTGCTTGCCTAGCATGCACGAAGACCCGGGCCAAAAAAAAATAGTAACAACAGTCATAACACTCATACTAAAGGAAGCTACACTTAGATGATCGGGGCGGAACCAAAAGTATAACTCCTTAACATTTAAAATACTGTCAGGATCTCACAGACTTTCCTGCCCAGGCTGGCTTTGAATCATGGTCCTTGGATATCACCCTCCTGAGTAGCTAGGATTATGGGCTGCATGGGACTTACCTCCAAGCATCAAAAAAGCTGGAAGTAGAGCTGTAATTCAAGTGATAGAGCACTAGCTTTGAGTGACAAAGCTCAGGGACAGTGTTGAGACCCTGATTACAAGCACCAGGACTGACACCATGAAGGAAGGAAGGAAAGAAATGAGTGAGGGAAGGATGTCTAGAGACATGATTGAGGTAAGAGCACTTTTGAATTCAGCCCCTATTTTCCCTTCAAGTTGTTTTTTGCCAGTCCTGAGCCTGAGCTCAGAGCCTGAGTGCTGTCTTTGTTTGTTTTTCTTAAAGCTAGAGCTCTATCACTAGAGCTACAACACCACTTCCCACTTTTTCTGTGTATGTGGTACCGAGGAATCGAACCCAGGTATTTGTGCATGCTAGGCAAGCACTGTACCACTAGGCCAAACTCCAAGCCTTCAAGTTGTTCCTTTTGTAGTTTCTTGAAAATAATAGAATAGTCCCTAAACTGTCTTCTTTCTCATACAGAATTAACAGATTTCTAAGCCGTACTTTTAAAGAAGCATGAATATCAAATATGTCTGGTCTCTAATTAGGAGGTTGGAAACCCTGAGCTTGGACAGAGAACCAGGAATTCCCTCTTTCCTGTCTGCAGCATTCTGGTTAGCCCAGCTTCATTAGCTATGGTAATTATCCAGTTTTGCTCTTGTTTTTGGCTCTTTTGGCCCTAGGAGGGAAAGTCATTTGGAAATTTTCCTTCCTTTCCCTGCCAAGTCTTCCTTGGTAATAAAGAATCAAAGGCCCCCCTCAAGAGTGTTTGATACAAGCTTTTGTTTGAGAATTTAAATTCAGTTCTGTTCCCAGTTTTAACATCTATCACTGTGGGTATGTTCTTTTGCCTCCATATTTTTACTTATGCTTAAGAAGACATCTGCAAAAGAGAAGGTAATGTAATGCCCAATCCACAAGTACTGGTGATTCTTAGGCAGTATTCCAGTGATTGGTTTCTTCATCTAGAGAGATGTTAGAAATGATAAAAATAGCCCTGTCTTTGGAGAGTCTGTTTGATACTGACTTCCAGGAAACTAGTGAGTCCTGTCAAACCAGCCATTGATGTGATCTGCAGGATGGAAGGGCGATATCATATGTGCCAAAATTGATTGGCAGAGTCTGTAGCTTAAGCCATGCTGCTGTAGTTCCATGTGCACTGGTCTCTTAGGATTACATGAAATGATGCATGAAGAGGGGAATTGTATCCTACTTGGTAATAAGGAAGAAATAGATATAATTAGTATGGAAAATCCCTAAGTGCCTCTTAACAATGCTGTAGAGACAGATGTATGTTTCAACAGTGGAAAACAGGTTTTTATAACATGAGCTTTTACTAGGGAATAAGTAAAAAAAAATCTATACTACAGACGTGTTGACTCATTCCATTTCAATTTTAGGGTAATCGTTCATTCAGCAGTTGCAATTGAAGGTTGGGATAGAGTTCTCTAGTGTGTTCCTAAACTATTTTGTTTTGTTTAAATATTAAATCTGACAGTGCGTTATTTATTTTGCAAGAGGATTAAAATTAGGCTCTACAAAGGATAACTTGCAAGATGAAGTTAGGTTTTATTTGGAGTCCATCCTTTACTATTATCCTTTTCCACATAGATTGTGCCTAATACATTTATTAATGATTAGTTAAAAAAAAGTATCAGCCAACTTGATCAGCTCCAGTACCTGACATATAACAATTACTCAGGAGAGCCTTTGAATCAGATTGCACATGGATCACAGTAACAATTTGGAAATGCTATGTGTGGAAGGAGCTATTGTCTGTCCCCGTATGAGGAGATGTCCTTTCTTTCTGGTAGAACCCCAGACCTGGGATCAAGAAACAGAGTTTGCTGGAAACTAGTGGCTCACACCTGTAATCCTAGCTACACTGGAGACTGGATATCTGAGGATCATGGTCGAAGCCAGTCCAGGAAGGAAAGGCTGTGAGATTTTCACTTCCAATTAGCTACCTAAAAGTTGGAAGTTTTGCTATGGTAGGGGTGGTAGATCACTAGCCTTGAGCAAACTGAAGTGGAGACAGTACCCGGTCCTGAGTTCAAGCCCAGCACACAAAAAAAGAAAAGTATTGAGCTAAACATTACCTTGGATTACATGAGGAAAATATGTAATGTGATTGTATTAGCGAGATGTATTGCCCCGGGTTAGGTACACTTATATGCTCTACAATATCCATGTAGCCAAAAGTGTATATGAACTCTTGGTGGTTTAGGAGCTATGGTTGTGATATCATTGTGAAGCTCAATTTCTATTGGGCTTTGTCTCCTTCCATTTTTTCCCATTTCCCATAGTGATTTAATTTATTTTTAGTTTTGTTGTGTGTGTGTGTGTGTGTGTGTGTGTAATTTATACATTTTGCTATACCAATTTCAGTACTGTGAATTCATTTAATGTGATGTAGAGATTCAATTCAACCAGAGATTGCCTTTTCATTTTTTTATTACTGGCATTTAAACATAGGACCTATCAATTAACAGGTATTCTATCACTTGTGTCATGCCTCTAGTCCTTAAATTTTTTTTTGCACTACTTATTTTCAGAAAGGCTCTTGGCTTTTTACATGGGGCCACACCCAGACTACACAATCTGCCTACTTTAGCTTTTAGTCATAGATGATGTAAGTACTCACTACCACACCAGATTCTTCAACTGAGTGGAGTCTCGTTTTGTTTTAATTTTTTAATTTTGGCCTAGGCTGGCCTGGAACCATCATACTTTGAATCTCAGCCTTCCAAGTAGCTGGGATGACAGAAGCATATCACTGCATCCAGCCATCGGTTGAGAGGGTGTCTCTATGTATGCCTGGGCTGGTCTCCACTAATCTTCCTGATACCAGCCTCCCCAGTAGCCAGGATTGCAGGTATGAGTCGCCAGCATCTGGCTTGCCTGTAACCTATTATTTCTATATATCCAATCTGTTAAAACTGAAGATAGCGTTCTTTTTTTTTTTAACAGAAATTGGAAACTGTATCTTTGTTTCCCTTTTGCATCCCAGGTATTCTGGGGTATTTTAGGATGTGAAATTCACAGATGTCTTTATGTATTTATTATGTTACTTATTTTGGCAACCCAATATGAACATCTGTTCTTTCCCCTTCACCCCTTTCCAGATGTCCCCTAGCTGTGCTGACCTCTGCACTGTGTAGTGTTGTCATCTGGTGGATTGTGTGTGACTACATTCTTCCCATCCTGCTATTCTGTCTCGATGGTTTCAGAGCACACTAGCCATCAGGACCTTTGACAGATAGCTGCTGTGTAAGTGTCCCATTCCATTTTTCTACTGTCACTTGCTTCTGGTGTCTAGTGTGGTCTTCCATGATGTATGTTTTTTCTCTTTCGGCTCTCCTGGCTTTGATTTGACTGTTTTCAGAGATTCTTTGTCTGAATCTTGTCAATGAATGGGGTGGAGGCAGGGAGGGAAGGCCTTGCTGTTGATTTTATAGCAGGGATGTTAAAAATAACATGCCTTGTTTCTAAGTTCTACCTACCCGTATAAGTTAAGACATTAAAATAGAGAGTTCTCTTTCTCATTAAAAAAAATGTTTAGTTACTTTGGAATAATTGAGGTGGTTCCCCTACCTTCAGTATGTCCTCAACAGCCCAGCAAAACACAATTTGGGTTTTGCAGCCTTTTGAGGTTGGTGAAGGCTGGGTCCTGGTCTCTGTCATTGTACAACAGCTCTTCCATCTTTAATAAGCCGAACTGTCCCCTTCCTTTCCCTTCTCTTCCCTACCCTTCCCTTCTTTTCCCTACCCTTCCCTACCCCACTGTTTGAAACCTTGACCTTAGATGATAATAGGGAAGCAGAGAAGTGTGCTTTGTTTGTTTGTATTTGAGAGATTTTGCTTGAAGGCTCTGGGCTCTACTCTCTTTTTCCCAAGATAAGCAGCATGTCTTTATTAGGTAGCCACAGACAAGTTTGTGTTCCCTTGAGGTCTTTCATCCTTGAAACGAGCTGCCCACACCCTTCCCTGCCTTTGTGAAGACACTTCTCTTTGCAGAGGAATGTGTGGAACAGAGGCTTCTGTGTGGAACATTGGGGTTTAGATCCTCCCTCTCCTGGCTCTGCTGTGCTCCACCACCCTCTTAAGCCTGGACTGCATTCTTTATTTTCCTTCCACTCATATTTCAAAAATGTCTTTTCTCTTCCTAACTTGGACTTGGAAATCACAAAAGAACAAGGAAGTTCTTTCTAGGATCTCTTCCAAAATAGAATTCCTTTGCAACCAACTCGGGTACTTTGTGGTTTCATTGAGTGTTTTCATATGGCTAAGAAAGGTTAAGAAAAAAAATGGAGCTGAAGCCACTCTTCAAAATTGAAGAAAACCTGCTTAGCACATTTTTATTTTTGACATTTATTTGATTATCTTATTCAGACAACCTGATGGCCATATATCTGCACATATATATTTCTAATAGACGTTTAAAGTGTTTTTGTTTTCCTCTTATTAATAAGACTAAAGCACCATGAACTATGTAGATAGTTCTGTGTGGCAGAGATATTTTGAATGAGTGGAGTTGTTACTAATAGCCATGTGTTCTCCACAGTCTGTTTAAAAATGTCTCAACCAGGCTACTTCTTTTTCTGTGTTGTCTTTTAGATAATCTCTTATAATTGATGTTTGCCATTGCAGTATACAACCTAAGCATTCAATTTAGCCTGCCTATTTGGGATGTATAGTAGCAAAATGCTTTCTTCAGTTACAACAGTGTTAATAGGAATAATCTTCCAGTGACTTCTCTACCAAGAGTCTTTATTTGTAGGTACTCACTGCTCCATCCTGCTTGTTCATCTCTTGGCATGGGAGGGGGTCCCTTTGCTGGTAGCCTTGGACCCTCAGACCAGTATTGTACTTTACTTTCCTGTGTCTAGCACCGCAGGCATTGGTGGGAGCATAGTGGGTCCTCTGACCATTATCGAGGTCATCATTCTGAAAGGTCTAGATCAGTGGCACTTATGAAATAGTGCATAGTTATCCTCATGGATGATTTTCTTAGAAATGGACATTTTGGTCACATTAGTGATTTGTTAGGAGAGATATGGGGCTTTTCACTCTTGTTTTCCTATGTGCCTTATGTTGTAGATACAGACCTTTGAGGCATTGTAGTTCTCAAATCTGAGAGTGCTGGGGCTTCAGAGACTCTGCAGAGAGAACAGTCAGTAGGGTATCTAGCAAGAAAACAGGGACAGAGGAATCCTGTAAACAAAGACTGGAAAAAGAACATATCCTGAATATGGTTGGGAAAAACCGTATGTGATTGGCCTCATTTAGAAGGTGGAAGGCAGTGAGTCTCCAAGTTCCTCATAGCAGGGAAACACTTCACTCTTGCCAGCTTCCCTTACCTAGTCAGGCGTTACTTCTGGGCTATCAGTGATAATATCCTAACTGCTGGGGTTTTTCCCACTCTACTGCTACATAACCCAAAATACGATGATTGCTCCTTTACTAGTACACATTACTGGAGTGTTCCTGGTGTGATTAAATCCTAAATGTCTGTCCTTATCTGAGTTTCAAAGTCTTACAGAAATAATTAGCTAATTGTATTTTATTACACCAACTTTATAGAAGAAAAATGTAAAATAGACTTCTTGTCTGAGGAAATCTACCTTGATTGAGCAGTAATTTCTTATTTTGAATAGAGTTTAAACGCTTCAGTAGAATTTAAGAAACGAGGAATCAGATTTCCTAAAGAGGCAATATATTAATTCTTCTTTTTTCTCCTATAAATGATTTTGAAGCATGGAAGTTATCCACATTTTGGGGCATCAGTGAAAAAGTAGGTGTAGTATTTCAGGACCCTAGTATTGGCAGTTGAGAGGGAGTGGCTGAGGGGTAGCCAACTTGTGTACTGGGCCAGGGCTTCAAAATGAGCCATGGGATCATCTCGGATTGCTTTGGTTTTTCTCTCTGCAAAATTCTAGATTCAATATGTATTATAAATAAGAACTACCTTCTTACTTTGTATAGGGACTTTTTAGAAACGAGATAGGAGGAATAACTTTATGTCCTTTCACCTACTGTAGGGTAACTGTGGTGGACAATTGATTATTTCAACTAAGAAAAGAGCATTTTGAATATTTCCTGTACAAAGAAATGATAACATATCTGAAGTGACAGATCATGTGGTTACCCTCATACGATGGTTACACACTACACGTGTATTAAAATGTCTCATTGTGTCTCATGACTATGTATAGCTATTATGTGTTCTGTTTAGAAATGGTCTTTTTAGAAGAGTAGTTTACTAACGCTCATTCTTAGGAGCAGTCAGTCCACTTCTTGAGTCCTATGATGACCGCATCTGCACACAGTTTGTATTTTTAAGAACATTCAGTATTTCAAGTGACCAGGCTTTGTAAGAAGTGCAGGAACAAATCCTGACTAATTTATCCAGGATTAGAATCCCTGCAAGTATCTGAGGGTAGGTCTTGTGGGGCCTGAAGGTACAGCAGTTCCTGTTGCCACTTTGCCTTTAGCCCGATGGCCCAGGCTGTGACTTAGCTTCAGACTGCTGGGGCCCAGGAAACACACTGCTTCTCTGAGTGATGAGCTGTTTGGCCTTTTACTAAATGTCCCATGAATAATCCTGTCACCACAGGAGTTTTACTACAAGAGCTTGGTATTAACTGCCATGGTAGTGACACAGGCTTTTGAAGCAGGATTGCTTATTAATGTAATGGCTTCTTTTGGATCCTCATGAGTTGACAGTCTTACAGGTTGTAAGAGGCTCTTCTGAATGCTTTTCAGATTGGGAAGCTTGACATATCTATCAACATATGTACCATTCAGTTTTTCAGCAATGACTTACTGAAAATCATATCAAATCTTTGGATGCTTTGTAACTTTTCCCAGTGACAATTGAATGAGGTAAAAACAAAAACTTCTACTTCTGAACCTGGTGTTCCCTGTGTCATTTATCTCTTCTTTCTGATTCATGAATTTGCCTCCTGATAATCAGCTGTCAAAGGAAGATTTTACAATGTTCAGCTGAATTTACATTCATTGTTAAGGTACTTAGAGAATTAGTAAATACTGTCTAGACAAAATGAATTTTGGCTTCAGTGTATATGTTACGCAAAATTATTATTTACTTAGCATTTTTACATTGCTCTCTGACCAATGGTTTATTTATGTAGCTCTTTCCTAAGTTTATATTCCTATTGCTTGAAAACATGACTACAAATCTCAAGTTTCTTTTTACAGATGTGTTTGACTGATGGATTTCTTTGGTTTGGGAGTTGCTTATTTATTTAGTTGCTATTTGTTTTCCCAAAGCAAAACACCCTGGTTATCTTCAGAGGGAGTTGAAATGCTTCAAAGGCTTGGTATAAAAATATATTTTAGGGTTTGGGAGGTTTGTTTTGGTTTTTACATATGGTTATGGGAAATCCTATGGATTTACAAAAGCAGTTTGGTAGCTTAAGTGCCAAAATGCCTTCATCTTTCAAGTATTTCCAGATTGTTTCAGTGAATATAATCTCATTTTTTCCGACTGTTTTCAGAGTAATTCTTCAGTCCAGTGTTCAGAGCTGTAAAACATCTGAACCTAACATTTCTGGCAGTGCAGGCATTACTAAAAGATCCACCAGATCTGCTTCGAGGAAAAGCAGTTTTAAAAGGTGAGAAAAGAATCCTGTTCTTCTGAAATGTTCCAGGAACCAGTTTTCGGTTGAATTTCTTTGAAGGCAGAAGGAAGTAGATTCCCTGTGATGGAAATAACTAATCAAATGTGTTTGACCTGTTCACCTATGAGAATATGGATCATTTGAATGAAGGCTTTTATATTATTTTGTTGTTCGGAGGAAATTCTTAACGTTGAAAATGTGTTCTCTGGATTGTGATAGGGAAAAGTTGAGAACTTTTTTCAATGAAATATTTCCAAAGCCCTCTTTCAGGACATGAAAGAAATACTGCCATCCATATAGCAGCTAGAGCATAACTGCTGGAGAATTAGCTGCAAATAAAACACACTGATGAAAATGTGCTAGCTGGTCGGTTTAGAGACCCTTCTTGATCTAACCACTTGTTGTCTTCTGCCACAGTCCTCTCCCAAACTACTGCTACTCTAATCTTTGGAACATCACCTGTCCCTTCCATAAAGTACAGGCAGGGGTGAGAAAATGGACAGTCCGGAGACGAAACCAATGGCTCACATTTGTCTTGGGATGGCTCATTTATCATGAACTAGAAGAGGTATTTAGAAAGCAGCTCCCTCTTAGGGGAAGAGTAAACACCACACTGTTGTCTCAGAAGCGGAAGGTGAACACCTTGCTCTCCCTGTTCAAGCCTCCACGCCTAGTTTTGGCAACTTAAGGAAGACTGGTTTTGTGGTAGTGATGAAATGGATCCCTTTTAATAGACCATATATGCCCTGGAGCTAGAACCAGATTTTACAGTCTTCTCCACAGCATTTCTTTTTTTCCCCATTTCTCTGCATGTTGGAGGGTTGGATTCACAGTCCTTACTGTCAGTGTTGACTTGGTCTCTGGGGAAGACATTAGTAACCATGAGAACTCAGTGTGACCCTGGAGTTCCCCATGACCTGAGAGCAGCACTTGGCATTAGAAGGCTCCGTTTTATTCTTGTACTTCATTGCTGATTCTTTGGTAAAATTTTATTAGTCACTGGTGATAGCAGTATATGGTGCCTCAGTGTTAGCATTTGAGAATTGTCTGCATTGATTTATAATTTTAATATTTAATTAGAAATACACCCAATATCTATACTTTTTTTTCCCCAATCCTGGGGCTTGAACTCAGGGCCAGGGCACTGTCCTTGAACACTTGCTCAAGGCTAGTGTTCTGCCACTGGAGCCACAGTGCAGCCTTTTCTGTGTATGTGGTACCAAAGAATCAAAACTCAGGGCTTTGTGCGTGCTAGGTGAGCGTTCTACCACTAGGTTATGCTCCCAGCCCCTTGAGGCTTTTTGTTTGTTTTACTTCATGATTTCACTTGACAAGAAAACTAAAGAGGTGTATAAAGGAAGAGAGATTTAGATACACTGTAATATAATAGCACAAGGTTACTTTTAACCTCAAACTATAGGAAGTGAACTAAAGATGGTTAAATCATACTAATGTTTTTGATAAGCAGCCAGCAATGTTGGAGATTGATCCTAAGGTCTTGCTTGCAAGGCAAGCACTCTACTATTGAGTTTCTCTAGCCCCTACCTCAGAATTTAATAGCTTAGACAAATGCCTCTGAAGCAATAAGTAAAGAAATCCACTTATAAAAATCTTGAGGTAGTACTCTGATGTAATTGTCCACTATGTATATTAGAAATGTATAGCTAGCTGAACACCAATGGCTCAAGCCTGTAATCTTAGTTATTCAGCAGGCTGAGATCTGAGGATCGTACCTGGAAGCCAGCCCAGGTAAGAAATTAATCAGTAAAAGCCACAAGTGCAGGTGAGGTGAGGCCCAAAGGGTAGAATGCCAGACAAGTGAAAAAGCTAAGGAACCTAGACCCTGAGTTTTAGCCCCAGTACCAGAATCCTCCCCCCGCCACAAAAAAAGGAAGAAAAAAAAGTATAGCTATATACTATTTACAGACATAATAAATTTACCATAACATTACCATTTTTACTTGTGGGTGGTAGGACAGTTAATGAATTTTTTTTTCTTTTTCTAACTTTTCTATAGTAAATGGCAGGAAATGGAGTATTTTTACACTTTATCATCTCTTACTCTTTTAATTGTGCCTTTTTGCCTTTTGAATCATTACAGAGGAATAGTCCAAGAGCCCTGAACAAGCTCACTGAGTTGTACACTTATTTGAGGTGGGGTAGCTGTGCATCCATCTCTGTGTAGATCCGATGACTTTTATGTCACGCACATGTGCTCCAGTTATGTTTCTCTGGAGAAGTGGTTCTTTATTGCAGTGGGCAATTCCTGAGGGCCTACAGAGAATGCTTGGAGAGTTCTGAAGTTGATTTTGGGCTGAATAAGCTGAGCTGATTGGCAGATGGGCTCAAAGTGGTTTCCAAGAAGTTGGAATGATACTAAAAACCAAAGAGATCAAAGGGGCTTTCAGAGATGACCTAAGAGCCAAGAAGTAATACAGAGAGAGCTCAATGGGTTTCACAACTCACCTAACCTCCCTCCTCTCTTTTTGGCTTTGAGAATGTTGGCTTGTTTTGCATCATTATAAGTGATACCTAGCAGACGACAGGTGGGATTATATATAGTGTGCTCCCCTTCCCATCTGCTTCTAGGAAATAATGAGAATGGGAGACAGCCAGACTGCAGGTCTATAGTTCTTACCTTACTTCATATTATTCATGTTTGGTTGGAGTATAATGAAGGAATTAACATATGGGTGCATAATCTGATTTAGGAGAAAATAGTATGAGAAATTCTGAAGTACTGAGTTGAAATCTTATCTTTACAAACAGCTGTCCAAAAGTAAAACACTAACCAGCAGACACCTTTCCTGTCAGTGGACCTTCGGGGTGCCAGGTTCCCTGCTGCAGGGACCTCTGGGTGGGAGGTTTTCTCTCTTGCAGGTCTGCATTCTCACTCATGGCCGTCTCTGATGTGTAGGAACTTAACTGCATTCCCACACCCTTGTGTGTTCTTCAAGGCGTCTTAAGGTGGAAACCCCACTAACTTCCTTTTGCACTGAATTGGCTCCTTTTATTTTTGACAGTTTACTGGGAGACTCCTCATCTTTGGAGAATTTTAACCCAAACTCACTAAAAAGCATTACTAAGGTCTTAAGTAGTTGTTTAGGAAAGAACTGCCATGTGTCTTACAGCAAAAGATACTGCCTTCGTGTATCTCTTTGAACCTAACTTATGCAGCACTTGGCACTTCAGACTCATAGTGGAGTATGTGGCCTGGATTGAAGTGGAGAGGGCAGAGTACAAGCTGATGACATTGTAACTCTTTGTCCATCCTTTTCTCAAGTTCAAAAGGGAAATTCATGGACTTTTACAACTCAAACTTTCTATTAGAGTCACAAATCCATGTTAATGTCTGTCTGTCTGTATTTTTTTTTCTGTCTTTCTTCTTTCTGTGCCATTCCTGGGGATTAAACTCAAAGGCTGGGTGCTATCCTTGAGCTCTTTTCTCAAGGCTAGCCCTCTACTAGAGCCACCGCCCCACATCCAACTTTAGCTGCTTAATGGAAGAAGCTAAGAGTCTTACAGACTTGGCTTTGAACCCCCAATCTCAGATCTCAGCTTCCTGAGTAGCTAGGATTACAGGCATGAGCCACCGATGCCTGGCTAGTGTTTCTTTTAAGAATGAGTAAATCTAGCCTGGTGTGATGGGCATTCTTGCAATCTGGACACTGGAGTGGAAGAGGCAGAAAGGCTGCTCGTTTGAGACCCTATCTACAAAACCCTATCTAAAACAAAAACAGTAGCAAGAATATTAATACATCTAGTAAATGATTTGGCTAAATAAAATTTTAATGTCCTCCAATAAAACTCTGAAGAGCACTTTCAGATCAAGTCTTGAAACTATCATCACACCCCTCAGTCACCTCGTGTGCTAACATTCACCTCGGTTTTGTCTTTATACAGATGTTCTGAGCGCGTGTTTCTGGAAGCTTTTGTATTTCATTTTCGTTACTTCATCCCATTTTCTAAGAAATCTGTCGTGTGGATGTGATTTTTTTTTTATTCCAAGTGGTGTCTTTGGGAATCGATGTGCTCCTGCTGCCAGTGCAACCAACAACCACAGCTTTTTCTAGGGGGTGTGGGGAGGGCTGGGAAGAAGGTGGATACTCAAAGGTTTTTTTTTTAAACCTCCAAAATCATCAATGTTTTCATGATTCCTTCCTTAGAAATGGCTCCATTTACTTCTGACTTTATGAAAGTCACCTCCATTGTCTCTCACCCCAGGGTCTCAGATCTTGGTATGTGTTCCATGGCTGCTGGGCTTTCTTTCTGTTCTGTCATTATCTCCAAAAGCACATCAATGTAGGAGTCCAGGATGTGGTCTCCCATTCTTCTGTTAAATGCTGGTTTCCTCTGATCTTTAAAAGTATTAATGTCCCTTTGAAATTCCAGATATTTTCCCACTTAGCTTCATGAGCTGATGGAACCTTCTTACTCTATACTTTGTTGGGGTCCCTAAAACCAAATGATCATTTCAACATCTTCCGAGTGAGGGGTCACCTCCAGATTGGAAGTGATTTTTCTCTCTTTTGATTTTGTTTTTCTCTCTCTCAGAAAAGTTGCTATTGAAACAAATGTGTAGTAGAACCCTTTGGGGAAGGAAGGAAAGGAGGAAGATGGAGTAGGAATCAGGGTTGATGGATGGCTTGAAGAACAGGATCCTTGGATGTGCCTGCTTATGTAGGGCCCTCATAGGTAGACCACAGTGCACCTAGGAAGGAGGGGCCTGACGGAGCTGGATACTACTTGAGACACCAGAGCTTTTTCTATGACCAGATTCTGTCTTTTTGGAATCGTCCAGTAATCCTTCTTTCTCTCTTTTGGTTCTTCCCACTTTCCCCACAGCCTGGCTCCTCAGAGGGAGAGAAGGAGGAGGAGCACTGTGCAACAAATGCCTCTGGTGGCGTTATGGTACTTTCACTCTCTGCGCCCTTGCCCTCCATCTTCGTTTATTTATTTTTTTATTTTGTTGGTTTCTTTATTTTATTTTATTTGCAGAACTGAACCTTTTTCTGCTCTGCCTTTCTCTCCTGTGTGTGTCTTTATGGTTGGTATTGTATTGTCTTCTCGAGTATTTGTCATTAAAAATGATAAAAAAAATATTTTAGCATGTCAATATTTTTTATTATGTTGCCTTCCTTGTCTTTTATAACTACCTCTGGGATACTTAAAAACCTTCATGGTAAATTTTTTTTTTCCTCCTCAGTCCATCCATTTCAAGGACTAAAACAGTGTTGCGTTAAGTTAAAACCAGTGAGACCAGAAGTGAAGGAAGATTAGTAGCAGAAAACTTCAACAGGATATAGCACAAAACTAAATTGCAAAAGCCTTAGTTGCTTCCCACCTAAGAAGTAATGCACTGAAGAGGGAATGTCTTTGGAGTTTGTCACTCAAGAGTCTTGGGCGCCATCGGACGACTGGAAGGGCTTTTCCTTCTTTTTTAGAACTGTCAAGTTGAACAAGAAGGATGCTGTTGTACATGTACGTAGTCTCAGGTGTAAATATCCCAGCCCTCTGCCAACCAGAGGGCTGTCCAGTCCGCGTGGTGCATGTGTTTCTGTGAAGGCAATCACATTCGCTGCTGGCTTCCAGATGAATGCTCCATCTGATGAAGGGTCCTTACATATTTATTTTCTCCCTGTGACCCCTTTGTGGAGATTCGTAAAGATGAAGCCAGTTCTGCTAAAGCAGTATTCTGTTAATGGGATACTATTTGGTTTATTTGTACTTATTGACTCTGTACTATTGTTGTCATGGTCATTCTGTAACGTACCCAAGCTGTTTGTCTTCCACCAAAGAGTGCTTTATTGACAAGAACCTGTGAAAAATCACTTCAACCATGTTGCATGTTGAAATACCAAGAGATACTTGGATCACCCCCAATTTGCTAGAGAATAGTGATGGAAGCTTTATAAGACTCTGAAGGAGAAGCTGGTATACTTCCTCCCCCCACCAGCCCCCACCTCCCAATCAACCTATGGCCATTCACACAATCATAATCTTCCGTTCTTCCGAATTTCGGCTGTACGTGAAGCAAACGAGTTGTCACCTTTGGCTAGGAAATACAACTCTGTGCAGAGTGCCTTCACCCCTCCTAGGACACAGCAGAGGCTGTGACATAAAAATAACAAAAATGAAACAGGACCTGTAATGAAAGAAGATTTGGCAGTCATTCTCATTACTTCCATAATAAGAAGTAATGGCTTTACTTACTGGTAACCAGTTTTTGTCTGTCCTTGTTTAGAGGCTGGAGGGTTTGCAATATTCTAAGACAGCCATCCTAAGACAGATGAATGTATCAGAGCAGGTAATTCCACTGAAGAAAAGCTGCCTTTCTCACAGTTGGGATAAATAGGTTAACATTGGTTAGTGTAGATAGTAACTAATAGAAAGACAGTGGCTCCCCCGTATCCGCCCTTGGAGTTGAGAACTGGCTGATATTCAGCAGGAATGGAGGAGGACTAGCCACCAGGGGCAGCTCTTTCTCCCTCTGGCAGGATGGGAGTGGGAGGGCCCACGTTTAAACAGTGGGAACTAGAAAACAGTGGTGGTTCTATTCTGGAAGTGAATAGGCATGTGTTCTCAGTGGGAGGAGGAACATTCCATTGACTGTGCTGAGAAACAGCACAGTATGCCCGTGCATACAATACTTAATTCTCAGGGCAACTCTTCTTCCCCTAAACACTTGCAAAGGTAGGTGGAGGACCACACTAACCTCACAGTCTTGCTGGCCTTGTGGGCTCCCCACCTGGGTCCTGTTGAGGTCCGTCCTTCCTGAGAGTAAGCCACCTGGGGTCTTCATCAGGAGTACAGCTTGGGCTTCAGTGGTAATTAAGCACAGTGTTTTTTGTTGTTGTTTTTTTGTATTGAAAAAATAAAAATTCATAAATTGCCTTTTTATATGTTGGCCATTCAAGTTTCCGCCTAAAATTGCTATCACTGTGGTTCCTATATCCCTAGTTTAACTAGCTCACCGAAATTAGCCATAGGAAACTTGTGGCTCAGTGAAGACACACTATTTGAATATCCAGGTGACTAGGACAAAGCTTGGGATGGATTGTATAGCAACAGTGATGAACTTCCTGGAGAGTTAGAAAGTCTATGGTCTGACTGATGGAAAGTTCTTTGAGCTGTGAATAAGAGGGGACCCTTGCCCTTGATCTGAAACCAACATAACACCCAGAATCAGGATTTTAATTTCAAGTACTTGTTACAGAAGACCCTGTTGCATATCAGATGGAGAGGTTCTTTTAATGAGAGTCATAGTTTTGCTGTTCCCAGTGGAGTTAAAATTAAGAGGTGAATATTTATAGGTGCCTATGGAGTTTTCTGAGATCTCAGATCAGCAAAGGTCAGGGAATAACCAAAGGAACTGGGCTCCTGGAAATGTAGATGTGGCTGGATCTCTCCTGCCAGCCGGGAAGTAGAGGTGATGAGCAGTGCCTCATTCAAGGTAGCCTTACCTGTCCACTGTGGCTGCTTCCCAGCCACATGCTGCTCTACCTGTCTGCAGAATTCTTCAGTTCTAGACTTGATGCCCTCAGCCTAGTCCCCTCCTGCTGGCCCCACACCCTCCTACCCCTTCCCAGGGGTGGTTTCTACCTCTTGACATGGGTCCAGACAGATCGTAGAGGTGAGTCTTCCCAAGTGCTCTCATGAGACCAGTGCACTTGCTCCAGTGGAATGATCTGGGCTTGTGAACCTGCCGCTCCTCTGGGCACTTGTGTGAGGAGTTCCCGGAGCCTTCCATTTGGCTTGGATTCCCGGCCATGACAAGCAGTGTACTCATTTACTGATAGTCCTATTCGTATAATATTCTGAAACTTGGGATTCCATTTTGGAAAGCAACTCATCAAAACCAACCTTAAAAATGCATTGTAATTTTTTCATGATTATTTTCTACTGAAATGCCTCAGGTGAGGCTAGCTACTGCATTTCCATTTCCCCTGGATTGGAGGATTCCCCATGAGGCTAAGTGGACGTACTGCAGATGTGGTTCCAAGAATGGACAACTCACCTGTACTGTGTAGAAAATTACCTCTTAATTACCCAGTAGAATTAACAGTTAGCAGACATTCATTGGAGCAGAGTACTGCAGTTTTATATTAATAACTTGCAGGCTTTTATCTAATGTGCACTCATGTACAGATTATTAGAAGTTTTAAAATGTTACTGATTAATCAGTATTTGATCAATCATTGTCTTGATTTTTTTAATTAAAATGTATATTTCTAATCATATTTTTAAAGCTGAAAGAACTGGTTGAATGTTTATTTTCCTGAAGGTATTTTTAAGATAAAAGCTTCATAATGCCTTGTATACTTTGCATAGATGTGTAGTTTGGTATGTATTGTCGCATTTGAAAATCTTGTGTAACTAGTTTTATACAAAGTACTGAGTAGTGGAAATTGCATAATTATAATCATGTAATTAAAAATATTCAACAGTTTTTTTGTTTACTGTATTCACTTATGGAGTATTATGAGTTATGGTGGGCAGTGGTTAAAACATGAAGCAAAATGTTGCCCTTCTATATTGGTTGTTAAGGCCCATTGTAACAAAATCCCACAGGCTGGGGTTGCTTACACAGAAAATTCCCTCACCACTCTGGATGCTGCAGTTCCAACATCACAGTAATCAGTAAGTGGGTTTGTGCTGCGGTCTCCTGTTCCCACACTTCCCTATGGGAAGTTCCTGAGGCTGTGCTGAGTGATATACATACATACTGAACACCGAGTCAGCAACTCTGCCCAGGCCAAGGTTCAGTGAAGTTCATGAGTTCTGGGAAGGGCTACTTTCATAGGAAGCCAACTGGTATCTAGTTTTCAATGAAGGGCCTATGTCTACCAAAGCTGTGCAATGTGGATGCATGCTGCTCATGCTCCTGGCTCTCTAGTCCTGCTGACTACCGTCTGGAGCCACACTGCCCATTGCCATGTGGATAATTTGCTAGTCCCTGCTGATCTATTAGTGAATGAGAACAGGATTCCTATTTTAGAGAATTGAGAATTAAGTGAGATAGTATATAGTGAGGGGGGCACATAAGTTTCCATAAATTATTTCGTTGCATATTTAGATAGGTTTTATACCAAATTTTAGTCCTCCTGGATCTGATACTTTAGAAACATGAGGGTGCAACTTGTGATGGTGTAAGCATTTAGAGGTAACATTTTGATTCAAAGATGGGAAATCCTTCCACTAAAGGTGAGTCTCTTAAGTATGAGGGCAGGCTGAGGGGCTGTTGATGGGGATCAACGGTTCGTCATAACCTACATGCTCCCATCTGTTCCTCGAGATAGCAAGCCCAGATGGAAAAAGTTTTTTCCTGGGCAGTGCTGGTTATTTTCTTAGTACAAATCCTGATGTAAGAATTTCTGGGTGAAAGATGTATAAAAATTTAGAGTATTTTTTTTTTTGGTGTGTGTGTGTGTGCGCGCGCACGTGTGCGCATGCACGCGCGCTGCATCAAAGCACAGTTGATAGGATTGTTCATAGTAGATTGAGGGGCCTGCACTGTTTGGGACCAAATCTTGGCTCTATCTGCTGTTTAACTGTTTGATTTGGATCCCTATACCTATTTTCTTCCAAATGGAGGTGGCAGTATCTCTATTACAAGGTGTGTGGCAGTTCAGTCAGTTAATATTGGTTAGTCACTTAATCACTTCACAGCATATTCAGTAAAGAATAAAAACATGGCTGTAATGCTTTCCACCAGTACCATGACAATGTACAGTCCCCCATGCTCCCTGTCCCCTAGACACTGGTCCCCTGTGGATGAGCAGGTGTTTCCATACCACTCCTGTAGCTCACCTGTTGAACTTGTGTCTAACTATGTCTCATCTCTTTGCCAGCAAGTCTGCATGGCTCTAACATGTGCCTGGATGACTGGTGCTCTCAACACACTGAAGTCTCCAGGTAAGGAAGCCCCTGTCCAGGACCAGGCCCAGCCGCCTGTGTTTCCCAGTTGCTCACTGTGGCCTCTGATTCAGAATGAACGAACGTGGGTAGGGTGTGCATGCATGTACCAGTCTTAGGACTTGAACTCAGGGTTTTGGTGCTGTCCCTGTTTCCTTTTTTTCTCAAGGCTAGCACTCTAGCACTTGAGCCTACCGCTCCACTTCCAGCTTTTTGGTGGTTAATTGGAGATGAAGTCTCAAGGACTTTCTTGCCTGGCTGTCTTTGAACTATAATCTTTTCGATCTCAGCCTGCTGAGTAGCTAGGATTACGGACATGAGCCACCAGCCCCTAGTCCAAACATGTTTTTAAACACACTTTGAGAAGGAAAAGCATGGAGGTGTGGTTTGATTGGAAGGAAATCCACTGTTTCTTCCCATCTTAGGTGTGTTTAACAAGGTAACTCTTCAGACAGGACAATTCCTTAGATGGGACTCTCCAGAGAATGCAGCCCGTCTGACGTAGCTGGTACCCCACACCTACTCACAGTCATGCTCTTAGCTGCTGGATGGCCTGCCGCACCCCTGACACTTGCCGCTGGAAAGCATGCCCACAGCTGCTCCACAGCCCCAGGTGCCTGCTGACAGAAAGATTGTGCTTAGAGAGAGTACAGCTCTGGCTGGTAGTGGGGCTTGTAAGTAATCAGGAGACCAGAGGCCCCAGAGGCTCCAGCCAATGTCTATTGTCCCTGCTTCTGGAAGAGAGGAGTCTTATGTCCTCTGGCAGCAGTGGAGGGACTAAAGTGGAAGTGGAGCTGGCTCATGGCTGTCATGCTTTTCTGAGTGCTTGTGCTCTCGGCCCATGTACAGCTGAACCTGTCCCCTGCCCTGGCACAAAAGCTCCCCAAAGTGATACCAGTGGTGGTAATGTAACTGCTGTTTCCCTTTTTCAGTGATGGTTGGCTGTCTCGGGCTGTAACCTTTCTAGACCGGCTTTTGCTCTGGCTCGGGATCCGCAGGGCCTAGACCTGTGGAATAAGTCTCTCCTGAATGCTCAGCGCTGTACTCCCCATCGGAAATCCTCTCCACATGTAATTTAAGTATTTCCTTGGACTGGCCTTAGCCCCTCAGCAAATGTTTCTGCCTCATTTTTTACTGGGCGTTAGGATTTCAGCTCAGGTTCTTTCTTGAGGTGGCCTTGGCATGGTTAAGATGAAGGTGCCAAGCTGAAGGCCTCTCTGGAAGAGTTCCACTTCACATCCATTAGGGCTATTGCTAGGATTCTCCTCCTTAGCCTAGTGCCCCTCCACTCCCCAGATCAAGTTATTCACCACTTCTGAAGAGGCATGACTCACCCACCTGTGGCCTCACTGGCTGGATCCCCCCTTCCCCAGGTGCTCTTTACATGTATGCCAGGTGAAGGAAATTGTGTGTGTGTGTGTGACAGAAATGTTCACTAGGTATCCCAAGGCCCCCTTTGCCCTGTGGGAATTCCTTGACTATTTCGAAGCTGTATGTTTTCTAATAATCAGAACGTCCCCATCCTTCCTAGGCCCATTTCATGTGATAAATTTGAGTGATCAAGAATTTAGGACTTTAAGCTGGGCTCAGATCTGTAATCCTAGTTATTCAGGAGGCTGAGATCTGAGGATCACAGTTCAAAGCCAGCCTGGGCACAAAAGTCCATGAGACTCTTGTGGCCAATTAACTACCAGAAAACCAGAACTGGTGCTATGGATCAACATGGTAGAGCACTAGCCTTGAGCTGAAGAATTCAGGGACAACAGTCAGGCCCAGAGTTCAAGCCCCAGGACTAACCCAAAAGGAAAAAAAAAAGACTTTCTACGAGTAGTTTTCCTCACTGTTGCTGATGGAAGCCCAGTGGCACCGTTCCAATAAGACACCAGCACAGCTGTGCAGGCTATGTACCACCCTGCTTCAGGGAGCACCTGACAGTGAAGTGGATGCAGGTCAAGGGGCTTGGCAGGATGCAGTATGGATACACAAGGGCCCTTGGTTCTTTTAGCGGGATGACAGTTCTCAAGATTTTCCTTGCCTCCCATGTTTGAGAACTCTCAGAACCCCCCAGTGGGGGGATTTATGCACAAACTGATACCTGTCTTCTCTTTCAGACATTACAAATGGTTCTGTGCACTGAGCATTCTTGCTCAGTTGATTGAGCTGCTCACCCCGCAGCGTCTGCTTTGCCTGCAGTATCACCAGGTGCCCAAGCTGCTGTGGTTTGGTCGGGGAAATTTCTGTCATGTCATGGGGAATCTGGTGTTGGCGAAGTTTTCCTGGAGTAGTGGGAATGGCCAGGACAGAGGCAGCAAGAGCAATAGCCTCTTTAGCCTAAGGTCACCTGCCAGGCCTGTCTCTGTCCCCCTTTCCCACCTGCCCCTCCTCACTGATAATCTGGGATCTAACATCTTGGGGCTTTCCAGTTTTGTTACCTCTCCCTGCACTGAGGTTAACCCAGCACACCTGCTTCCTTGTGTAGAGAACACAAGGGTGGGCTGCCAAGTGCCACCACGACCCTCTGAGTGGCTGAGACAAGCACATGGTATATAGTGTTTCCCTATGTACTGCTGAGGGGCACGTGGAGAAGGAACCTGTACCTCCATTGGTTTCTTTCTGACCTTGGGCTGACACAGTGGTAACAGAATAGTGTTCATAAGCACCTAAGGCATGCTTATCTCTGATGCAGGGACAGGGAGGCAACAGCTTATCTTTCAAAGATGGGTGTCCAGTCTGGGGTGGAGTGCTGCTTAAGGGCCTGAGACACTGCTGCTGTGGTTTCAGGAGTTCTGATGCTAGTTCCTCTTTGAGGACAGGCTTTGGAAGGAAATGGTTTGATACAGGCAGTGATTACAACGAAGTTCTGCCTTTCGTCTGTACCTCCAGCCTTTGCATTCACATAAACACAGGCCACCTCGGGACCCACCCAGGCTCATACCAAGGCCCATCTGCGTTGTTTGAAGCACCCTGAGCATCCCCCACCCCCGCCATGTCAGCGGGGGTGGGGGATGCAGAGCTGAACTGGGGAAGTCACAATCCTAGCCAAACCAAAGACACAGCAGGAGCAAGGGCCAAGTTTTTTTTCTCCAAATGAATCAATGTATGTAGAGGTGGCAGGCTGGGTGAAGGACAGGCCTGCAGCAGTAGGAAGAGGGTACAGACATGAGTCAGCCGCTTCCTTGGACTTGGTGACATGGCTGGGGTAGTACTGGAGGAACAGCTCTGACTGTACATGTGAAATGACCATGATCCACCACGGCCTGCAGTCTCTAGATGACCCAAGGTAGTAGGAACCAACACGATTTGAACTTCAAAGGACGCCCAACCAATACCATACAAAGGGGGTACTGGCTGTAGATTATTTAACAAAGCAACTGGGCCAAGTGTTCAAACCATCTGACTAGCCACTCACAGGCTAGTCAGTCTGCCTGTCTAGCAGGCAGACACACCTTCTGCATGAGGCTTCCTGGTCTGGGCCTCCTGGTTATGGTGCA
This sequence comes from Megascapheus bottae, assembly GCF_031878675.1. Classification (NCBI taxonomy): domain Eukaryota; kingdom Metazoa; phylum Chordata; class Mammalia; order Rodentia; family Geomyidae; genus Megascapheus; species Megascapheus bottae. The sequence goes on from NC_143511.1 coordinate 13,488,650, forward strand.
GGTTCTCATCCAGTCAGAGCAGCATGTCAGCCTTCTTGCAAGGGACAGCTATTACTGTCTGCACTTGCAGCTTGGCAGGGATCAGCTCAGAATCAGGTAATAGGCTGATAGCCTGCCTAAAAATTCCAACTGGCCTCAGCCCTATTTACTGGGAGATCACTGGGGCCTTACAGACTAGTTTTCTGCTGTGGACTTCATCTGCTTGATTTTCAGTCATGACACGGCATGACTGTGCCTTATTCACTGAAAAGGACCAGCAGCAAACTTGGATGTAGAAAGTCCTGCCATGTATACAAGCTCCAACACAAAAGGCTTCCTCAGCCCTTTGCTTCTGCTCTTGTCTTTATTGGGGAACTCAAGTTGTAGGCACAATCTAGAAAAGCCATAAAAACAGAATCTTTGTCCACATCATCCAATGAACAAACTTCATTACAGAAAGCGCCTCATCAGGCTGGGCAAACATAGGCTACAGCACTCTATACTGAGCCACAGCTCCACTTCGGATGTTTTGATTTATTGGAGGTGAGGGTCTCACAGACTTTCTTGCCCTGGCTGGCTCTGATCCTCAGTCTCCTGAGTAGCAACAACTACAGGTGTGAGCCACTGATGCCTGGTGTTAGGCTATAGACTTTTTAAGATCACAATATGAAAGGAAGTTGTCTTAAAAGTCATCTTGTTTTGGCCATTCTTCAAAGCCCAAGAGTAAGGTAGATTGACTTAATGTGAAGCTGATCCAGCCTGAGTAAGTGGCCTAGCCTTCATACCACATCAGCTCACAGTGATGACTCCTGGGGAAAGGGAAAAGAGCAAGTAGGTATATGCCTTTAGCATTCACTCATTTCATAACTAGGCACCCACGGCAGACAGCCGTGCAAGGCAAATATCCATGACTGTGACAAGTCTCAGGATTCATTAACAAGGTCATATGTCCTTTCTGCTGCTTGCATGATCAAAAGAATTCAGTTTTCTATACACAAAGTTTGGAGGGAATACCAACCTTTATTAGCTCTTAGGTTCCATTTTCCAGAGCCACCTTAGACAATGCAGCAAAGTAGGAAAGCTCAGGCCTCAGTCCACAGTGTAGGATCCTAGTGTGACAGGCTAATAGGAGCACAATGAGGCATTCACCAGTGTCACAGCTGCCTCTGTGTGGAGGAGGGGGATAAGACACAGGGAGAGCACGGCCCTGGATCCCAGGGATGGGAACCAGAGTGAGTAAGCCAAACTTCCCACTGAAGACAGAAGAGCAGCACTGGAACTGGGGTGAACCCTGGCTCATGCACACAGGTGTTCTATAAATATTCAGCTGTTGAATTGTGACTAGTTTTAGGGATAAAAGGATACATTTCTGGTAGGAAACCTTTTCATTTGGTGAATGACATAATTTTTAAATCATACTTAATACACATCCTAAAAACCACTCTAAATATGCATGTATATACTAAGTGTGTGTGCACACACAAACTACGAGGTAGTTTAAATCACCATTAAAAATCAAGATGTCTACTTTGTCACAGCGTGGTGATCACTGCCTGTATGACAGCCATTCAGAAGTACTGGCTGAATGAAAACAGGAATTTACAAGTGAACAATCTGTGAAAGCTAGGCTGTGACTGCTTTAAATGGATAGTTCAAGTTCTATTTCCTGTAATACTAAAGGACTTACCTATACAGCTTTCTACTAAGTAGTCTCAAGATATTTTACAGCTTAGCTTACTCCACACACTTCGGTGGAAGATTCATTATAATCTCTATGTACATATTCTGACACTGTCCCTGAACTTCCCTGGGGGTTGCTCTGCAATACCTGAAGAGACCTTACCACCCTCCACCCCTCAGAGCAAAGAAGTGCAATGAATTCACACGACACGCGAAAAGCAACATCTATTGTTCTTAGAGTTTGACTCTCTTCCCCACCGCAAGCAAAGTCTCTTCATAGGTACACCAGTGCTGCTCCACGTTACCAGGGAAAGGGCTCAGGCCAAAGCAGGGAAGTCTTCCGGGTCATCCGGGTTGGGGGCAATGTCTTGAGTCTGAGAAGAAAACAAAGACCTGAAATTAATAGTGGTGTTTTTTGTTGTTCCTTTTGTTTTCCCAATCTCACTGTAGCCACCACCAGCACCACAGGAGTCTCAAGGGGAGACAGGGCCCGCAGTGGAAGAAAGGACTCAGAGTTGCTGTCATTAGGCTAATTCCATCTCCAAAACAACCAGCAAATAGCCAAGTGTTCCAGCACTATGAGCAAGCTGAGCAAGAGCTGCTGGCTTCAAGTTCAAATCCCAGTATCTTAGAAAAAAAAGAAATCACACATTAGCAATTATGTAGATTTTAAGTCAAAGCCCATCAAAATAAGTACCAGGAAATGGGTACTAGCAAGAGGGGTGGATGGGGCCAGGAGGAATGGAGTAGAAGAATGAAGGGGTGGAGAATGCAGGTAAGAATTCATTGTATACATTACAGAATTCAGAAATAAGGGAGGGGGTCGGTCAAAGAGGGAGGTGTGAAGATGTTGATGTGGTGACACAAATCAAGATGCATTGTGCACATAAACTGCTTTGTTAAATTGCAAAATATTCAATATATAACCTAGAATGAAGGTTGAGGGGTGGGTGAAAATTCTTGTTGAAGCACAGGGAAGTCTGCTGCACAGAGCTACCCAACAAACATAACCATCAATGTTGGGCACCCAAGATACCATGCATGAGACAGTTCCTGCCCACAAGAAGCTCAGAGATTTTTAGGGAGAGGAAGACAGAAACTTCAGTCACAGATGTCCAGAGAACTGGGGGTCCATACGAAGGGCACTTTACCAGGCATTACAAGATGTTCACTACATGAGCAAAGGGAACACGCTGGCTACTGTGGCCTTGTGAGTGGTGGAGACTGTAGTAGCAGGGATGAACTGTGTGCCAGTGCCAGGATGCCCACTGCCTCCATGCATTCAGCATTCTTTGAAAGGAGTGAATATGCATTTTCTAACTCTGGACCTAGATGCTGTCCCAGAGCTCTTCAGCTCAAGGCTACCACTCTGCCACTTCCAGTTTTCTGATGGTTAATTGGAGATAAGTCTCTCTCGGACTTTCCTGCCTGGGCTTGCTTTCAACCCTCCTGAGAAGCAAGGATTATAGGCGTGAGCCACCAGTGCCCAGCAACACACTTGCTTAAGTAAAAACAAACTATAGATACATCTTCAATGGGGTCCAACCCATGCTCCAGCTTGCACCCACACAGGTTGACTCAAGCAAGCTGCAAGCTTCATGCTAGAATCCTACTATGTTGTGTGTTTATTAATCCTACTGGATGGAGGGAATGCTTCAGAGAAAAGGCCCTTTGTTTAAAGACCTTACTAGTCTATGGGGAGATGTGATTTAAGAAACTACTAAGTTTCTAACTAAGTGACGCTGGAAGAGCCATGGCAAACCAGCTAAGAACAACCAGCACACTGAAGCCTGTGGGGTGAAGAGCTCCAAGTCAGGCAGTGTGGGTAGAAAGCAGTAGAGTAGCAGGGTGAGCAGTGGAGGGGATGTTGATAGCCTTGAAGGGTCTTGAAACATTTCCCTGGGCCTAGGGCATAAAATGTGACCACAGTTAGTTAGCAGCCTGTCAGGTGGTCTGCTTCCATCTGGAGCTGGGATGCAGATTAGAAGTGAGTTTTTCTCCAGTTCACAGTGGGCAGATGTTGGGGCCAGGGCTACAGAGGGCTGACTGATGCCCTAACATCATGCTCACACTGGCCTGAGAAAGTTTAAAAATTAGGCCCACCCAACATGTATACCACAACTACTTACCACTACTTCTGCTCTGGGCCCAAAGTTCTCTGCCCTTCTGATCCTTCCTCGGCCTCCCCGGATACCACCTCTGGCTCCACGTCCAGGACGAGGGAGGTTACCAAAATTAATCTCCAACTGGGATGTGATGTCATTGGCAGCTTTCCGGAAAACATGGGACTCATCCTCATAGTCATCCTTTACCATCTGAAACCCAGTGACAACATCAGACACAGTACCTCCACTGACTCACTCAGCTCGCATCGAGGACACAGCACAGGACACCTGACAGACCAAGTGGCACTGCCAACACAAGCAGTTCTGTGCATTTCATAACCACATTCGCCTAGATACAACCAATCCAAACATCTCTGAACTCACTATATTTCAAGTATGCCCAAATTTCTTTGTTTAGCAGATTAAAATTCAAGACTTAAGTAACTACAATCAATACAATTTTTTGGAGTTTGTTTCAGTATGTATATTATTTTATATACATTATGAAGAGGTGCTTGAGTATTTTGATTTACCTTTGAGATTCTCCCGTAAGACTATTCTCTTTTGGTCTCACTATTTCTAGAATTCTGTGTAGTTTTTCATATCCCAGGGCATTCCACATTGGGGAAACATGCATCTTTTGTGTTTCTGATCTTGGCTTGTCTCGTTTCACATGATTTGTTCTAGTTCCACCCATTCCAATACAAATATTTTGAAAGTATATTTTCCTGAGATTAAAGTGCCTCAATTTCTGTTTTCTGAGTTACACATAAATACTACTATGATAAATAAGGAACAATCACACTTTAGAAATAGAATTTAGGAGAAATTCTTTCCAATGGGGGTGCAGACTGTACAAACACCATGTGTTGAAAAACTGCAGGATTTAAACAATTCTGACTCTAAATTTTTTTTTGTTGGTCATGGGACTTGGACTCTGGGTCTGGGCATTGTCTGAGCTCTTCAGTTCAAGGCTACTGAGCTACCCCTTGAATCACAGCACTACTTCTGGATTTCCAGTGGTTAACTGGAGATAAGAGTCTCAGGTTCTGTAGTGCCTGGGCTTGCTTTGAACCACAATCCTCAGATCTCAGCATCCTGAGTAGCTAGGATTACAGGTGTGAGCCACCTCGCTCGGTGTTAAAATTCTTTTGTTAAGTTACAACACTAGTGGCACTTGTGTTTTAATCCAGAACCTTGCTCTTAACTAGGTAGGCATGCTATCATTTCAGCCACTCCCAGCCCTAAGGGTGACCTGGATAGCAGTCCTCTTATTTATGCTGCACATGTAGCTGGGGTGATACCCATGCACTACAAGAGTATCCTGAGCTTTTTTCCTGAACTGGTCTCAAAGTACAATCCTCGCAATCTCAGCCTCCATGTAGCTAGGAATATATAGGCATGAGCCACCACACCTAGTTCTCACTAAAACTTAATGTGATTTCAGTTCAAAATCATAGATAAAACCTCATTTTAAAGTCTAAGCCTCTAACGCATGCCAGTAATCTTACATAAGAATTTCCAAAGTGTTATGTTAAATATTTCTCTAGCAAAACTAGAGATGTTAGGTAGATGAGCCCTTGAAGTTTAAAAGGGTGAAGGAAAGGACAAGTCAAGAGGACTAGCACAAACCCACAAAACAAGAGGCAAAATAAGACAAACTACTGCCTTAGAGAACTAATGCTGTCAGTGTGCAGCAGCAAGAAAGTGCTGAAGAGTGCTGCAGGCTATCTCCCAGCACCAGAGGAAACCCAGTGCATCAGAATGAGGAGTTCCCACACCACCCAAGGCGGGGCCTCCACTACTTGGTTGGGCTGGCTGGCCAGGGCCAAGGTGCTCCTTGTTGTCTGAACTTTGCAGACAAAAAAAAAAATCCATGCAAATAAATGTTATTCCAAGACTTTCCATTGTTTCTTACAATGGACACGAGCAAGGTGAACTAATGACCTAACAATTTGACTCATGTTGTAACAAGAACAATTGCTGGCTAAAATCTAAAATGCCATAAGATTAACAAAGACCAAAGACAGTGCTTTTACTGACACCAAGCTGTATGACTCAGCGAACCCAGTTGCTTCAAATACCTCCCTTGGAGCCAGGGAGGATGAATATGATGTGGATTTAGGAACACCTTCTATTTTTACCTGATATGTCGGCTTCATGTTTCACAGTCTGATGGCACAATTGTTTTCAGAGCTTTATTCACAATGCCCAGAAGAATAAAGAACCACAGAATAGACAAAGTAGCCAACCTAGTAGCAAATGGGCTTATAAAACACCCCGCTGTGATTGAAAAGACGATAAGGCTCTGGTCTCCTGTTTCTAAAGAGACATTTCTGGTGAAGCATTTCTAACCTTAGTAGTAAGGCTTCCTATATCCTGGACTGACCAATCCAGAAGGCAAAGAAGAGACTGTATCATAATGAGGCTCTAAACAAAGTATTTAAGGAATACAACTATCTAATGAACTGTTACACTTTGGATCCTAAATGTTCCTTTAAGACCCATATACTAAAGGCTTGGTCACCACCTTATGGTGCTGTTAGGAGGCGGTAGAACCTTGGCAGGGGGTGGGGAGATGAGGGCAGAGGGAGGAAACACTGGAGGGAAGGAAGTTAAGACACTGGAAGTGTGGCCTGTGAAGGGAATATTGGGACTTTTTTGTGTGTTCTAGCCACAATGAGGTAAACAGTTTCTTCTGCTATATGCTACCCAAGGGGAGAAAATAACCATATAGTATAGCTTCTGAACCTAAGCCAAGACAGACTTTTCCTTCTTGTAAGTTGTTTATTTCAAGTATATTGTCACAGTAACAGAAAACTGACTGACAAAGGAACACAAATTTATATGATACATTAATTGGGCTTCCAAGTGAAATTCAGGGACTAGCCAGCAAAGAAGAGCTTGCTTATCACCATTATCTATAAAATGAGTGGTTATTTGTACAATGAGTAGTATCAAGCTGTGTCTGAATAACTTCTAAATTCTATGATTGGAATGATCATGTACCCTTAATATCAGTAACTTAGAAGGAAGGTGATTTAAATGACCCCAGGGTCCGCCTTATCAAAACATGCTGAAAGCTGTTTTCCCTGAAACATTTCCTTTTCAAACTTGAGACATTTAAACAATAATAATGTTGGAACTAGAAACACGGCTCAAGTGGTAGGGCTCCAACTGTGAGAGGACAAGGACCCAAGTTTGAGCCCACAGCAGGCACATATACCCACAAGAAAATACCTGAATACAAACCATGAAAACAGATGGACCCCCTGAGCAAGCACAAGTTGGTGGACTGTGCTGTCAGGCCCCTGAAGAACATCTCTGCAGTTAGGCAGAGGGAGCAAAGTTGCTAAACAAATATGGAAAAGATGATATAGTGTAGACCCCCAACAATAGTTAAAACAATCAACTACTCCTGAAACACTAATCAAGAAGTAGAGTAGAGGAAGCCAGGGGCAGGGGCTCAGCATGGCAAAAAATCATCTCAGCCAATGGCTAGGTGCAGTGGTACATGCTTTTCCTCCCCAGCCACACAAGTACCACTACTAGTAGATCACAGTGTTGGACGGCAGGGTATAAAGCAAGACCCTATTTTTTTTTTGCCAGTCCTGGGCTTGAGCTCAGGGCCTGAGCACTGTCCTTGGGCTTTCTCAAGGCTAGAGATCTACCACTTGAGCCTCAGCACCACTTCTGGCTTTTTTCTATGTATGTGGTACCGAGGAATCGAACCCGGGTCTTCGTGCATACTAGGCAGACACTCTACCACTAGGCCAAACTCCTGGCCCCGCAAGACCCTATTTTGAAAATAACCAGAGATGGTTCAAGTGGTAGAGGGGCTGCCTAACAAGCACAAGATCCTGAGTTCAATCCTTAGTACTGAAAACTAAAGCATTAGGAAATTCATCCTAAAAATACAGAGTAGTCATCCTTTGGAATGTCATCTGATATAGGAAATATTCTGTACCTCTCATTTAAGAGGGAAAAAAAATACAAGTAACATACAGACTCTATACTCAGAGCTCAGTCCAAGGTGGGCAGAAATGCACTAAATTTCACTGTCAAATAGCTCAAAAAGTACTCATTACTTAAGTAACTGAAACTCTCTGTACATCACCTCTACAATGACAATAAATATATTTTCACAATGTCAGTCAATATGTTAAGCTTCACTTTCTCTTCAGCATGCAAATACTCATAGGCAGAACCAAGAATATTTTGTTTCCAATAAGGAAAAAGTAATGATTTTGTACCTTAGGTACAAAATGTAATGCTTACATCATCTCTGTATTTTGACTTGTGAATCACCACCGCTTTGGAAGGAACAGTAGATTCTGGCTTCCGGATGTTAAACTCGGGCTTTGGTCGGGTTTGTTCTTGAAGATTCTTCCACTCATCTAAGGTCATCTCTTGAACTTGAGTTTCCTCTTCGACCTCCAACTCAGGAACTCTATAAAGATGCATAGTCATTGAGACATTTTTGATAGGCCTGAAATGTCTACTTTGTCAAAGAAAATGTTATAACCATTAGTTTAATTCTGTGGTACTGCACCTCAGATGTAAGGTAAGAAAATCTGTGAATCATAAGTTTCTGCACTTTATATTCATCATTGGTTTTTTTTGCCAACATTGCCAACTACGATACTTCCTATAGTCAACACAGTCTATAAAAAACAGGAGCATCACTACCCAGTGTACCAGCATGCTGGAGCCCCCTTCCAGATGGCATCAGGAACAAAATGAGGTAACTGGAAGAAAAGGAGGGAAACTATGGAAACAAACAGGAAACCACCAACACGAGTTTTCAAACAGTGTGCTATAAATGCAAACTTTTGTAAATATCCTCTTCAAACGAATGAGTTTTAAAAAGAAAACGTAAGTAATGTTTTATAGACCTCTCCAGACCCATACTTCCAACCCTCTTCCCTCACCCTGCTGAGCCTCTGGCTTTGATCAGATTACATTGAGGAATGTTTTCTGGTAGACTCTAATATGGATTTCCTGACTTGTTCCCACCAGACCAACAAGTCTGATGACCTCCTGCCGGGAGCCTTAGGTGAAGTTTTCTTTTCTATGACTCATAATTTTGAGTGTGATTTATTTTTACTAAAGATTTTATATATTTTTGACTCCATCTCCAAGCCTCTAGAGCTAATCAACTTTGGCAAAGTAGCAGGATACAAAATTGACCCACAAAAATCAGTAGCCTTTCTGTATGCCAATAATGTACAATAAGCATAAAGGGAAATCATGAAAACAACCCCATTTGCAATAGCCTCACCCCTCCGCCCCCCAAAAAACCCTAGGAAGATAACCGAAGATGTAAGAGATCTTTACACTTAAACCTATGAAAATCTAAACAAAGGAATTAAAGAGGAAATGGAAAGATCTTCAATGTTCATGGATAGGTAAAATCACTATTATGAAAATGGCCAAACACTGCCAAAAATGATATACAAATTCAATCCAATCCCTATCAAAATCCCAATGACATTCTTTATAGAAATGGAGAAAACAATCTAAAAATTCATATGAAACAAAAGACCTAGAGTAGCCAAAGCAATTCTAGGCAAGCAAAGGAATACAGGTAGTATAATACCAGATTTCAAACTCTACTACAAGGCCATACTAACAAAAACAGCTTGCTGTTAGCGTAAAAATAGACCCAAAGATCAATGGAACAGATTATAAAACCCAGAAATAAAACCACATACTTACAGTCACCTGATATTTGACAAAGGAGCCAAAATATACAGTGGAAAATACATATCCTCTTCAACAATTGGTGCTGGGAAAACTAGGCAGCCATATGCAGAAAACTAAAAGTGGATCCCTGCCTGTCCACCATGCACTAACATCAATTCACAGTGGATCAATTCACAGTGGATCAAAAACCTCAACATCAGACCAGAAAATCTGAAACTACTGCAAGAGAATAGGAGAGACAGTAGAACCTACAGGTACAAGCAGGAACTTCCTGAATAGAATCCCATGGGCTCAACAGATAGGAGAGAGACTTGACAAAAAAAACAGTTTCTGCACAGCTAAGGACATAGTTACCAAACTAGAAAGACAGTCAACTAATTGGGAAAAGATCTTTACCAGCAACACATCAGAAAAAGGACTAATATCTATCATATAGAGCTCAATAAATTAAGCACCCCCCAAAACTTAACACATTAATTACTAAGTGGGCATGGGAGTTAAGAAGAGACTGCTTAGAAGAAGAGGTAAGAATGGCAAAGAAACACATGAGGAAATGCTCATCATCCCTGGCCATAAAGGAAATGCGAAACAACACAACCCTGACATACCATCCTACCCCAATTAGATTGGCCAACATTTTGAATTCTGACAACAACAAATGCTGATAGGGATAGGGGGGAAAGGAACCCTATTGCACTGGGGTGGGAATGAAACCTAGTGCAACCACTCTGGACAAGAGTCTGGAAGTTCCTCAAAAAACATAGACCCGGGCCGGGAATTTGGCCTAGTGGTAGAGTGCTTGTCTCCCATGCACGAAGACCCAGGTTCAATTCCTTGGTACCACATACATAGAAAAAAGCCGGAAATGGTACTGAGAGTCAAGTGGTAGAGCTCTAGCTTTGAGAATGTCCAAGGACAATGCTCAGGCCCTGAGCTCAAGCCCAGAACTGGCAAAAACAAACAAAAAAACCAGACCTTCCCTACAACCCATCCACATCACTCCTTAGTATCTACGTTATGTGTCCTGAGCCAGGTTATGGTAAGGACACTTGCTCATCCATGTTTATCGCTGCACTATTCACAATAGCCAAGATATGAAAACAACCCAGATATCCTGTAATAGATGAGAGGATCCAAAAATGTGGTACGTATATACAATGGAATTTTATACAGCCATTAGAAAGAAAATGTCATTTGCAAGGAAATGGATGGAACAGAACAAATCATGTTAAGTGAGGTAAGCCAAGATCAAAGAGATAAACAGTATATGTTCTCCCTGTTATGTGGAAGTTAGCTATATAATACACTGGCATATGACAAATTACACAAAATTCTAGATATTCACATACAGTGAGAAAACAGCTTTAGGAGAAATCACAAATGTGCACTACCTAAATGCCTCTTCACATGTATAAAATAATATACATACTTATACATATTCCAAAGATATGGGAACAAAGACCTTTTACTTAATTTGTTTTTTCTTTTTCTGATGACTCTACCTTATTTACAGTGTGCACATCTGTGGGAGAGTGGAAGAAGGGCACAGAATCAGAGGAAAAACGGTGAAGATGCTGCACTGGACACTGCTCAAAGTGAACTATGCAGCTTGTGGCAGGAGATGGGAGGGAGAGAACGGGAGGGAATGAGAAAGCCCAAGGACAGTGCTCAGGCTCTAAATTCAAGCCCCAGGACTGGCCAAAAAAAAAAAAAGTAAGAAAGAAAAGGATTAGGGGCATGGCTTAAGCAGTAGAATACCTGAGTTGAAACAAACATACAGCTGGTAGAGAGGGAGGGAAGGGATGACATGGTTCAAAAAGAAATGTATGGGTATATACACATATTCATTTACTTGTTTATTTGAAATAGGGAAGGGTAAACAAGATTATTGGGAGGGGTGGGGGGAGGGCAAGGAAGACAAAAACACAAGAAGGGGTATCAAAGTTCAAGAAGTAACTATAACCCCTCTATACATTATCCTGGCAATAAAATACAAAGGGAAGGAAGAAGGGAGGGAGGGAGGGAGGGAGGGAGGGAGGGAGGAAGGAAGGAAGGAAGGAAGGAAGGAAGGAAGGAAGGAAGGAAGGAAGGAAGGAGGAAATGTATGGGGCTGAGAGGGTGGCCTAGTGGGAGATTGCTTGCCCAGCATTCATGAACCCCTGGGTTCGATTCTTTGATACCACATACACAGAAAAGGCTGCAAGTAGTGCTGTGTCTCAAGTGGTAGAGCTCTAGCCTCGAGAAAGCCCAAGGAGTGTACCAAGGCCCCCCCCCAAAAAAACAGAAAAAAGAAAGGTTCCCTTTACCTGTACTCTTTACCTCTTTAACTATAACCCCTCTGTATTATCACATTTATAGTAACAATAAGAAAATTAAAAACATATACAGAGTAAGTGCGGAGGGAATCAAGTTAATACCTTTCAGAGGACTAACGAAATTAAAGTTCTAGAATTAAACCAATGATGTGAAAAATGTAAGCAAACAGGACAGAACCAATCACAGAGCCTCCAAAATGGACACATTTACAGTTACTTTAAATATTAAACTAATGGCAGAGAAACCCTAAAGCAGTGGCTGCTTAGGAAAGAACTTTTAGGACAATTGGTAATATTCTGTATGCTGACAATAATCAGAGTTCCAAAAGTATATGCATAGGTCAAAAAGTAAATTGTACACTGGCCCCTCCCATCAGTTTTGAACAGTAAATTAACACTTTCCATAATCATCAATCATTGTGGCATTTTTACTCTTGTGATAAGTGGCAGTGATAACAGCAGAGATTTAACAGCATGCCAGGCACTATGTGTATATTCTCTTTTACACACTTACACATGCACACTCCTTACAACCCTGTAGCAAAAGAACTATACTGTTTCCATTTCACAGATGAAAAAAAACCCAAGATTAAATAATTTGTCCAGTCTGGTGATTAGCAGAGCTAGAATTTGCACTCAGCACATTGGTTCAGAGTCTATGCTCTTTGGACACCTTGCCTTGGGCAGGTGAAGGACGAATAGGAGTTCTGATAGCTGGAAGATGAAGATGAGTGGAGGATGCACGGAAAAACAGGAAATTAATACTTGTGAAGGCGCGTGAGGTGTGAGGATGGGGTAAAGGACAGGTATGCATGAGATATGAAACAGGGGCCATGAGGTGAACCCAGGGACGGTGTAGATGGAACCCAGACTGCAGGTCAGATCAGTGTGAATTCAGCAGTCTGAATGCCAGTGTGAATGCCACTTGGGCTTACAAGGAGCCACATTTGCAGCTGCAGCAGCAACCAGATGCCTCTGCTGGTGGAGGTAGAGTACGTATCACCATGGCAGAGGGAAGGACTGAATTTGGGGGAGGGAGTCACAAAGGGAATTCCAAGGATGATTCCTCAGCTTCTAGTTTATGCAGGCGGTAATACTTTCCCACAAGACAGAAACTGTGTAACAAAGGCGGCTTAGTGGCTTATAATGAAAATAATTCGCTGAATCCTGGATATGCTGAGTACAAGGAACAATTGGGATCAGGGAGGCATCCAGAAGTATCCCGAAGAATGGAGCCACAGAGATACGTTCTGGAGATATACCTGACAATTTAATTCACAGAATACATAAGTTCCCACAAACAGGCTCTCGAAGAGAAGAAAGGACATGGCAATGTAAAAGACCAACAAGGCAAAGAAGAGCCTGCAAAGGAAATGCTGAGGGGCAGAAAGGAAACCAAGAGTATAGCAGTGTCAGAAACCAGTGAGTGGGGATGTTTAAGAAATCAATGAAGTCAAATGTTTTTGAGAGTCAAGATGACTCAGGCTGAAGCACCCATTACATCAGAAGACTTGGTGACAGCTTCAAGAGGAATGAGAGGAGTGGCTGTGGAAGTGAAGGAGAATATTCACAGCTCAGAAATAGGAAAGCACAAGAGAGGGTCAAGAGGAGGATCAACAGGAGACTGCTGAGTGCCAAGCACCACTGGCTCTCACCTATAACCCTAGCCAGTGAGGAGGCTGAGATCTGAGAACCACAGTTGAAAGCCAGCCTGGCTACACAAATCCCTGAGACTCATCTCGAATTAACAACAACAACAACAAAAAAAACAAACCCCACCACTGGAGGCATATGGCTCTAGTGACGGAGTGCCAGTCATGGGCAAAAAAGCCAAGTGAGAGCACAAGTTCAGGTCCCAGTACCAGGAGGAGAATGAACATGTTTAAAATGTTGATTCCAAGACCACAGTTGGGAGAAAGGAGATGAATATAGAAAAAAAAAGCAGGAACTGTGAAGCTAGGGAGTAGAAAGAGAAAAGATAGTAGTCAGAGAAAAAAAACCTAAAAGCTTGAAGAGGTATGAGGAGAGAGGCTTGTCTGTTTTATCAGGAGGGAAGGAAGCTAGGAAGTAAGTAGCTATAGACAGGTTTGTACCTTTGACAGTGAGAAGACTGTGAAATTCCCATCTGATAGATCCCAGTTTGTTTATAACACAAAGCTGGACAGAGAAAAAGAGGAGGTATGGAGAGAGAGGGAAAGGGCATCATCAGCATTCTGAACGGACAAGGACTGAAGCAGTCACCATAAAGGTGGTAAAGTGAAACCTTGAAACAGAGGTTGCTAGATGGTGATGAAGGCTCATTTCAGAATACTGGTGGTCAACACTTACAGAGGTTTCAAACAACTTACTGTGCTTAGCCTGAGGGTAGAGGCAATGAGGACAACAGTGAGGAGTCATCCAACTGAGGTTTTGCTAAGCAAGACACCACACAAACTCCAAAGGAAAAGTGGAGTTAAGGTACAAACCTGCTGGATACGGACCAGGCACCTAAGCTACAAAGAGTGAAAAGATGGACTTGGGGAGAGTAACCCGGAAAGAGTAAGACTAGTCACAGGGAATGAGTTGAATAAGCTACTGACAGAAAAGAGTTGTGGAATATTTGAATTTAATCCATCAATTTCATTAAAACTCATTCATTAGAAGTGGGACACAAGTGGTTCATGCTACATGTTAGCTCCTCAGAAAATAGATCTGCAGGATAGCAGTTTGAAGACAGCCCAGGTAGAAAAGTTTACTAGATTCCATCCCCAAAATGACCAGCAGATAGCCAAGTCTGTAAGCAAGCTGAGCAAGAGCTCCTGGATTCAAGTTCAAATCCCAGTACCTCAAAAAAAACATAAAAGAATGCAGGTAATAATTCATTATATACACCACAGAATTGAGAAATATTAAGAGAGGAGGCAGGTCAAAAGGGGAGGTGTGAAGATGTTGAACAAGATGCATTATGCACACAAACTGCTTTGTTAACCTGCAAAATACTCGATATGTAACCTAGAATTAAATAAGGGAAGGGTTGAAGTGTAGGTGAAAATGTTGGTAAGGGTGACATTGATCAAGATGTACTGTATTCCTAGCTGCTTCAGTATATGGCAATTCTTTGCACAACTACTTAAAGATAAAAATATTTTTAAAAGGAAATAGAAAATGGCTGTACATGGTATTGGAAATATAAACCCAACTACATAGACATAAAAATTTATGACTCTATAGACATAATGTTTTATTACATAGATTAATATGTATCTGTGACATATAAACCCTCAGCCTAATTTTAATTATGTTCTAAAATCTAAGTGCCAGTGATTGTATATAGAGATTCCCTTTCTGAATACTTGTTAAATATGTCATTTGAAATATGATGTAAAAATCAATGTTAATAAATTCTTTAATAAAAAAAAGAAAGAATAGCTCAAGGAGCTTGGGAGTGGAGTCTATAGGATTCTTTATAAGGCCATACAGTATGACGCTAAATGAAAGGACCTCCAGGATCTAGAAACAAAAGCCATATAATGAGCGATTGTTGTCCTTAATGTACTATGTTATCTCTCATCTCTTTTGCTGTCCCTTGGTTATCTCATATTATTACAGTATCTCACTTTGTTATCTGATATATTGGATATATTTGTATTTGGTTATTTGAAAGTAGATAAGGAAGGGGGAAAAACAAAATGAAGGGTGGGGGTGGGAGGGAAGGAAATGGGGACCAAGACATGAGAAAAGGTATCAATGTATGTGAATTAATACACCTTCTATCTGGTGAATATAATGTAACCCTTCTATTAATTACAATAAAAAATAGATAAAAAAAAAAACCCTGTACTAAAGGTAGTCAGGACTCTCAACTTAGACCTGCTGTGTAGGTGTCAGTTGTGAGTCCAGGCTCGAGCTTGCAATCAAGACTCTCGTACTCTTACACTGGAAGAAAGAAAGAAAGAAAGAAAGAAAGAAAGAAAGAAAGAAAGAAAGAAAGAAAGAAAGAAAGGAAGGAAGAAAAGGAAGAAAAGAAAGAAAAGAAAGAAAGAAAGAAAGAAAGAAAGAAAGAAAGAAAGAAAGAAAGGAAAGAAAGGAAAGAAAGAAAGAAAGAAAGAAAAAAAGAAAGAAAGAAAGGAAGAAAGAAAGGAAGAAAGAAAGGAAAGGAAAGGAAAGGAAGGAAGGAAGGAAGGAAGGAAGGAAGGAAGGAAGGAAGGAAGGAAGGAAGGAAGAAAATGGCTGTGCAATGCAAGACATGATGCCATCTACTGTAAGCCAGAAAAAATGGAGTAATGAAAATTTCAGAACCCAAATAGATAAGATGACTAAGTAAAAAAAATACTCATTAGACAGCTTGAATGAACTAGATTACTTATTAATAAGAAAATGTATGAAAAAATCTACAATCCAATGAAGGAAAATAAATGAAACACCCTACTTGGCTGGCGATTCCTCATCCAGGGTGCCCAGGGACTCTTCCACCACTGAGGTCTCTTCCATTGGGGCAGTCAACTCCATGTCACTGAAAAACAGCAAAAGTTTCTACAGTCATATTTACACCAATGCTCTCACAAAAGCAAATTTTAGTGACATATTTCTTCCTTTTCTAAAAAGTAGTATTGAGGTTTGAAGTGAAGAGCACAGCATTGAAGCACGATTTTCCTACTTATGCTACTTACACAGCTGAAATGACAGATGTATTCCACCATACCTGGCTTGTTTGTTGATATGGGGTGTAACTTTTTGCCCCGATAGTCTCAAACCATGATCCTCCCAAGTAGCTGGAGATTATAGGTGGGAGTCACTGGTCCAATTTCAATGTCTTATTTCTTCCCTCTTTCCTTCCTTCCCTCTTTCTTCCTTCTCCCTCCCTCTCTCCCTTCCACCCCCCCTTTTTTTTTTTTTTTTGCCAATTCTGAGGCTTGAATTCAAGGCCTGGGCACTGTCCTTGAGCTTTCATAAGGCTAATGCTCTACCACTTGAGCCACAGCACTTCTTCCAGCTTTTTTTTTTTTGCCAGTCCTGGGCTTGAGCTCAGGGCCTGAGCACTGTCCTTGGACTTTCTCAAGGCTAGAGCTCTACCACTTGAGTCTCAGCACCACTTCCGGCTTTTTTCTATGTATGTGGTACCAAGGTATCGAACCCAGGTCTTTGTGCATGCTAGGCAAGCATTTTAACCACTAGGCCAAACTCCTGGCCCCTCCTTCCAGCTTTTTCTATGTATGTGGTATCGAGGAATCAAACCCAGGGCTTCGTGCATGCTAGGCAAGCACTCTACCACTAGGCCACACTCTCGGCCCTAATGTCTTATTTCTTAAGGGCATGCTTTGCAAGGAACTATATACACATACAGGTGCCACCCTGAATTGCTTATCCATATGAAAATGACCAACGAAGGGGCCAGGAGTTTAGCCTAGTGGTAGAGTGTTTGCCTAGCATCCACGAAGACCCCGATTCGATCCCTCCATACCACATACATAGAAAAAGCCAAAAATGGTGCTGTGGCTCAAGTGGCAGAACTCTAGCCTTGAAGGACAGCGCTCAGGCCCTGAGTTCAAGCCCTAGGACTGGCAAAAAAAAAAAAAAAAAAAACAATGAAAAGATGGATGTAGTGGTGCACACCTGCCACACTAACTATCCAGGACGTGGGAATTCTTTCTCTTTTTTTTATTTTTTATTGTAATTAATAGAAGGGTTACATTATATTCGCCAGATAGAAAGTGCATTAATTCACGTACATTGATACTCTTTCTCATGTCTTGGTCCCCATTTCCCTCCCCCAAACCCCTCATCTTGTTTTCCCCACTTCACTATCCAATTTCAAATAACCAAATACACATATATCCAATATATCAGATAACAAAGTGAGATACTGTAACAATATGAGATAACCAAGGGACAGCAAAAGAGATGAGAGATAACATAGTACATTAAGGACAACAATCACTCATTATATGGCTTTTGTTTCTATATCCTAGAGAGGATGTGGGAATTCTTAACTGGAGGACTACATTCCAGGCTAGCCTGGGCAAAAAGCTACTTTATTCAGAAAACAATGAGGGAAAAAAGGATGGGGGCAGGATTCAAGTGATGGAGCCTCTGCCTAGCTAGTGCAAGGCCCTGAGTTGAACTTAGTACTATCAAAATGGTGGAAAAAAACATAACCAACTTAGAAATAGTCTACAAAAAGGATCACATATGATTATAAATGAGCTGGTAATAACTAATCCACAAAACAAGACCTTGAAGAATTTGTATCCTATTTCATTTTAATGTACAATCTATAAACTGCAAATGACAGTATAATGAAAATTTAAATTTTAACTTACATGACCTCATTATTTTCCTTTTTATATTAATATTCATACAATATGAACATTACTTTTTATGAAGTACCAGAGAAATAAATTTCACTTTTAGTGAACTAAAATCAGTCAATACATCCTTTAGAAATATTTTGCAAAACTGGATGTGTGGCTCAAGCGACACGTCCATATGTGTCACTTGCTCTAGCAAGCTAAATATAAGTCCCAACAGTGCTGAAAAAAAATTATAGTCCACATACAGAATCCAGAATTTTTTTATCTTGGCCCAGAAAAAAAGTTTTCAATAGTGGTTTTTAAGTACATATAAATTAGACCGCATTAATAAAATACATCTCAACTTAAATATATTTTAATTCTAAGCACCAAGAAACTACAATCAATTAAAAAGCCCTCACAATTAAAGGAGGTACTCTAAGGGGCGGAACCCAAAGGACAACAAATGCCTCTGTGCTTGTGAACATATAATATTTATCAAAATGAATTTTCAGGAAATTCAAACAAGGTTCAAGTCTTGGGCATTGTCCCCTGAGCTCTTCAGCTCAAGGTTACCACCCTTTCTCTGGGCCTGGGCATTGTCCCTGAGCTCTTCAGCTCAAGGCTACCACCCTACCCTTGAACCAAGCCCCACTTCCTGTTTTCTAGAAGTTAATTAGAGGTAAGAGTCTCAAGTCTTTTTGTGCCCAGGCTGGCTTTGAACCTTGAACCTCAGATCTCAGCCTCCTGAGTAGCTAGGATTACAGGTGTGAGCCACCGCCCCCTGCTGTTTGTTTTTTGTCTTGTTTGTTCCATTATCTGTCTTTAGGGGTAAGAGGAGAAACAAACATGGAAGAACAAAGAGTGAACAAACAGCAGTGTATTCAGTAGACACTATACAGAAAATGAACTATTCAACTACCCAACTATGGGTAGAAACGAGAGAAGGATACTCAATGAAGAAAGAAGTGACATTGCCCTGAAAGAAATACATTAATTACCTGCATAGAAAATGACTACATCTCTTCAATAATAACAATTTTTTGACAGTCCTGGGGCTTGAACTCAGGGCCTGGGCATTGTCTTTTGGCACTCTACCATTTGAGCCACAGCACTGCTTCCAGGTTTTTCTGTGTATGTGGTACTGAGGAATCGAACCCAGGGCGTTGCATAAGCTAGGCAAGCACTCTATCCTTAGGCCACACTCCTGGCCAATTAAAAAAAATTTTAACTTTTTTTTGTTACAACCACTGATTAACTACTTTTGCTTTTTATTGTGTTGTATAGGTTCTGAGTTTTCAACTTGGGGTTTTGGTCTCTCTTTCTCTCTCAGCTTTTCCTCTCAAAGATGGCACTCTACCACTGGAGGTACATCCCACTTTCAAGTTTTGTGTTTCACTGTTTAACCAGAGATCAGAATATCTCAGATTCATTTGCCTGGGCTGGTTTCAAACTTTAATTCTTAGATCTCAGCTTTCTGAGTAGCTAGGATTATATGCAACAGTGTGGCATTTAAAAAATACATATGCATTAGTTTATACAAGGGGAGATTTTGTTGTGACATTTTCACAGAGTATTATCCTTTTCCTTGGGGCTAGGAGTTTGGCCTAATGGTAGAGTGCTTGCCTAGCACACACGAAGACCCGGGTTCAATTCCTCGGTACCACATACATAGAAAAAGCCAGAAGTGGTGCTGTGGCTCAAGTGGTAGAGCACTAGCCTTGAGAAAGTCCAAGGAATTTTAGCCCCAGGACTGGAGATATATATATATATATATATATGATTCTTTTCCCTCTTCTGAAAACAATTTCAGCAGGTTTCACTGTTCCATTTTGACAACAATCTACTTCAACCATATTCATTCTCTTTCCCCTAATTAGCCCAACCCCCTTCTTACTGATACTCCCCACAACAGAGCTACTCTCTCTCTCCAGCTTGCAAGTGATCAACAGTTTTCAGAGTTATTTTCATATACAATTATAATGTATCTCGAAATTTACTATTTTGCCCTTCCCCTTCTAAGTAATCCCTTAGACTCAAACTGTCCATATATATAAAGGTATAAACACGAATACATATATTCATGTCTACAAATATGTATGTTTTTTAGGTCTACCTTCTATATATGAGAAAAAAATCTTTTTTTCTTTAATTATGATATCCTCTATATCAATTTTCCTGAAAATGATATGAGTTCACTTTCCTTCGTGGTTGTATGATATTCCATAGTATATCTATACCACTTCTTTATCCATTCAAGAATATTCCAGGTGTCTGATTCCATAATTTGGCTACTTTGAACAATGATGCAATAAACATGATTTACACTGGCATCTTTCTGGTATACTGATTTCTTCCCTATTGATATATGCCACATATTGGTATAGTAGAATCCTTGGGAGGGTCTATTTTGAGACTGATTTCCATAGTAGTTGTAACTAGTCTGCATTCACACCAACAAAGTATAAAGATCCTTTTCTAATGCTTCCTTGCCAGCATTCTTGATGGCTTTCATTCTGAGGTAGATGGAATCTTATTGCGGTTTTGATTTGCATTTTCTTTATTACAGCTAAGGCTGTTGAACATTTCTTGACTTTACCAACCATTAGTTCTCTTCTAGATTATTTGGTTCTTCTGCTGTCTAATTTTTGCCATATATTATCAATTATCAGTCCTTTATTTGTTGAATAGCTGGCAAAAATTTCCCTCTCATTTGGTGGGCTGTCTCTTGGTTCTGGTGATAGCTTCTTTTGTTGTGAAGAAGCTCTCTAATTTGCCCATGCTTGCTTCCATCCTCTGGAATCCTGTTCAGAAAATAATTACCTGTGACTTAAGTTTCAGGGGTTTTCTCACATTTTCCTGTAGTAGCTTCAGTTCTCATTTTCAGCTCTTTGTTCCATTTAGTTTTTTTAAGAGGATGACAAAAGTCAATTTTCAGTGGGTGACCCGTTTTCCCAACACCATTTGTTGGAGAGTTTTTCCTCCAATGTACATCTTCGCTCCTTTGTCAAATATTAGTTGGCTAATGTTCTGTGCTCTTATTAAAAACTTTTACTAAGCTGGGCACTGGTGGCTCATGCCTGTAATCCTAGCTACTCAGGAGGCTGACATCTGAGGATCCAGGTTCAAAGCCAGCCTGGGCACTAAAGTCCATGAGACTCATACTTCCAATTAACCACTAGAAAACTGGAAGTGGTACTATGGCTCAAGGAGTAGGGTAGCCTTGAGCTGAAAAGCTCAAGGACAGTGCCTAGGCCCAGATCCAAGCCCCTGACACCACCACCACCACCAAAAAACAACAAAAAACACTTTTACTAGCCTGGAAGTGGCTCATGTTTGTAATCCTAGCCACTCAAGAGGCTCAGATCTAAGGACTGCAGTTCAAAGCCAGTCCAGGCACGGAAGTCAGTGAGACTCTTATCTCCAAATAACCCCCAGAAAAATGGAAGTGGCACTGTGGTTCAAGGGTAGGGCGGTAGCCTTGAGCTGCAGAGCTCAGAGACAGTGCCCAGACCCAGAGTTCAAGCCTCACAACTGACCAAAAAACAATAACAAACCCCGTTTTATGAATAAGGTATTTTATTTTATTTTTTTTTTTGCCAGTTCTGGGCTTGAGCTCAAGGCCTGAACACTGTCCTTGGACTTCTCAAGGCTAGAGCTCTACCAATTGAGCCTCTGTAGCACTTCCAGCTTTTTTGTAGGTATGTGGTAGGAGCAATCGAACCTGGGTCTTTGTGCATGCTAAGCAAGCACTCTACCACTAGGTCAAACTCCTAGCCCTGAGTTTTTTTTTGCTGGTCACAGGGCTTGAACTAGATACTGCTCCTGAGGTTCTGCTCAAGGCTAGTGCTCTACTCTTGAGCCAGAGCTCCTCTTCCAGTTTTTTGGTGGTTAGAGTCTCACAGACCTTCTAACCAGGGCTGGCTTCTGACCTTGACCCTCAGATCTCAGCCTCCTGAGTAGCTAGAATTACAGATGTGAGCCATCGTGCCTAGCTTTAAACAAGATCTTAAATCAAATGTACCTGTTGTGTGGAAGGACAGCTACGGAGCAGTGGCCCCCTTCACAAATGCTCACATCTACGCATCAGCCAGACCCCATTGGGTCACTTGATTTTTTTCTTTCTTTTTTTTTTTTTTGGTGGATCCTGAGGCTTGCACTCTGGGCCTGGGCACTGTCCCTGAGCTCTCCAGCTCAAGGCTACCACCCTACCCCTGCACCTGGGCATTGTCCCTGAGCCCTTCATCTCAAGGCTACTGCTCTACCCCTTGAGCCACTGTACCACTTCCTGTTTTCTGGTGATTAATTGAAGATAATCTCATGGACAGAGTGCTCAGGCTGCCTTTGAACCTCGATCCTCAGATCTCAGCCTCCTGATTATCTAGGATCACAAGCATGCAGCTACTGTGCCCAGCTTGGGTCACTTGATTTTTAATCACCCAGTAGTTCTGAAGTCTAGCAGAATGGCAATACTAAATAATTTCAACTTTCTCTTTGTTCTCTTTCTCTGAAACAAACCAAGATTAAAAAACAAAAGAGCTAGTGAACAATGGCTCATGCTTGTAATTCTAATTACTAAGGAGGCTGAAACTGGAGGGTTGTGGTTTGAAGCCAGCCCAAGAGGGAAAATCCATGAGATTTATCTCCAATTAACTACCAAAACAAGCTAGAAGTGGAGCTGTGGCTTGTTTCTAACAGTAGACTACTAGCTTTAAGCACAAAAGCTCAGGGAACAGAGCTGGAATTCACATAATACACACAACAAAAACCTACAGGCTTGCAGATAATCTGCACTGTTTGGCAATTAATGACTAAAAAGTTATGGGGAAAGAGAAAAAGGGAAATAAAAATACCAGAGGCTATAAAAAATCAGCATTCCTTAAGTTTGAGCAGTGAACTGGTTTTACAGTGAGGAAAAAAAATAACAGACCTGTCCCTTGTATTGACTCAAATTATTTTATGAATAAATATAAAACTCATGTTGTACTCCCAGTTTGTTGAACCATGTGACCAAATCTATAAAGCTAATTGAAGATGAACAACACTCGGTTTTGACAAATAATATCCATCTGAAAGCAAACTGCCAAAGTTGCATTCATTACAAGAAATAGCCCTAGAGCCTGTGCCTATACTTTAACTATAGTTATCCTAGAGCAAAACATGCCTATTTGGGTAATTATGCTCCACAAAATGATGCTGTACATTTCAAGGCTTTTAGGACCCACCTCAAATTTAGTCAGATTTCACAGTTAATCCAAGTCTCGAACAGTCGACAGATTTTCACCAAATGTTACTGATAACAACATATAACTACCTGCTCTCAACAGTATAAACTTTAAGGCAATATTATTGAAAATTCATGCATGGGTGTCTATTATACTTTTTAATCAAAATACTATATTTTTAAATGATGTAGATGGAGAAAGATGTTTTTAGCACAGACATTTAGTGCCAGACTATTAAAAGAAGCTCAAAACTGTCAGAACTAGTTCAGTCACATTAGTCTTTCATTGCAGCCACTGCTGCCAGTGTTTCCATTAAGAAAAAGTGATGCGCTGTGTGTATCACGTAGCCTTCACTTCCTCACTAATCCAAAGTTCACATGACAGCGCTGTACTACACATCAAGGGATTAAAAAACCACGATAGATTGAGGATTTAGCTCAGTGGCCTGGCAAGTGCAAGGCCATAAGTTCAGTCCTCAGCTCTGAAAAATATAAAAATAATTTAAAAGCAAAATAAACAAACAAACATGAATCTTGCCTGATGCTGGTGGCTCACACCTGTAATCCTGGCAACTCAGGAGGCCGAGATCTGAGGATTGAGGTTCAAAGTCAGCCTGGGCTCTAAAATTCTTAAGACTCTTACCTCCAATTAACCACTAGAAAACTGGAAGTGGCACTGTGGCTCAAGCCACACTAAAAGAGTAAAACAAAAGACCACTGAGACTATGGAATCCCAGATTGAGCACAATTCAAAAGGTTTCTCTTCAAGGTCACATAGAAGAGAATGGTAGTAAACCTTATGTTACATTTGGTATTGTTTTTATTTTTTTTGCCAGTTCTGGGGCTTGAACTCAGGGCCTGGGAAACTGTCCCTGAGCTTTTTTTGCTCCAGGATAGCACTCTACTACTTGAGCCATGGCTCCACCTCTGGCCTTTTATGTTTCTGTGGTACTAAGGAACTGAACCCAGGGCTTTGTGCAGGCTAGACAAGCATTCTAGCACAGTCCCAGCTGGTACTCTTATTTTATATATTTTTCTTGTACAACACAGATACTCAAGGAAAACAAGTTCTTTCCAGGCATCTTGTCTGTAATCTCAGCACTCAGGAGGCAGAGGTAGGAGGATCACAAGTTGGAAGCCAGCATGGGAGACACAGAGAATTCCAGGTCCTCCTGAATTGTCTCCAGAAAAAAACTAACAAGATTCTGTAAAAAGCTTAGATTCCTTAAAAGAAGAAAAACAAAAGTCCAGATGCATCAAGCTTTCTAATTTAAAGGAAACTGATCTTGAGCCATTTCTTACTCTACATTGTCCCTTACCCTGATGTATATCCTACCCCTTCCTCAACAGACAACATGAAGGCTAACACCCCTGTAGAACCAAATATGTACCGTACCTACTCTAACTAGCAGAACTGGTAAAGATCTAAAGTATCATGAAACCATAGAGAAATGTCCAACAGGAGCCAAGACACAGGATAAACTTGTCTTGAAGCTGCAACCTGAAATCTACAAATAACTATAAAAAATAAGATGCAATACCAAAAAGCTAAAAGAACTCTGAAAAGTTCTAGAAAAATATACATGTGGGAATTTAGAAAGCACCTTTAGACATACATAAATGTGCTTTTCCATGTACTAATTATTAGAGTGTCAGCAAGTATGCAGTCATCTGTCACAAATCCTTTAGCTAGTATGAAACTTTAAAAAGGTCTTTTTTTGTTGTTTTTTGTTGGTTGTAGGACCTGAACTCTGGGCCTGAGTGTTGTCCCCAAGCTCTTCAGCCCACCGCCCTACCCCTTCAGCCACAGTGCTACTTTTGGTTTTCTGGTGGTTAATTGGAGATAAGAGTCTCACAGACTTTTTAGTGTCTGGGCTGGCTTTGAGTCACAATCCCTAGATCTCAGCTGCCTGAGCTAGGCATGAGCCACCACACTGGGCTAAAAAAAGGTCTTTAAAAGCAGTTTTGAATCTAAATGCATTAGAGTAAACTTGTTTTAAAAAGTTATCACCTAGGTACTTACACCAAAAAGTTATCTCTATAAACCAAAGTCCCAAATCAGTCTCTGCTTAGGGATACATAATTATAAAGCATAATTCAGAGATCATTATTCTCAATGAAAGCAAATAAAGGTACAGAGATTTCTACTTTATCATAGGCTCTCAAAGGACACACATTCACCCCTTACCTGGTATCTTTACCTGATCCCCAAGTACGAGCTCCATATCCACCCATGTTGTCTTCGGTTCTAGTAGATCTACAGAAATAAAGAGTGTTCCTTTAAGCTAGAAGTAACTAGTCAATTTCTAGATCAGAAAAAGTGGATCATAAAAGCTGTCCTAGGATCAGCCTCCCACAAAGTAATAGCATACTAATATTAATTTGGCTAAATATGAATACATAATTAAGACTCATATAATGTACTGCCAAAACCTATAGGGAAAATAACATTTATAAAGTGACTTACATTTTATCATTCCCACTGTATCTTTCAAAATCTCGTTTCCCTCTCTGGTCAAAAGCATCAAAAGCTCTGTTCCCGGGACCGCCTCTGCCTCTGCTTCGCATGCCCCCTCTTGGGCCTCCACGTCCCCTCAGTGGCCTGTCTCGATCAAACCTGTCTACCGGTCTAGGAAAAGAAGGCATAATGTGATAAAATGGATGAGAGAAAAAAACCTTCTAGAAGGATATTGTAGCTATAGTATATTAGTATATGGTGGCCTAAATACAGTGTTAAATTTATCTTTACTGAACATTCATCATTCCTAAGTGAGGGAGCATCCCAGATATCAAGGTAGGATGTCTCACTTTTATTCTTAAGATTTGGGTTCCTCATTTGCAAAATGAGGATGTAAAGGATGCTCTAAAGCTCTTTTCTGTTCTGATACTAAATTTTAAGTTAGAGTGTTTTATATAATAAAAACGCTTAAGCTTCAAATTATGCCCACCCCATATCTTTCAAACACACATCCAACTGGTGCATGAACACATCAACCTGGTACCACCTGACTTCTACCCTACTATTCTACATACACTTCTAAGACAGTAAAGCCCCCTTATTAAATCCAACAGCAACTTTTTTCATTTAATCTCTACCCATCATTTTCCACTGACCTGTCTAGATTCCCTTTCCCTACTTGTCCTTAAAAAAATTGTAATAGGTAAGATGTGGTACTCTGGCTCAGAGTGGTAGAGTGCTAACTTTGAACTGCTCAGTGATAGCACCCAGGCCCCGAGTTCAAGCCCCACAATCAACCAAAAAAAATTGTAATAGGTAATTCTTTAATATGTTACAGAATTCTTATTGTTCTTCAGCCATACAATTCTACTCTCAGAGGCAAATATTTCCAGATTCACATACACAAAAAAAGATTCTACCCTGAGTCACACCCTGTGTTTCTTTCAGGTCTTCTAAATCACAAGACTCCTTACTTCCTCTATTACCTCCACTGGGATGACTCTGGGCCTAGCACATACATGACCACATCGATCTTTGGCTCCCCCTATGGTCCCTAGTATAAGAGAATCCAAGCCTTTCCCCATCTTCTGCCACATTCAGGCTCCAGATCCAGGGGTGTGATCACTTGACCATTTTTCCTGTGCCCATCCTCTTGCTGTTTCTTTCTGAGGACCTTTTTTTTTCTACTAGAATGTAAACTCCTAAGATGTAGTTTAAAGGACTATAACAATTTAATAATTTTAACCCTTATTAACTTTTTAAAAAATTTACCAAGGTTTTTCAAAACATTTGCCACAACAAATTATTTTAAAGAGATCCTGCAGCGAGGTACTGGTGACTGTAATCCTGGCGACTTTTGGAGGCTGAGATCTGAAGATCACAGCTCAAAGGCAGCCCAAGCAGGAAAGTCTGTGAGACTCTTACGTCCAGTTAATGACTGAAAACTGAGGTGGAGCTGTGGCTCAAAATGTCAGAGCAGTAGCCTTGAGCAAAGACACTCAGAGAGAGTGGCCAAGATTTGAGTTCAAGCTCCATGACTGACCAAAACAAGAGGAGATCTTGGCCTCAAGAAACCTAGAACATTAATAGCTTCAATACTTTCACTAGATGCATGTTGTAACCTTTCATGGTTAAGAAAAGCCATTCTTACCACAATTGACAAAATGTTCTCACTTGCAAATTTCTTTTCTTGAAAAGATAAAAGAAATGTGTAAGTATGCCAATCTCATATAAAACACTTGCTAAATAAAAATCTCTAAGTTGGCTTTTCTATCTTCTCACCAAACCAAAACCAGTTATAAAACAGAAATCACTAAAAAAAATGTAAAAAGTCTACCCAAAACTGAATAGCAAACATGGAAAGTAACATAAGTGAAAATCAGCCCTAAATTTATAGAAATCTAGATCAGATAAAAAAATACAAAGGCTCAAATATATTAATAATTGAAACCAAGCCTAAAAACATCCCTATGTTCGAGTATGAAAAGTTATCTATTCCTTGAAAACAGTATCTATTTCACAGATATTCCCCTATTTCTTTTTTTTTGGGGGGGGAGGGTTGAAACATGGTCTTCCAATGTAACCCAGTCAATAAACTTGAAATTATCCTGCTTCCGGCTCTACTGGGATAACGTGTGAACCACCACACCGTGTCTTCTATATTTTAAAACTTGATGAAAGTTAATCTTGTACTCAATAAGTTTAATTTTGACAAACTCAAACACAAAAGGCAGGAAAATAATATATGTATCAAGAATCCTAAGCTGGGAACTAGTGGTTTATGCCTGTAACCCTATGAACTCAGGAGGCTGACATCTGAGAATCAAGGTTCAAAGCCAGCAAGAGAAGCAAAGTCCATGATACTCTTTTCTCCAAATAATTATCAGAAAACCAGAAGAGGTACTGTTGCTCAAAGTGGTAGAGCACTAGTGTTGAGCAGAAAAGCTCAGGAATAGCACAGTACCCAGGTCCTGAGTTCAAGGCCCAAGATCAGCAAAAGGAATAAAATAACATTTCTCTCCATATTTCTAAGGTGACACAAAGAAGATTATCAGTTCTGTGGTGCTCTTACCAAAAGTATATGGCTATGTTCCTCAAAGAAAAAATCAGACAAACATAAATCATGGCATATGCTACAAAAATAACTGGCCTACTATATTAAAGATTCCAGATTAAAGAAGTTAGAGCACCTAGTGAAATTAATCTTGTGAGACTGTTGTTCTTAATGTACTAAGTTTTTTCTCTTCTCTTTTTGCCCTTTGGTTAATCTCATATTGTTACTGTATCTGACTTTGTTAGCTGGTATATTGTTTATTTGAAATAGAAAAGGGAAGAGGGGAAACAAGATGATTGGGAGGGGTGGGGGAGGGTAAGGGGGACAAAAACATGAGAAGAGGTATCAATGTGTGAGAAGTAATGCACCTACTACCCGACGAATGTACTGTAACCCCTCTATACATTATCCTAACAATAAAAAATAAAATTATAAAAAAGTTAGAGCACCTAGTGAAATATGAATGTAAATTAGATCATTTTTAGAGTATTAGATAACAGTACTATATCAATATTGAGTTTAATAATCATGGGGTTATTTTAGCAAATATATGAAGTATTGAGGGATGAAGACTCACATATCTTCCTTTCAAATGACAAAGAAAGAAGTATGTGAAAAAAGGGAGAGAATGATAAAGCAAATATGTTAAGATGTTGATATTTAGGAAATCTGGGATGAAAGGCATCAGAGAACATTTTACATAATTCTTTCAATCTTTTTATAAATCTGAAATTATTTTAAAAGAAAAAATGTCATTCCATTATCCCATATCCCCCTACAAAGACCATTATATATGTTATTTCTCTTCACAGACCAGATTTTAATTTCACAAAAATCTTTTTTTAAGGCTAAAATACTTGAAAAATAAAATGGTGGGATGGGAGTTTAGCCTAGTGGTAGTGCTTGCCTAGCATGCACAAAGACCTGGGTTCGATTCCTCAGTACTACATACATAGAAAAAAGCCAAAAGTGGTGCTGAGGCTCAAGTAATAGAGCTCTAGCCTTGAGAAAGTCCAAGGACAGTGCTCAGGCCCTGAGCTCATGCCCAGGACTGGCAAAAAAAGAAAGAAAATGGTATTTGGGTGGGGTTGGGAGAGATGGAGTAGAACGATGAAAGGAGCGACACTGATCAAGATGCACTGTATTCACAAACTGACATGTTGAATTGTAGTTTGCAAAAGTTCCCTATTTTTTTTTTTTTGCTAGTCATGGGGCTTGAACTCAGTGCCTGGGCACTGTCCTTGGGCTTTTCTCAAGGTTAGCACTCTGCCACTTGAGCCACAGTACCACTTCCAGCTTTTTCTATGTATGTGGTACCAAGGAATCAAACCCTGGTCTTCATGCGTGCTAGGCAAGCACCCTACTATTAGGCCAAACTCGTGGCCCAAGTTCCCTATTTATAAAAAATGGCAACATGGATTTCTGCATTTGAACATAATTTCATTTTTTTCCACAGAATAATACGTAAGCCTTTCAAAAATTTAGTTTTGATCCAAGAAGCTTTAAGTAGCCATTACAGGGCAAATTTGAATAATCTCCAAAAAATAAAGTGAGCCTTTTCAGAACTTTCTCAATCTTACAGCAGATCTACAAGGTTGTGGATTGCTATTTTGTGTGTCCCTTCTAACTGCACTATCTGCAGAAGTCACCTTATGCACACCCCCTTCAGATGAGCTACTCTCTGCTACGTGTGTTTTGCTTGTTTATTTCTAATCTACTCCAGGGGCGAGGCAGAATGCAGCAGCCTTATAACCATATTTCACACCAGAAAAATTTCCAGAGATTGGTATCATGTATCCTATTAGACTTGTCTTCAAATTTCTTATGATAGCCTACTTAACCGATCATAGAACTAAGAATATGGTTTAATCAGTTTGAGTCTGAATTCATAACACTAAATCAAAACTAATTTTATCCCTATTCTAGAATTAGCTCCTTAGTCTTAAACTTCAAAATAAATGTTTAATCTTATACACTCATCTTCATTGGTTTTGTTTTGCTTTGTTGTACTGGGGCTTGAGTTCAGGGCTATATGCTTATTATGGAGAGGTACTCTACTTGAACTATGCCTCCAAACTTTTGTGACTACTGTGGTGTCAGTACTGGTACTTAAACTCAGGATCTTCAGCTTTTACTTACCCTTTTTTGTTCACAGCTGGTGCTCTACCACTTAGGCCACACCTCTAGTCTGACCTTTTTTGCTGTCTACATGGAGAGAAAATATTATAGACTTTTCTGCCTGGGCTGACTTTAACCTGTGATCCTCAGATCTTAGCCTTCTAAGTAGCTAATATTACAGATATGAGCCATTAGCATCTCGCTGCTTTGTTACTTTTGTATACTTGCTTTTGCTTGGGCCAGCTTGGATCCCATATTTATGCTTTCTACACAGCTGACAGGCATGTACCACCACACCTAGCTTTTCATTAGTTAAGATAGTGTCTTGTATCACAATTTTCCCCAAAACAAGCTATCTTAACTGGTATTAAACACTGCACTGTGTGCTTCTCATAGTCACAGAAAAAAAAAATTTTTTTTCCTTTGAATTGCTACTAGAAGTTGATCCTAGGGCCTTGTACATGCTTTAGTGCTCTACAATAAACTACCTTTGAAGTCCACAGTTTTTTTAGATTATACAATTGGTCCTGAATTTTGATGTAAGGTATCTGAAACACATGAACCATCTATCAGGAGTCATCTAATAATGACTTGTGGTGTACAAGAGCAAAACATTCTTAAGACCTACTATATGGGAAGGTCATAGGGCTATGTTTGTGTTCTGAAAATTCTGTTTCTCCAACTCTTGCAGTTGAGGACTGTGGCACATACTTTTCATCTGAAAACTTCTCAGCTGTAAAGTCTGCCTGCCTCTCGGTCTCATAGGGTCGATATTCCCTGTAGGATCGCCGCTCTGCTCTCTCCAGTGTCGCCTCTGTTCCTCGGCTGTCATTCCATCCTTGTTGCTCCCCTCTTCTAGCAGTCCGCTTCTGGCCTGCCAGCAGAAAAACCAAAGCACAGAGCTAAAACACAACACCTGTGATAGCATAGGTAGAATTTTATAGGTTCCTTAAGATTTCATTTTTCTACCCAGTTGGAAAAACCATTGGAAAAGTTGGGAAATCTTGGAAATTTCAGGGGAAAAAAATTACTATTTTCTAGAATTTATTTTTAAAAAAGCCTAATTACTACTATGCCTTCATTTTTGTCTAAAGAATAAGATAAATCATAAATCATACAATTATAGGTATCTTTTTTGTTGTTGCTACTGCTGTTCTTTTGTTATTTTTGTTGGTGGTAGTGGTCATAGTGCCTGAACTCTGGACTTGGGTGTTGTCCTCAAGCTCTTCAGTTCAAGGCTACTGCCCTACCCCTTGAGCCACAAGTGCCACTTCCAGTTTCCTAGTGGTAATTTAGAGATAAGAGTCTCATGGACTTTAGTGCCAAGGCTGGCTTTGAACCTCAATCCTCAGATCCCAGCCTTGCAAGTAGCTAGGATTATAGGGGGCCACCACGCCCAGTCTGCTGCTGTGTTTTGACATGTTTGAGACTAGCGTGGAACTCAATCCTTCTTTCATCAAGACTACTGAGTGTTTAAATTACAGGTATGTACCATACTTGGCTAAGTATAGGTGACCTCTATTAACACATTTTAATAAATTACATTTCACAAAAGCCCTTTATGAAATCGTGGTTCTAAACCTCATCCAGGGAAGTATATACACACTAATGTATTAGATTGTACTTTAAAATTCTAACTGTACATAAACCAGGGGCACCTATGGTTTATAGCCTGCTAAGGTATTTGTTTATAAACAGTTTGTAGTGTATATCATTATTTTGAAAGTTTTCTCTGACAGGATCTAGATATTTATCATATGTCTCTAGTGTGAGCCCAAACTCAGTTTCCAACTCACTCAAGAAAGCATCTTTTTGGTCCACTCGAGAATCCAGCATCCTGGTGAAACAATGAAAAAGTGCTAACTTTCTTCTCTTCCTTGTTATATACACTACTCCTGATGCATTAAAGTTTTTAACCAAAGCCTATATTTGAAGCCATCTAGTAAGTTAGTAAATTGTGAACTTTTCTTATTTCTTTTAAACTGTCTTCCAAAATTACCTTTTTCCCCCATAAATTCAAAAGGTCTCCTCAATATTACATACAAATTTTACTACAGTGCTTTGATTTTCTTTGGAGTAAATTACTCCATATTGTCTGTATAGCTATAAAATGTACTCAAATAATGGGTGTGCATTTCATTAAATTCCTACTATGTATACAAATGACTTAAAAATAGAGGCATGTATTTTTTCCATTTTCCCACTAATATGTCTTAAACTTTATAGTCTAACAAATAAGTACTATCAAGTCTTAAAAATTGTTCTTAATATCACTAACATAAAATTATGTAATTACTTTTAATATAAAATGTTTTTGAGTATCAACTATTGTGCAAGAGATTTAAGTTCACTCTGGTATGGCTTTAATAGTCTGTATCTATAAATATTTAGATCTAATTTGCAACATTTAATGAGGTTACAACCTGAACTTGTGACATGTTTAAGATACAGAAACAGCATTTCCATCGAGAATTATACTTTTACTGCAGAAACAATTCAGATCAGAGGGGTGTTGGAAATCAGGGAGAAAATGTCATTAAATTAACAAGTTGAGCCAGGCACTGGCAGCTCACACCTGTAATCCTAGCTACTCAGATCAAGATCTTAGGATTTTGGTTCAAAGCCACCCTGGGCAAGAAAGTTCTGAGACTCTTATCTCCAATTAACCACCAGAACACTCCAAATAGTACTGTGGCTCAAAGTGGTAGAACACTAGTCTTAAGCAAAGGATCTCTGGGACAGTGTCCAGACCCTGAGTTTAGCCCCACCAAAAATAAAATAAAATAAAATAAAGTTGAAGCTGGGCACTGGTAGGTCATACCTGTAATCCCACATATTTATATGGATGGGATCTGAGGATCACGGTTCGAAGCCAGCCTGGGCATAAAAGTCCATGAGCTTGTTATTCTCCAAGAAAGCCAGAAGGGAAGCTGTGGCTTCAAGTGGTAGAGCACTAGTCTTGAGCAAAAAGAAAAGGCTAAAGGACAGAGCCTAGGCCCTGAGTTCAAACCCTAGAACTAGCACCTAAATAAAGTTAACAAATTGAAAAATTAGAACTATTTTCCTATAGATTTGCTTTAGATTTTCTATTTGTTACACATAAGAGTTTTTGTGTTTTACCATTATAGTAACTGCATTAAACTATAGAATCATTTAAGTACTTATCCTATCTTCTTTCTGCTTCCTCATTTAAACTTGCTTTATAGTAAAGTTCTTTCCACCATTTGTTTAAAAATTGAAAAGTGTTAAAATAGAATTAGCTACTTATTAGGATAACTAACAAAATCCAGCAAACATTACAGTCTCCCTCTGCATCTTCAAAGAACAAAGCTAATAGTGACAGGCATTTTTCCCCAGAAATTAGTTGTAAGAGGTTAAGACTGCAACTGAACCCAGCTTGTTTTTCCATGCTGGATCAGCAGCTCCAAGTAAGTAATGCAAACCTTGCATTTCACCAGCCCTTTCCAATAAAAGGCTGGCATAAGCATTTTATCACTGATCTAAATACAAGCCTAAAGAAAAAAGAATACTGTAAAACTTCCAGCAAGAGTTCCCATAAAACAGTTGCATTTTGGCTCAAACACTATAGCTCTGAAAGCCTAGGAAAGCAAAGCTGAAATACCCTCTGATGGCTCAGAATATATTGAGCAAAGGGACTCCTAAAGGTTTATATAAAGCTTTAGACAACGTAGTACATTAAAACCTGTATTTCCATGGGGCAAACTTCTGATTTCCACTTTTTGGAGGATTAATGTTTCTGTTATATGTCAAAAAGTATATCCCAAAGTACCTGATATTTTTTCTATGCTATGTATCTGTTCAATCATCAAACTAAATTGAAAATGTCTGAGTATAGAAAAGCAGTCCTTTATAACAAAGCTAACAGAAATGTGTAGCTCTCTAACACTCATTGCAAATAAACATAGTACAGTAACTACATAAATGGAAATTAATGAGATGTTTGCTGCTATTGTGCACTTGAAAAAGAACTACAATGATATTGTAACTATAAAGTTAACTAAAGATTTTTTAATATAGATCTCAAAAGCCAGATTGCTTAAACTCCAAATAGAAAATTTTGCAAACGCACTAGATTACAATGCCAAGCAACTTATATCACATAAGTTTTGAAAAAAAGAAACAGCACTGTAAATTTATGTAATTAATTTGTGCATATAAATTCACAGTAGGAAAAACAAAGGGTCTTAGTGCAACTTCATACATATAAAATATCCACCACAGGGGTAGAGAGGTAGCTAACTGAGAAAGCCTGACATGCTTGAGGCCCCAACTTTCTCAACACTAAAAGAAAAATAATAACAATACATTTTTAGGCTGGGAGTTTGGCCTAGTGGTAGAGTGCTTGCCTAACATGTATGAAGACCGTGGTTTGATCCGTAGGTACCATATGCACAGAAAAAAGCTGGAAGTGATGCTGTGGCTCAAGTGGTAGGGTTCTAGCTTTGAGAAAGCCCAAACAAAGTGCTCAGGCCCTGAGTTCAAGACCCAGGACTGGTAAAAAATACATTTTTAATTTGAAAATGGTAAAAAGTTCAGTTTATTATAAGCAGTACTAACTGCAATCACACTCTTCTAAAGGATAGAACATTATTTGTTTAAAAAAATGAGGCTAGACAATGTCATGATGGCACATACTTCTAATCATACTTCAGCTATGCAGAAAGCATAAGACATCTCTAAAAAATAATGAGGCCATCAGTTCAAACTATTATAAAAATACATAGATGAGTAAATAAATGGAGAAGGAAAGACTTGCCTTGTGTAATTTCATATGCATCTCATTTGAGAAAAACCTAAGGCAAAAAGTTCTCTCTCATTTACACTTACTGAAATACCAAACAGCATGAAAAAAAATTTTGTTCAGCATCTTTTTTGTACTGACTTCTGATTCTCCAAGTCACGAGTCCACTGCACACAGGTAAAGAGTAGCGAGTTGCACAAGTCAAGGCTCCACTACTTAAATCAGTGGGTTTTCTGACAGAGCTGACTGCACACCCGTGTGTGTATGTGTGTGCATATGTGTGTGCATGAGCACGCGGGCCCGGGTGCTGTCCCTTAAAGCTTTTCTACCACTTGAGCCACAGCTCCACTATGATTAATAGGAGATAAGAGTCTTAAGGACTTTCCTGTCAGGCTGGCTTCAAACCTTGATTAAATCTCAGCCTCCTGAGTAGCTAGGATTACCAGCACGAGCCATTGCTGCGTTGTAGAAATGCACTTTTTAATCAAACAAGGAACAAGCCAATAAAGTCTACCTGAATAATAACAAACTACACACCTAACCTCAATACTCCTGAGAACCCTGAGGCCATTGCCTCGTTTCAGAAAAACAAGCAGGTGAAGGGGTGCTGCAGACTAAGGCCCAGTAGCAGTCCAAGTGAAATGCATTCAGAAGCTGCCTTCCCCCTTCCCAGAGGCATAATGGTACTACATCAGGCCCGCTTGCTAGCACTACTGGCCAAAGAAATTTGTGGGGTGGGGAGTGGCATTTAGAAGCTTCTGATTGCAAGGATTCAAAAATATTTTTCTTACAGCAGCCCGGAGTGATCATAAGTTACACATCCTCGCTACAAGCTGCACTGGCTATCCAAGCCTGGGCGACACCTGGAAACTGCCATTTGGGGAAGGAAGGAAAGGGTTGGGACGTGCGAAAGAGTGCACTGGGAAGGTTGGGGACCCCTGCGCCACCAGTCTGGCACTTTCTGCCGGCTGGAAGTCAACCGGCCGGGCCCACCCACGGCCGCCCCTCCCCTTCCCCCGAGATCCCGAGTCCCGGCCTCCTTCCCCCGCCCTTCTCTCCACCTCGCTAGTCCTAATCGGAATCCTGGGCCGGCTGGACCAGAGCCTGGAGAAGGTTCCAGGCTGCTCCAGACGTGGCAGCGCCAGCCTAGGGACCCCAGTTTCCTGTCCCAGCAGTTACCCGCCCCCAACTTTGCCTAACTCGTCGTGAGGACCCAATTCTGGCAAACGCCACACGGGGTGTGACCCCAGTCGCTCTCTTCTCCATCTTTCAGGGCCACAAGGTCTCTCAACTCTAGCCAACTCTTCCCAGGGCGCCTTCCCCTTTCCACGGCCCAGCCTCCCAGTCTCCCGTCCAAGGTCCCAGGGCAGCTGAGGATGGATAACCTCCGTGACCCCGTCCTCCTTCCTCCCCTACCCCAGGGGTCCCCAGTGTGGGTGGGACTCGCGTACCGGGCGGCTGCGGACCACCCCCAGGGCTGTCCGGCTGCTGCTGCACGCCGGGGATCGGGAGGCTCTTGCGCTCCTTCTGAGACTCCCTGCGGCCGCCGCTCCCGCCAGGTCTGTGACCCGAGGTTCCGGCCGGACTCCGGCCGCCGCGGTTGGGAGCCCCGGCAGCCGCCGCCGCCGCCGCCGCCGCCGCTGCTGCCGCCGCCGCCGCCGCCTCGTCGCGTCTCTTGCGCTGCAGCTGCTGCTGGCGCCGGCGCTCGGCCTCGCGCAGGATGTCAAACGGGTCTGACTCGTCGTCCAGCAGCTGGTGGAAGCGGTTGGCCACGACGCAGCCGAAACTCTCCTGCATCGCGGCGCCGGCTGCCGCCGCGGCCACGGGGCTCCCAAGAGCGCCCTTCATTCCGCCGCGGCCACTGCGGGCCCGCCGCGGGCAGCCCACGCGAGCGAGTCTCAGCAAAGCCGGTGGCGAGGACCCATCCCGCCCGCCTCCGCCCTCCCTGCCCTACCTGGTCCGGTCCCTCCCGGCGCCCGCCCCTGCGTTGCCGCTGCCGCTGCCCGCCCAACCACCGCGAGACAGCCAATCAGCGCGCAGAGACACGCCCCCTTCCCAGCCGGCGCTCCAGCAAACCCAATCACAGGCCGGTGGCTGTTACGTCACGCGACCTCCGTGCCCCTCCCCCTCCGGCTCGTTGAGGAGGGGCGGAGCCACAGGGGGTGGAGTTACTGCTGAAGAAAGTCTGTGATCCCGGCTGTTGACTCGCGGGCGGGTCACAGCCATTATGTGTCTCCTTGGAACTTGGGTGCACGCTCATTGTCTGCCACACTTCTTTGAAGGTTATATATTTATTTTGCAATTCAACAGTTATATACTAAGCACTTAGTACGTGCCAGTCTATGTTGTGGAGGAAGTACCAGCTCCTTGTTTTTATGGGCCTTCGATGTTAGTCTGTATACTGAGAAAAAGTACTCCAAAGGAAAGATTGAGTTCTAACTTCTAATGCAAGGGTCTGACCGATTAGGATGCTTGCAGAAGCTTTCCTTTGGAAATGAAGGTTGAGGTGAGAGGGAAAGGTGGCCAGGGACAGATGCACATGTCTTGAGATGGGATGGAATGCAAACCTTACTAAAGCTCAAAGGAAAACATTGTGACTAGAATGAGAAGGATTGGTCAAGAGCCTAATTTTATTCTTCATTGTAGGAGCCCTGTCTTAAACACAACCAAATGTATGTTTGAAAAGGCTGCTGTAACTGTCCTATGAAGAAACTACAGTGGGGTATCCAGAGAAGAACTGATGATTGCCACTTTGACCTAGAATGGTAGCAGTGTATATAAGGAAGAGTGAATAGATCAGCAAGACTTGGGACTGTGCTAGGTATGGATGATGAAGAGGATGTGAAGATTTTTTTTTTTGACCAGTCCTGGGGCTTGAAATCGGGGCCTAGGCACTGTCCTTGAGCTTTCTTAAGGGTACCACTTGAGCCACAGTACCACTGCCAGCTTTTTCTAGATTTGTGGTACCCAGGAATCAAACCCAGGGCTTCGAGCATACTAGGCAAGCATTCTACCACTAGGCCATATTCCCTGCCTGTGAAGAAGATTCTTTTTTTTCTGGCTTGGGCATCTGAAGTGGAATGCTTGTCACAAAGAAATAAAACAACAAAGACATAAAAGTAGGCGGGAACCACTTGATAAGAATCAAGTTGAATATGTTGAGGTTTGTGATTTGGATGGTTTTGTCATTTCAGACATTAAGGCCTGGCGCTCAAAAGCAGATGGGTTTTCTTCAGGAAATCTTGCCCATGCACTGACAGAGACACTGTTGGTTGCCCCACCTTCTCTTACATTTTGTATTTTGTTCAGGCATCAGGTGACTGCAGGCCACAGGGGAAATGGGGCCCCTTCCAGCATCAACCTTCATTAATCTTAAATCATTCATTGTAATTCCATTCCTTTGCCAGAAGCTGCTGAGGAATAGGCTGCCTTGAATATCTGGTAGACCAGATTGGAGGGGATATATTCAGGGAAAATTTCTCTTACACCTAAAAAGAAATTGAATATGGGTATCAGTGGCTCATGCCTGTCATCCTAACTACTCAGAAGGCTGAGATCTCAGGCTTGTGGTTCAAAACCAGCCTGGACAGACAAGTTTTTTTTTTGTTGTTGTTGTTGGTCATGGGGCTTGAGCTCTGGGCCTGGGCACTATTCCTGAGCTCTTCAGCTCAAGGCTACCTCCCTACCCCTTGAGCCACAGCGCCACTTCCGATTTTCTGGTGGTTAATTGGAGATAAAGAGTCTCATGGACTTTAGTGCCCAGGCTGGCTTTGAACCACAATCCTCAAATCTTAGCCTCCTGAGTAGCTAGGATTACAGGCATTAGCCACTGTACCTGGATAGAAAAACTCTTATCTCAAAGTATATTTCAACTATAAAGATGGAAAAACCCTAGATCCTGAATTTTATGGAACTTCCAATTTAACCCAGTTGGAAACCTCCCTACATCACGTTTGTCATTACATAAGCTTCGCAATAAAAAAAATGTAGTGGACAAAAGATATGAACAAAAGTTGGGGGTTTTGTTTGTTTTTATGTTGGTTATAGGGCTTCAACACAGGGTCTGGGTGCTGTCCCTGAGCTTTTTCACTCAAGTGTAGAGCTCTACCAATTTGAACCACAGTGGCACTTCTGGTTTTATGGTGATTAATTGGAAATAAGAGTCTTATGGACTTTTACTGTATGGGCTGGCTATGAACTGCAATCCTCAGCTCTCAGCCTTCTGAGCAGCTAAGATTAAAGGAATGAGCCATTGGATCCTTGTTGGACAGAAGGTTTTGATGTGTGCAGTGACATAAGCGAACCCTGCAAACATTGTACTAACTAAAAGCCATATGCAAAAGGACACATATTATGTGATTCTACTGATAAATAAAATCTCTGTAGCATAGTCAAAACCTCAGAGAGAGCAGATTAGTGCTACCAGGAGTTAGGGGCAACTTAATATTGGAGAATTACTCCTTAATAGATTTTCTTTAATGACAATAAAAGTACTCCAGAAAGAATGCAGAAATTGTTAGGGTTTTTTTTTAATTGTATTTTATTGTCAGGATACTGTACAGAGGAGATAATGGGTACATTGCTTCTTGAAATGATACCCCTTGCCATGTTTTTGTCCCCCTTTCCCTTCCCTCAACCCCTCCCAATCATTTTGTTTGCCTTTTTCCTTTCCCTATTTCAAATAAACAAATAAAGGTATACAGCAGGTAACAGATATAATAACCTCTTGAGATTAATCTTAAGTGGGAAAAAATAACATCACATAGTACATTAAGAACAACAATCACAAAGGTAAACCTCTTGTTCCATTCTCTCTCTCTCTCTCTCTTTCTCTCTCTCTTGCTCTCTCTCTCTCTCTCTCTTGCTCTCTCTTGCTCCCTCTCTCTCTCTCTCTTGCTCTCTCTCGCTCTCCCTCTCCCTCTCCCTCGCTCTCCCTCTCTCTCTCTCTCTTGCTCTCTCTTGCTCCCTCTCTCTCTCTCTTGCTCTCCCTCTCCCTCTCCCTCTCCCTCGCTCTCTCTCTCTCTATCTGTATCTCTCTCTCTATCTCTATCTCTATCTCTATCTCTATCTCTATCTCTCTTTCCCTCCCTCCCTCCCTCCCTCTGTTTTAGAGGTTGAACTTAGGGCCTGGGCACTGTCCCTAAGCCTCTTTGTGCTTAAGGCTAGTGCTCTTACCACTTGAACTGCAGCACCACTTCCAGTTTTTGAGAGGTTAATTGGAGATTTGAGTGGATAATTGGGAGATAAGAGTCTCAATGAGGACTTTTCTTCTGAGGCTGGCTTTGAACTAAGCTAAGAGCTAGCTTTGAACTAGCTAAGATTACAAGCATGAGCCACCTGTACCTGGCTTCTGAACATTAAAAAATAATGAACTAGGGCCAGGAGTTTGGCCTAGTGGTACAGTGCTTGCCTAGCATGCATGACAACCCAGGTTCAATTCCTCAGTACCACATACATAGAAAAAAGCAAAAAGTGGTGCTGAGGCTCACGTGGTAGAGCTCTAGTCTTGAGAAACCCATGGACAGTGCTCAGGCCCTGAGCTCAAGCCCAGGACTGGCAAAAAAAAAAATGAACTAACTAACTAAATAAATAAAATTTGCTGGTACTTGGGCTTAAACTCAGGGCCTCTCATTCTTGCTTACCTTTCTCGGTAAAGGTTGACATTCTACCACTTGAGCCATACCTCTACTTTCGGCTTTTTGCTGGTTAATTGGAAACAATAGTCTCACCGTTTTCTACCCAGGCTGGCTTCAAACTTTAATCCTCAGATCTCAGCCTCCTAAGTAGCTGGGATCACAGGTGTGAATTATCAGTGCCCACCTGAAAATTCTTTTTCTGGCTTTTTCTTTTTTGGTACTGGGAATCAAATCCAGGACCTTACACCTGATAGGTAAGCAGTTTGCCACTGAGCTACATTCCAACTTGATGATTCTTTATGCAACAATATAAATACCTGTAGAAGAGATACTTTATGAAGTATAACATCAAGCCATTGTCTGTGGTACCTTTAGTCTGCTAGTATAATACCATAAAAACACCCACTTGAGAGAGGGGCTGTTGTCTTCCCATTGTACCTCTAGAGTCAGTCCATTTCCCCATTTTTATTCCTATTTTCCTTCCAACAAGGCTACCATACAAGTTTTTAGGGCATGTTGTATGAGCACTGCATCCCAATCACAAATGACCATAATATCTGTAAGTAAATGAATTCTGTTTGCTTCAGGTCTAAGAACATCTTTAAGACAGCTGAAATGGAGATAAGTTGTCTCTTGCTGGTATTATCTGGACATTGGTTTCTGAATTTATGGTTGATTACTATAGGTCTTAAGCAGTCTCACATATTTTGCTGATCATTTTTTGCCTGCTGGGAGACTGCAACCTTAAATATAGTCATGAAATACAACCAGACTTTATTTTTGTGAGTTATTTGCAACAAAGAGTTGCAAAGGTTATTTGTTTAATGTGATCAGTTGTTTTGTTTTTCTTTTTTTTTTTTTGCCAGTCCTGTGCCTTGAACTCAGGGCCAGGGCACTAGTGGTCCTTGGGCTCAAGGCTAGAGCCCTACCACTTGAGCCACAGAACCATTTCTGGCTTTTTTTCTACGTATGTGGTATTGAGGAATCGAACCGGGGTCCTCACTCATGCTAGGCAAGCACTCTACCACTAGGCTAAATTCCCAGCCCACAAGGCAAATAATGTTTTTTGGCCAGTCCTGGGCGTGGGGTCAGAGCCTGAGCACTGTCCTTGGACTTTCTCAAGGCTTAGCACTCTACCACTTGAGCCTCAACACCACTTCCAGCTTTTTTCTATGTATGTGGTGCCAAGGAATTGAACCTGGGTCTTCGTGCATGCTAGGCAAGCACTCTACCACTAGGCCAAACTCCTGGCCGCCAAGGCAAATAATTTTTAATGTGTTAAAAATTATGTAAAAGGCTAGCTGCCTGAAATTCATGTGTGTAATTCTGGCTAGTTAGGAAGCTGAGATTTGATGATTGCAGTTTGAAGCCAGCCTGGGCAGAAAAAGTCCATGAGACCTTATATCTATCCAACCACCAAAAAGCCAGAAGTGGAAGTATGGGTCAAGTGGTAGAGCTCCAGCCTTGAGGAGAAAAGCTAAGGGACAGTGTGGGTAGAGCCGGTCAGATCTGGCTGAGTTAGCTAGAGCAGCAGTAGAGAGAAGCACACTTCCTGCTCATAGAGACGTGACCCACAGGTACATCTGCCTAGCTTGCTGGCCATGAGCTGTCCACGCTCCCCGCACTCCCCCCAAAGACCAATTGGTACCCGCCTCAAGTGCCTTACATCAACTCCCTGCTAGGTGATTGGCTGGGGGAGACTCAGGAGGTTGGGGTTTTGGGGCTATATAATTCCTGATCTGCGCAACAATAAATGAGACCTGCTCATGCTTGTCCTCCCGGCGTGTGTTCTGTGTGCGCGTCATTCACGTGCCAGAGATCTAGCCCCACAGGACAGTGTCCAGGTCCTAAGCTGAAGCTCTACCACTAATCAACAAAATAAAAATAAAAATGGAGAAGGACGAATAGGATGGGGG
The DNA here is from genome assembly GCF_031878675.1 of Megascapheus bottae. Taxonomy (NCBI): domain Eukaryota; kingdom Metazoa; phylum Chordata; class Mammalia; order Rodentia; family Geomyidae; genus Megascapheus; species Megascapheus bottae. Next base: position 13,531,372 of record NC_143511.1, read on the forward strand.
AGGAGGAAGTGGAGGAGGAAGGCTTATATTAGCAAGGGACAATGTTGTTAACTCGGAGATACTAGTTTTCAGAAATACCTTCAAAGAAGACTTCTGTATAGACCCACAATTCTATTACTAATTCAATTATATAAAGGAGCTAGTGGGGACAGACAGTATACTTAGATCCTCTAACATATTGTTTTCTCTCTGAAAACTATACCAGGTCCATGCTAAGGTTGGGTTATCTAAGATGCTGAAATATGAGTGCTGTTCTAGTATTTTAAATATGTGTTCAGAAATATGCTAAACCTTTGTCCTCCAAGAATGATCTGTTGACCAGCAGAATTTCAGACCTATCGTCCCAAAGGAAAGTGTTTAGCTTCTCTTTAATGGCACTAATCCATCTAACAACCACATCCTTGTGGGCCTCATTTTCTACTTATTTATTTACTGTCAGTCATGGGATATGAATTCTGGGCCATGGGTGTTATTCCTGAGCTCCTCAGCGCAAGGCTACCACCCTATCCCTTGAGCCACAGTGCCAATTCCTGGTCCCCACTTTCAACTTACTGTTTGTTTTTATCAGACTGTGTGTACAAATCTGCTGCTCTTCTTCTTTTGCTCCAGATTTTTAGTGAAAGTCTGGCTTCAAAGTGGCCAACAATAAATATACCACAACCTGAATGCTACACTGTCTTGAAATTTTCTTCACCAGATTAATCAGTATATGTTATTTAAACAGCTTCATTCAAAGCCTCAGAACATGAACAAAAATGTAGACTAATTCTTGATCAAAATATAATATGAATAGTCTCTACTTCAATTCCAAAGAGTTCTTATTTCTACCTGAAATCTCAATAGGAGTCTTCACTGGCTTAGAGACTTCTCTGAAGAGGAAATAAGAATGGCCTATAGACACATGAAGAATGCCATCTCTGGCAAATAAAAACAATTTTGAGATCCCACCTCACTCCAGTTAGAATGGCCATGATCAACAGATGCTGGTGGGGATGTGGCCAGGAGGGATCACTACTACACTGTTGGTGGAAGTGCAAACTCGTTCAACCAGCATGGAAAGCAGTATGGTGATTCCTCAAAAGACTCCTTCACATTTACCCAAATGTCCAGAAACAAGGACATACTAAAGTCACCAGCACAACGATGTTCATTGCAGCATTATTTACCATAGCAAAGATGCCCCTCAGTGGATCCATTTGGAAGGAAATGGAAAGACTTGGGAAAAATCATATTTAGTGAAGTAAGCCAGACCCAAAGGAACATAGGCTCGATGATTTCCCTCATTTGCAATAATTAGCGCACATCAGGACTCTCCTAGCAGAGGATTACAATAGCTCAAAACCTAGGTACATAAGGTCATATGAGATTAAATGAAAGGAACTCCAGGATATGGAAACAAGAGCTTTATCTTGTGTGATTGTTGTTCTTAATGTACTATGTTATTTCTGTTCTCTTTTTTTTGCCCTTAAGGTTAATTTTATATTGTTACTGTATATAACTTTGTTACCTGGTATATTGTATATACATTTATTTGTTTATTTGAAATAGGAAAGGGAAGGGGAAAAAGATGATTAGGAGAGGGCAGAGGAGGGAAATGGGGACAAAAACATAAGAAGTGGTATCAATGTGTGAGAAGTAATGCACCTACTACCTGACAAATGTAACTGTAACCCCAACATTATCCCGACAATAAAAATAAGTACTTCCTACAGGAAAAAATAATAATCTTGATGTTAGAAAGGTTCTATAGTAAAGTTAGATAACCCAGAAGCTATACAGGAGAAGACTGATAGATTTAAATACATATAAAAATTAGCCAAGAGCTAGTAATCTCCGGAAGATGAAATCTGAGAATCATAATTGGAAGCCAGCACTTGCAGGAAAGTTCATAAGATTTTTATCTCCAGTAAACTATCAAAAAGCTAGAAGTGGAGCTGTCATGCAAGTGGTAGAGTACAGGTCCAAAGTTCAAACCCCAGTACTGATGTGCATGCTCGCATGCTCACACACATTCAAAATATCAAACTGTAGAACACGTCACATCAGGGACTTGGAAACTTATGCTGTAGAGAAGAAGGCCTAACTCATGGCCCAGAGCTCATTTCCTGGTCCTAGGACTGCACCTGCCTGAGATGGCACCTGCCACCTGGTCGGAAGGCGTGGCTGAGGTTTGTGATGTAAAGTAAGGCCACCTCTAGGATAGGCCCCAAACCCTTCTGCCCTCTTGGAAAGCACATGATTCCCCTTCTTTACCTACAGTGAGAGTAAACACATGGACCTCCCCCGCCCTGCCCACCTTTGTTCTGATAGATTCCTGCACCCTACATTAGTTAAATGGACTTCTTCAATAAACGAGTTCCTGCCTTGACTGGTCTCCCTGACACGTCTGATTGTTCTCTGGTGAGGGAGGGCTGGGTGCCAGCAGTCAGTTGGCCCTCTCCTCTCTATCCCTCCTGCAGGTTGAGAGAGACCGAGGACTAAAAACCCCGACATCAAACAATCTAAGATATTATTTAAAAAAAACTAAAGGAAAGCACAGACTAAAATATTTATGACATATATGACTGACAATAAATAAACATGTAGAATATATAATGCTTATACAAATCACTGAGGGTGGTGGTACATACTTGTAATCCCAGCTACAGGGGAAGTATAGATGGGAAGATGGCTGGACCAAGGCATGTCCAACTAATAATCATGGAAAGGAGCTAAACAGACACTTCTTAGGAGAGGTACATATAGCCAATAAATACATGAAATGCTCAACATCCCTTTGATTTGCTGGAGAGGAAATGAAAATCAAAACAATAGAGATTCTATCTTACTGACGTCACTGTGGTCACCATCAAGAATATAAACAACAAATTCTAGTGAAGCAGCAAGGAAAAATAAATCATTATATACTGTTGTTAGGAATGTATATTAGAGTGACCACTATGGAAGTCAGGATGAAGGCATCTAAAATAATTAAAAATAGCATCTATGGCCTAGTAATACTACTCTTAGGCATTAATCCAAAAGAATGTAAGACAAGATACAAGAAAAGCACCTGTATTTCCAAGTTCAGTGCAGCTCTATTCACAAAATCCAACCTATGTAAATATCCCAGATGTCCTATAATCAACAAATAGATCAAGAAAGTATGATATATCCATACACACACAGTAATTTATTTCCTGGGCAATGATGGATTTGGAAAAAATAATGAAGTATTCTCAGAGACAAGGAGCACAAGCCTTCTCTCATATGCAAATCTTTAACTTGTTTTTTTTTTTTGTTGCTTGTACAGAGCCTTGAATCAAGGATGTTGCCCCTTAGCTTTTTTGCTGTCTACCACTTGAGCTACAACTCCACATCTAGATTTTTGGTGGTTAATTGGAGATGAGAATATCACATATTTTCTTGCCTGATTGGCTCTGAACATATATGTAAAGTATGCTATGCAGTGGATATGCTATAAAGTGGCATAATGCCATCAAAAAGTTAACAAAAATGAAACTGAAATGTGTCTTGACTACAGCAGGTGGATGCTGTGGAGAATGGTGGGAGAATGTACACATCAGACTCAATATTCACATGTGAAAATGGAACTTGGAAACTTGATGGGTGGGGTTGAGATAGGCGGGAGGGGAAATGGATAGAGGGGAGAATGATGTGTACAAGAATGCATTGTTGAATCAAAACTATTTGAAGGTAATAATAACATATAAAAATTGGGCAAAGTGAGTGAGACAGTTCACAAAAGGCCTTCTGGATATCATGAGCGATATAGTGAAAAGATGCCCAATGCCAGTTATTAGAGGAATTCAAATAAAAAATCATAGGGGGGTATTATTACAAATGTATTAAAGTGATAAAAAGGGAAAGCACTGATTATGCTAGGTTCCAAGAGGTGAATGTACTTACATAGTGTTCCCTGAAGGTTTACATATTGGAGCCTTGGTCCCCAAATGGCAGTGCTGGGAGGTGATGTGCACCTTTAAGGGGAGGGGTCTAGTGGGAGGTGACAAGTAGTTCTTGGAGGCTGTGGTTAAATTCCTGTGACAGGATTATAATAAAAGCCTGAATCTGTCTCCATGGAGTCTCTCTGGCTTCTTGTTTGTTGATCAAATCTCTCACGCACATCCACCTGCTGTTTGTTGGATTTCTATGAGGTTGAACTGATAAAATGGTCTTGAACTTCCAAATCTGTGAGCTGAGGAAACCATTTTGTTCTTGCAAGTATCTCCTTATAGTAACAACAACAGCAAAAACAAGATTAATCCACTAGGGTATCCAGTGAATGGAGAAATGGGAACTCTAATAGACTGACAAAGCATGAAAAGTGTGTAACCACTTCAGAAAACAGCTTGGTGATTCCTTTTTTTGTTTTTATCATGGGGATTGAACTCTGGGCCTGGACACTGTCTCTGAGCTCTTTAGCTCAAGGCTAGTGCTCTACCACTTGAGCCACAGCACCACTTCTGGTTTTCTGGTGGTAAATTGGAGTTAAGAAGCTCATGGACTTTTGTGCCTGGGCTGGCTTTGAGTGTGGATCCCCAGATCTCAGCCTCCTAAGTAGTTAGGGTTACAGGCTTGAGCCCCTGTCATCGTTGTCATTGTCCTTTCCTCCTCCTCCTCCTCCTCCTCCTCCTCCTCCTCCTCCTCCTCCTCCTCCTCCTTCTTCTCCTTCTCCTTCTCCCTCTCCCTCTCCCTCTTCCTCCTCCTCCTCCTCCTTCTCCCTCTCCCTCTCCCTCTTCCTCCTCCTTCTTCTCCCTCTCCTCCTTCTTCTCCTTCTCCTTCTTCTCCGTCTCCTCCTTCTTCTCCTTCTTCTCCGTCTCCTCCTTCTCCTTCTCCTCTTTTTCCCCCTTCTTCTCCTCCTCCTTCTCCTCAGTTGTGGGACTTGAACTCTAGGTCTGGGCACTGTGGCTGAGTTCTTCAGCTCAAGGCTAGTGCTCTACCACTTGAGCCACACTCCACTTTGGCGTTTCCTTTAAAGAGTTAAAACACACCTAATTGGCACACCTAAGTATTTACACGTTGTAGGACAAAATATTCAAAATTAATTTATTTCTACCAACTTGTGAAAATAATTGAAAATGAGAATTTAAGGTAAGAATTCTAATAGTATAAAGAAGTTAAAAATCTAGATAATAGGAAAGATACTCATGGCAAATATTCAATTGTTCTACAGACTTGGTGTAATCACTGTAGAATCCTAGATGACACGTGTTTCTATAAAAACTACTATAGATATTTGCCTAGCACAAGCTAGGCATGTACTCTATCATTTGAACCATACCGTCAGCCCTGTATTTCCTTTTCAAGAAATTTGCCTAGGCTGGCCTCAAATTTTTGACTCTTCTGACTCTGTCTCTTGGATGGCTGGGACTAACTACAGGCATGCTCCACCATGCCTGGGTATTTCTTTGAAAAGCGCCACAACAAAAAAATCATCATGGGTATGACTATATATTTACTAAAGGGACAAAAATGAAAAGGACGGATGATGCTAGGTTCTAGGAGGTGAATGTGCGTGCAGAGTGTCCTGTGAAGGTTTATATATTGGAGGTTTGTTCCCCAAATGGCAGCTTTGGGAGATGGGTGCACCTTTAACTGCCAAATGCATGCCAAAAATTGAAAGGAGAGATTAAAAACACCTAAGATCATAGACTATTATTCACCACAATCAAAAAAAAAGATGGGAGCAAATTGTACACAGAAAATACGATATATACATACAGAATATTTACACACAGTGGAGTGTATACAGAAAATAGGATATACACACAGGAATATTGGTCTGGAAAAGGAAGGTAAGAGGCTGGCCATTGGGCTTAGCTTGGGGCGAACCTGAGACAGGCCTGGGCTTGCTCCCCAGGGCCTCCCCAGAAACCCTGACCCCCATGTTCCAGGCTGCCCTGAGAGTCTGGTTGGCCTTGGGCCCCTTCGTGGCCTGCGGCCCCCAGACCCCAGCTGGCCCCGAGATGCCTGGAGGCCCCCGGGCCACCCCTTTTCCCCTGGCTTCCCCGTCCAGGGTCCTGGGCTGCCCTTGAGAGCAGCCCTCCGCAGGGTTCCACCGGGCGCCCCCCATCCCCCAGGGCTCCCGCCCCCGGCAGATCCCGGTCAGCCAATGCTTGTGGAAGCTTCAAGAAACTCGTGTAAAACACCGATCGGTTATTTCTGGCGGTTCCCCCCCACCCCGCCCCAGCCTCGCAGGGCGCAAGGGCGACTCCTGAGGCAGGTGGGCGGGGCGGGGCCAGGGAATCCACGCAGCGGTGGCGGCTGGGGGCGGTGCGGAGCTCCGGAGGCTGCGGTGCGCTCCGAGACCCACCCGCTCCCTCACCGCCTCGCCCGGGGCTGCACCCGACCGGATCTAGATCCCAGCCCGTCTCCGGCGGCGGTCCGCCCGACCGGGCTGGTCGACCCTCAGCCTTTCCCGGAGACCTCGCCTCAGGCTGTCCCGAGATTCCCGCCGGCCCTCGGCCACCGGTCCTGGATGCCCTGACACCCGGCCGGCCCTCGGCGCCTGCCCCGTTACCCCGAGGCCCTGGGCAAGGCTTTGGCAGGGGCTGTCTGGAGATCCTGCCTGGCCCTCCTCTCCCAAGCTGCCTGCGGCCATCGGCCCCTGGTCCGCGGCTTCCTGGGGCGGCTCCGAGATTGTGGCGGGCCCTCGTGCCTCCCTCCCCCAGTCCAGGGCTGCCAGGAGACCCGCTAGCCTCGGTCCCGACCTGTTCCGGGCCTTCTGTGCCCCCCCTCCCCTCCCGCCTTATTCCCAGGCTTCCTCAAATCCTATCCAGAGCTGCCCTGGGTTCTGGACCAAGCACCCCCAGGGGTGCAGCCTTTGTTTCAAGACCCTGCTCCCTCCAGACCCGGGTCAGTCAGCGACTCTGGAAGCTCCACCAAAGTCCCTCTGTAAAATGTTCGTGCGTATAATGCTATTTCTGTCTTGTTGTTGGACTTGAACTCTAGGCCCGGTTGCTGTCCCTGAGCTCTTCAGCTCAAGGCTACTGCCCTACCCCTGGAGCCACAGGGCCACTTGCGGTTTTCTGGAAACCAGCCAGGGCTGGTTTTGAACCAAAATGCTCATATCACAGCTTCCTGAGTAACCAGGAATACAGCCATGGCACCCAGCGTGGCCTCGCTGGAGACAGGTGCATGGTGACAGAGCCAAGGGAATTCAGCAGCGGTGGCAAAAGCAGTGCTGAACCTGGATAGTCTGCAGCTGAGGTGAGTGATGGGGGAGAAGGGGAGCCATACAAGTGTGTGCTGATGAAGCGGGCAGCATGGCCTGCTCTGTCCCCCTGCTTCCAGATTGGAATGATCTGGTTCCCAGAAGTTGCACATGCACTAGTTTTGTTCTACTGGGTTAACCCAGGCAAATGTCAGGGTTGTATGTAGGAGAGAAGAACTGAAAATGTGAATCACCGTAAGGTCCTGGCAAGTGAAAGGCTTTAGCCTTGGGAGTGGGTGGGCAGAGTCGAGCTGCCTGTGACCACATGCATTCACGTGTCCATCCTCTCTTCCCACCCCATCTTTGCTTTGTGCGGTATATGGGGAGCTGACACCACAGTTCTTAAGTGGGAAATTAAGAGGTAAACTAACGTTCTTCTCTTAACCACCTTGAGAACAGGTCTTGCTGGGAACCTTACGCTGGCCTTTGGACCAGCTGTCCTCCTTCCCCATCTTCATGAGTGTGTGTATTATGGGCGCCTGGCTCATTTATTTTAACTTTATTTTTTGATAGCATTAGAGTTTGAACTCAGGACATATACGGCTTTAACCCCTAAATCATCCCACAGTTTTTTTTGCCTTATTTTTCTTTTCTTTTTTCTCCCCCCGCCTTTTTTTTTTTTTTTTTTTGGTCAGTTATAGGACCTAAACTCTGGGTCTGTGCATTGTCCCTGAGCTCGTTAGCTCAAGGCTACTGCCCTACCTCATGAGCCACAGGGCTACTTCCTGTCTTATTTTTCTGATAGGTTCTCATTTCCCCTCTTGAAACTTGATTCTCCTACCTATGTCTTCCAAGGAGCTGTAATTATAGGAATGAGCTGTCATATTTGAAGGAGTCTAATTTCTAAAAATCTTTTGAAATACCTTGGTGAGAGGAGATTTTAGGACAAACTTCTTTGTATTTTACTCTAAGCTTGATGATTAGCTTAGCTTGTCTTGCATTCTGATTATTTTCATTAACTTATCAGAGAGAGCAGGAAGGAATAACCAAATCCTACAATGGCCGCAAGATCTTATTTGTGTAACATTACCTCTGCTCTTTCTTCTCTGCTTCTATGTCTGTTTAGCCTGCTTTGAGCTTGAGTGATATACCAGATTGGCCTTTCTACTACTGTTAACATAGAACTATAAATTAGGCACACAGATTTGCCTTTGACTTCAACAACAAAATGACTTTTATTGCAAAGACTGATACTTGTGTAAACTTTTCTTTGCACTGGCAATTTTTAGGATGTCACAGCACTTAAGTTTTAATATTCAGTGTGTTAGCAGCATGGATTTCTTTGCTTTGATTACTGTTCTAATTTTATATCTTAGATTCTGGAACATTTCAGTGGGCATATCATTGATTCCTGAAGTCTTTTCTGTATATCAGCATTTCCTCAATCTTCATCTGAGGTTCTACTTTTGTGAGGCTTGTTGATTGTGGATGTGTAGCTCTAAGTCAGAAGGAGTGGTAGACTGTTGTATAACCACTGGCCTTGTCCTGCCTTTACACACCTTGTTTCTGACTTACAGAGGCCATAGTTTTGTGGGTGTGCTTATGAGGGCTGTGTCATGGGATTGCTGACCACCTCTTCTTGTGCGCATGCAGGTGGGTTGTCACACAGGCTTGGAGGCGAGTATGTATGCCTAATTTCCTTTTGTAAACAGACAGTTCCAGATGAAATAACTGAAGAGTGTGGTTGTGGGCTCAGAGGGGCTTTAGGGGAAGGGGTTATGCAAAACTCTGCAGTCTCTGACAATTGATGGGCGTGGAGTTTGACGCTGACCTTTCTTTCCCTTCCAGAAGGATGTTGGCTATGGAAGACATGGGGAGAACACCACCATCTTTTACACCATGAGGACTTGGATCCACTTCATTTCCTAGACAGTGGAAGGAGCATTTTTTCTGGATTCGTCCACTTCTGTCCCAGGTTCTCTGCAGATGCAGTATCTTCAGAGCAAGCAGGTGAGTTGTGTGTGCCCGGTGAGGTCTCTGGGTAGAAATCTGGCACAGAGAGACCCGGTCAAGTCCTGTATAGCTCAGGTTAGCAGCCAGAAGGGGTAGACTGGTATAGGGTAGTGTCTGGGTGGACACTTAGGCTTGTTCCCATCCTACATAGTTGATGTGGGTCAATATGAATTGAGCCTAGTGGCCAGCTCTCTGTCCTCCAGATCTCATCCTAGGTGCACTGACATATTTGGGGTGATTGTAGGGGGCCAGGATATGTTGTGAACTATCGTTACAAAGGCTGCCTCACCTGGTGAGTGCTCTTTTCCTGGTAAGTGAGTGCTCTTCTCCTGGTGAGTATCCTGTTGTTGGGAGTGCTCTCATCCTGGTGAGTGCTCAGCATTGTGCTCCCACCCTTGGACTGTGGATGCTGATGACACACTTGGAGAGCCTGGGAGGAGGAGCACCAGTGTGTCCTCTGCTTTCCTGAGGCGATTATGTTATGAGCATAGGTGTTCATCATCATTGTGAGAAAACCAAGCAGAGAAGCGGGACTGGGTATTTCACTGCATCAACCTGTACAGGGTCATTTGTGGACTGATTTTTATTTCTTTTTTCCCATCTGGGCACTACCCTTGAACTTTCTCAAGGTTAGTGCTCTACCACTTGAGCCATAGTGACACTTCTGGCTTTTTCTGTGGTACCAAGGAATTGATCCTAGGGTTTTGTGCAAGGTAGGCAAGCACTCTACCACTAGGCCATACTCCTGGCCCAAGTACAGTCTTTGACACTAGGTCTTCTATATTCCTGTTTGGTGTTAAAACATTTCTGTGAGTGATAGGTGACAGTTGTGTGATTACTGGTAAAATAAGAAGTTGATAACCTTTGTCTTTAATTGATGTAAAATGTAATTGAGCCTGGCACCGGTGGCTCACGCCTGTAATCCTAGTTACTCAGGAGGCTGACATCTGAGGATTTCAGTTCAGAGCCAGCCTGGGCACAAAAGTATGTGAAACTCTTATCTCCAATTAACCATCAGATAACTGGAAGTGGTCCTGTGGCTCAAGTGGTAGAGGTCTAGCCTTGAGCTGAAATGCTCAGGGACAGCACTGAGGCCCAGAGTTGAAGCCCCACAACTGAAAAAAAAATGCTGTAATGGATGTAAATATCTGGGGATTTATGGCCTAACAATTAAAGCTAGAGGATTCTGGAAACTAAATTGGATTGTGGTGGTGGCCACTGCTCATTGTCAAGGGTGTTTGCAGGTTGGCATCAGAAACTAATGCTGTACCAGAGAGGTGGTTGTCATGACCACAGACCTGTTGGCGATCTGGCTTTGATTGTGTCCTTCCTGGTTGCCATTCCTGTATCACTCCCTGAGTGGCAGTGAGGGACCAGAGGAGCAGGTCTGGAGAAGCTGGGGTGCAGTTGAGAATGTATATCTTGCTGGCCAGGCCTTCCTCCTTTTAGGCCCTTTGAATTGGAAGTAGAAGACATATATGCTTATCATGTCTTAGTGTGTGTAAAGAGAAAGAAAGTACATTCTCTTTGGGATATATTTAGTGCCCTAGAAAGATGGAAATGTGAATCAGGTGAGCCTGAGCCCTTGACACACCTGTCCTCCCTGGGTGGTAGGGCCTACTCTTCTCTGCAGAGGCTTAGACTTGGCATAGAAGTGACAGCTGAAGGCTAGTGGAGGTGAAGGGTAGAATTAGGCTCCCCTGGATAACAGTGAGGGAGGCTGAGATGAAGGAGGACTAAGGAAACAAAAGTCATACATATTTGGAAGGATTGAGCAGATGCTGTCTGCTGGCCAGGTGGGGTCTCAGCTCCCACTGTCACATTGCTCTGAGGCTTTTGTGAATTAGCTTGTAAACTCTGGGGTATCCAACAACATCCTTGGCTTCTACCTATCATGTGTCAGTGACAGGAACACGCTACTGCTCCTCTGTCACAAACAAGTTCCTCTAGAGAGTGCCCAGTGTTCCCTGGGGTGAGATTGTCCCCTATGGGGAATTGCTAATGTAACCCAGTGGTTCTCAGGGTTTTAAGTATCATAAGTTTTCTGGTAATGTCTCTAGGAGATTCCGAGTAAGTAAGCGAGTATGGTACAACCCAAAATTCTGTGTGTATCCCTTACCTATGGGTGTATATACCTGGGTGGCACTGACCTATTCCCCGGAGTACTTTCCAAAGTTGTGGCCCTGGGATAGGTACATGGCTCAGTTGATTCAGTATAATGCTAGCAAGCTTACTGTACTGAGTATTTATTATCCCTCTCAATCTTGGGGCTTGAACTCAGGGCTTGGGCACTGTCCCTGAACAACTTTTTGCTCAAGGCTAACTCTACCACTTGAGTCTTAGCACCACTTCTGGCTTTTTCTGTTTTCGTGGTACTGAGGAATCGAACCCAGCATTTCATACATGCTAGGTAAACACTCTACCACTAAGCCATCTCCCCAGCCCTGAATTTTTTTTAAACCCTAGTATTAAAAAATCATATTGAGTGAAGTAAGCTAGACCCAAAGAAACATAGGTTCCATGGTTTCCCTCATTTGCAATAATTAGTATACATCTAGAGTTTTCCTAGTAGCAGGTCACAATAGGTCAATAGCTACGTGCATATGACCATATAGCATGATGCTAAGCCAAATGCACTCCAGGATATAGAAATAAGAGGCTTATCTTTGGGAACTGGAGTTTGGCCTAGTGGTAGAGTGCTTGCCTAGCATGCATGAAGACCTGGGTTCAATTCCTTGGTACCACATACATAGAAAAAAGCCAGAAATGGTGCTGAGGCTCAAGTGGTAGAGCTCTAGCCTTGTGAAAGTCCAAGGACAGTGCTCAGGCCCTGAACTCAAGCCCACGGCTGCCAAAAAAAGAGGCTTATCTTTGTGGTTGTTGTTATTTTTTAATGCTATGTGAAGTTATTTCTTTTCTCTCCTTTTCCCCCTTATGGTTTATCCCCAACTGTTATGGTATCTGACTTTGGTACCTGGTATATGTGTTCATTTTTAAATTTGAATTAGGGAAGGGAAGGGGAAAAACAAGATGATGAGACAAAGGACAAAGGGTGAACCAATGTACCAGTGATATTCACAAGACAATAGGTTGGAAATGAATTTTACAACTTGGGAGGAGATAAGGAGAGAGGAAACATGGAAGGGGTAATAATGTTCGAGAAGAAATATACTCATTATCTTATGAATATAACTGTAACCCCTCTATATATCACCCTGGCAATAATATTTTGTAAAAAAGGAATTTCAAGAGTAAAAAAAAAACAGTGTCACACAAAAAAGTATAGTCCAACTTATGTAGTGATGCATGCGTGTAATCTCAACATTTGGGAGGCTGAGCGAAGAGGATTATAAGATGCGGTGGCACCTGTAATCCTAGCTCATCAGGAGGCTGAGATCTGAGGACTGTGGTTCAAAGCCAATCCAGGCACAACAGACTGTGACACTCTTTTTAATTGTTGGGATAATGTATATAGGGGTTACAGTTACATTAGTCTGGTAGTAGGTGTATTAACTTCTTGCCCATTGGTACCCCTTCTCATGTTTTTGTCCCTGTTTCCCTCCTGTTACTCCCTCCCTTTTTTTTTTGCCAGTCCTGGGCTTGAACTCAGGGCCTGAGCACTTCCCTTGGGCTTTCTCAAGGCTAGAGCTCTACCACTTGAGCCTCAGCACCACTTCTGGCTTTTTTCTATATATGTGGTACCGAGGAATTGAACCCGGGTCTTCATGCATGCTAGGCAAGAACTCTACCACTAGGCCAAACTACTACCCTCTTCCCTCTTATCTCCAATTAACCACCAGAAAACCAGAAGTGGAGCTGTGGCTCAAGAGGTAGAGTGCTATCCTTGAGCTGAAGAGCCAGGAACAGTGCCCAGGCCCAGAATTCAAGCCCCATGACTCACACACACAAAAAAAATGATGTGAGGCAACCTGGACTTTGTACTAAAAGCTTATCTCAAAAAAATTGGTGGGGGGAGAGGAGGGGTCTAGTGGTAGAGTGCTTACTTAACATCTTAACATGCATGAAGCCCGAAGTGGTGCTGTGGCTCGAGTAGTAGAGCACTAGCCTTGAGAAATCTCAAGACAGCGAGCCCTAGGAGTGGCAAAAAAGGGAGGGGTGGCTTGATGGCGGCTAGGTGAAACTTCATTTGTAGTCACTGTTCCCTTGAGTCCCTGCAAGGTATGGGTCAGCCTTCCCTCCATGGGGCTGCTGTCATGTTAATACTTTTAATCAAACCTTCCTTAGTCTGGGTTTTGAGCATCTTGGATAAGAGTGACATAAAGCCTTACTCTGAGTCAGACTTGAACATGTTTCCTAGTGTGAGAAACTACTTTTCCTGTCAAAATTAGATTGCTTCCTTTCTGTCTATCTTGTGAGAATTTTTTTTTTTGGAAAAGGTTCCTACTTTGTTCTGGTTCATTACATTTTAGTTACATTTTTTGTCTGCTGCCTGTTAGAAGCTCCTTGAATTTTGGTGACATCCTGTTAATCTACATCCTTTTGCAGATTCTGTATATGAGCTTAGCCAATTTGAGCACAGGGACAAGGCTTAATGGCTAGGGATAAAATTGAGCAGCCTTCCTACTGTATGTATGTGCTTTGTTTTGGTTGATGGCATACCCTTCTGCAGGAGTAAATTTTGTCTTGTTGAGATCCTTTAGAGATGATGTTCTTATTCCTGTAGGACATCCCAATATCCAAAGCCATTTCTAATACTAATAGCTCTATGGATAACTTCTATGGGCAGCTTCCATGAAGGTTTTCATAGGGAAAGGAGCAATGCTGGACTTGGCTGACCAGCAGTCACCCCTGTCCTCCCAGAACCCAGGTCGTTCCCTCTGCCCCTTCCTTTCTGGTTGACAGAGACTCTGTCAGGTCCCTGTGGATCATGAAGTAAGAGGTGTAAGGTACCAGTTTTATCCTTTCCTATCCAGTTTCTCCAAGTTTAATGGTAGGTTGTGGCTCTTTAGGTCTTCATAATGTGGCAGTTGCAGGCAGGCGCAGTGTAAAGTGATTGTGCCTGCAAGTCAGTGTGCATGCCCTGCCTTGTTCCAGTTGTCAGGTGGTTGCAAGGGTACACTCATTTAAGGATGACCTGAATGTATTTAGCAAGATCTGCCGCTGCAGGTTGATTCTGAATTTTAGATTTGTCCATGCTCCATCTCCTTCCTGAAAAGATGATGTCAGTGAGCACACAGTGTGGAGAGTGTGGCATGAGAGTGTGGTGCATTCTGGTACATTCTGGGGCCTGGCTCCTTAGAGGAGTTTGTCTTGTTGCTGTGTCAGGAGCACTGGTACATACATGGGGTCCAGGTGTTGTCATGGTTCTGTGCTGGCTGGTTTGATGGGCCTGAGAGGCCTGGGGTGCTGCTGTTCTGATGCCACTTTGCAATTGTATCTCACTCTGGCTAAGTTCTTCCTTGTCCCGAGCATGAGGTCGACTGCAAGCAGGAGCTGCTGGCATGCATTCAGCAGCTTCAGTAGCCAGAGATGTAGGTGGAAAAGAAGATGGGGGTGCAGCTGGAGCACCACTGAGGCAGTGCAAGTAGAGCCTGGATATCACCAACAAGCAGTTGTGTGTGTAAGAGCATGGCCTGGACATAACTAGTAAGGTGAAAGCAGCCTGGAGGAGGGCTGCTAGGACTGGGGTCCTGGGGGTCACCCTTAGGCCTTTAGCAATTTTCCAAGGAGGAAGAATGGGCTTTTGTCTCCACCATGGAGTTACTGACTCCACTGTGGTGGCACTGAGACGTCTTAAGTTACACCTTTTATAGTGCGCCTGCACTTTTGCTTGTTTTTGATTATTGTGAAAAGACTAATCTTTCATTCTATGATTTTTGTTAATATATTGAATACTTTTTGGTCTTCTAACAACTGATACATATCGTTGTTTTCAAGTGTGTGTGGGTGCATGTGTGTGGGGGGGAGTGTTCACTGCCTGTGTGGAAGATACCTTTGTGCATACAGTGTTTTAGCTTCTGTTGCATTGTTTTGTGGGTACAGAGTCTTGAGCAGGATGATGGATCCTGGCACAGCTCTGCTTAGCTCTGACTACCAGGTTCTCTGAGTTGTGCTAACAGCTTCTTTTAGAGTTTCTGTTGTCATTACAGCCTTAACTATCATAGATGATCATATGTTCTATGTTTTTTTCCCAGAAGATGCTAGTAAGTAGGTACCTCTGGATTTGAATTTCTTTGATTACCAGCAAGTTCTGTTAGAGCTTCCTGCATCAGAGAATGTCTTTTGAACCAGGGTCTGTTTGAACTGTAGTCCAAGGGAAGGCTCCGCTTTCTCTATGTATTTTGGAAACAACCCGAGTGTTGGTACTCAAGGGAACTAGATCCTCCTGACCATCCCTGTCCCTCTTGTACAGTGTTCTTCACAGGTATCTAGAGGAGACAGATGGGTGCTGCTGGGGAGTGCTAACACTTGACCAGTTGAGCCACTTCCAATTTTCTGGTGGTTAATTGGAGATAAGAGTCTCATGGCTTTCCTGGCTGGGCTGGCTCCAAACCTGAGTCTTCATATCTCAGCCTTCTGAGTAGCTAGAATTATATGAGCCATTGGCTCCTAGCGTTTTCTTGACTTTTATCTCTCTCTCTGCATCTAGTATCCCTCCTCAAAATTTATCCATATAGATTGAGCTTCTGTGTTACTTAGTTCTCCTGACTTGACCTGGCACCTAGTCAGAGGTGGCTGCCTTGGGCTTGTTGATTGGATAACTAGCTTAAGCTTAGTTTTCAACTCATACTATTCAGTGATTTGTTGGGTACCACGGGGATAGATACAATAAAGGAAAGCCTGTCCTTGTGTAATTTTATGGGTATGCTGCTTGCACAGCAGCAACAGCTGACTTAGATGGCAAGGAGCATGTCTGGTGGCAGGCACATCCTGCTTTCAGGGAACTGAGGGTCAGGTAGTAGTGTGGTGCCATAGATATGGCTTCTGGTGTGTGGTGTACAGGGCTGCTCTAGATGTGGATGACAAATGTGCCACCCAGTGGACACCTGATGTAGGCAGTGTAGGCTTCACAGGGAGCCTGTGAGTGGCACCTGAACCAGAAGGTCATTGAGGTCCTGGGACAAGGTAGCAAAAGACTGTTGTGGCTTTCATGACTTTATATATTTATTTATTTTTGTTTTAACAGTGGACTGGTAACTCAGGACTTCATAGTTGTTTAGCTTTTGATCTACCTTGAGAGTCATACCACCACCTTTTTCTGCCTTGATTATGTGTGCATGTGTGTGTGTATGTGTGTGTGTGTGTGTGTGTGTGTGTGTGTGTGTACTAATACCAATACTGAAACTCAGGAAGTCTTGTTCTTGCTTAGCTTTTTTTTTTGCTCAACCTCCTGGCTACTTTAACAGCAGAGGCACTTTTCCTGTCTCCTATTGCTTACTGTCCTCTGTCCTCTGTGTCTGCCTTCCACAGGACCTGAAGCAGAAGCTGGGCCTGTATGAAGGAGCAGGACATACTTGTCATGAGGAACATAAAGTACAAGCTGTTGCAGCTGCCCTGGGTGGATTGGGAGCTGAACTGACTCCAGGAGGACAATGTTAATTGTGTTGAGGAGTCTAGTGTGGTTGAGCTGCATCCAGCTAAACTTGGGTCCTTGGATTCCTTCTCAGTGTGTAGCTGTTGGAGTGACTATTGCCAGTCCTGATGAGGGAGAACGATGGGCTCCTCACAGACGAAGTTGGACCACCAGGAGAAGCTGCAGGAATCTCTGGTTGATCTTCAACTAGAGAAGGAGGTGAGGACCAAATGGATGAGCTATACCTGTGGGGCTGCCTTCAGCCCTGTCTATGTGACCCTGGTCATCTCGTCACACCCCAAATCTGCTCACCTGAAGTTTGGCTGGTGCTGTGCTGGTGGGAATGTGTTCCTGTATGAGTTTGCCTGTGAGTTGGGTTGTGGCCAGGAATGATCCTGGGTTGTCTGGGTGGACCAGTGGCCTCAGGGAGGTGGGGAGGAAGGCCTTCCCCAGCCTCTGCCAACTGTGAGTACAGTGGGAAGGGTCCCTGAGTCAAGGCATATAGGGGCCTCTCATTGCTGGAAAGCAGAAGATAGGTCCTCTCTAGGGCTTCCAGAAGGATCACAGCCAAATGTTACCAGTGTTTAGCTCAGTGAAACGCATTATGGATTTCTCAAGTGCAGCAGTAAAAGACTGGATTTATTGAGGCTGCTGAATGTGTGCAGTTGCCTTCCCATCAGCAGAGACCTGACTCAGGGAAAGAAAGGCACATGGCATCTGTGAGAGAGAGGTAGTGGACTACTGTGTTTCTTCTTCCCGCCTTTGCTGGTACTTGCCTGGTGCTCTGTGGGTAGATGCCCATGCTGGCAGCATTGGAAAGTTGCTAGTGTCTGTTCACCATGTTGGCCCTTGTCAGCTGTCCTCACCTCAGTGCCAGTTCCTGAGCTGCCCTCATTTGGATGGTGAAGAGTCTATCAGGACAGCTGAAGACGTGGGTCTACCACAAAGCCTTTGACCCTTCTGTGCCTCACAGACAGCTGGTTCACCAGTGGCCAGAATGGCTCCATACCAAGTACCTTTCTGTTCTCTACCCATAATATTGTTTGTTTAGAAATTGATTAGAAAAGGTTAGGGCTCTAAACTCATTGTCTGAAGTCCTGCAGGAATGCTTGCTGGCTGTGTGACATCTGTTCTGTGTGCACAGTGAGGAGTAGTAACAGCATCTGCTCACACTAAGTGTTCAGATCAGATCTGCCATGTAGTGATGTAGGCTTTACCTACCCTGTACCTGCTGGCCCATCGAAGGCACCATAAATTTAAGAAGCACGGGACTCAGGCCTGTGCTGGGCACCTCGGGAGTGATGGGAGGCTGATCCAGTGCGCATGGTCTTCATGGCCTACTTCCATTCCAGAGGAAGTAAGGAGTAGCTGGAGTATGAGTGGCAATGTGAAGCATGTGGGCAAGTGTGGGCCTAATGCTCTTGCTGGTCCTAGGCTGCTCTGGGGTTGGGAGAAATTTTGCTATGGCATTAAATCTGTCTGTGCCTTAAATCCATCTGTATAGGACTTGGCATCCTGTCAGGTAGCTGGAGGATGAAGAGCAATGGATGTTCAGGGCTGGGTCTGCACTATGGGCACAGACTGCTATAGGACCATCGTGCCCCGGTTTTCCTGTGATTTGTAATTGAGTCTGTGAGTCCAGGAAGGAGTGAGACTGAAGAAGGCTTCAGTATTTCAGCAGCTCACACCAGCAAGGTCTGAGCTGAGAGCATTCCTATACCTAAACTCAATGTCAAGGGACTTGGCATTGTCATGGTCAGTCTAATATAATAATTGTTTTGTCTGTGGTAAGGGGTCCGTAGCTGTTCTTGTGTTTTCAGAAGCTGCTGGTGAAGCTATAGAGAGGGGAGAAATTAGACCAGACCATGGGCTTGCACCTAAGGTGGGTGGGGGGCTGCCCTCACCTCACCCCTTTGGCAGCCCCCCTCTGCCAGGCATCTTCACCTCCTCATTTGGAGTTTTAGATCTCTCTGAACGGGGCAGGAGCTTTGTTCCACACTGCCCATTTTGATCATGGTGTTTTGACAGCAGGAGGGGAATAGAGCTGAATTATTCAACTTGTTCAAGTTGTAACATCCTTGTTGAAGCCCCAGCAGAGGTGAGCTACTGTCTGTCCTGTACTGTTTGTTACAGGATGATGTATGCTGAGAAAGTAATCACTTTGGGGAATACTCATTCCTTTTAGTAATGGTAATCGGTGTGAATAAACTGAGCTTAGGACTAAAGAATCTTGTCATGATGGAGGATTCTTGTCCCAGTAGCAGACTGTTATTGATTGACAGCAGGTAGGTAGATGGAGTGGCCCACCCCTAAGTGCTGGTGTGTGTCACAGCACAAGGCTGTTCTCCTTAGCCATCTTTCCTGTCCACTCTTCTGTCCTTTAGGAGGCCACATGTTACGTTCTCCAGCATTATATGCAGAATGACCACTTCCTGTCTTAACTCCTGTGCTCCAGGTCTCAGGGAGGTGGAGCACTCATCCTTCTGGATGAGCCATTGAGTGTGGGCCCAGGCCCATGGAGTTTGTTTTTTGTGCTCAGGATTTAAGACTTCCACCTTCCTGGTTATTTTTCCTGCTGCTCTGGTAAAGGAGGCCAGGACTGAGACTGTCTACTACCTCCCCATGGCAGAACTGGCTTCAGTTCTTTATCTCTTGGCAATACCCCTGGGTTTTCTTTTTGCCTTGAGAGGTCACAGGGTGCCGCCTAGGTCGCGGTTCCAATTTGAACTCCACCTGCAGAACTGAGGCTAGTGGAGGCTGTCCTAGCAGGCTGTTGCTGGTCCTTCCTCCTCTTCTCTGTGAGCGTTAACTAGGTGTCCCTTCTGCTCCTGGGGCCACAGTTAATCTGGTGAGAAGCCTCTGAGCCATGTTTCTTGTTAGGAAGAGCACAGGCTGTGTGTGCCCATCTGGACCAGCCCTGTTGAATAGATGGTATGCTGATGTGCCCAGTGTCTGCCCATAGCACTGGGTGTCAGGTATTAGGATCTGTCGATTTGGCCAAAGTAGCATAGGCTTCCACAGCCAGCTGGAACTTCCACTTTCTTCTTGTGTTCTTTGCTACTATTTCTATGTCCAAGGACCCTGTTGTAAGCATGGCTGGTCCTTAGGAGGCCATGTGCAACATCATGTCTTAACGTTCTCCCCTCTGCCCTGGTGTAGGCCCTTAGTAGGATTGACTGTATCTCCTCCAGGACTGAGCAGTAGGGAGGAGCTGGAGTTTCTCTACTGTATTGTCTTCATTGAGGAAAATATCTGCTAGGTTGTAGTAACACCCGCCTGTCATCCCAGCTACCCAGGAGACTGAAGTCAAGTCATCTATACAAGTGTGCTTAGAAGCTGATCAGGACAGAAAGTCTGGGAGATTCTATCTCCAATGAACTTGCAAAACTTTTGGTATTGGCACCAAAAACAAAGGTATCCTCTCCAGATGATGGGGTTCCCTCAGATGATATGACACCGCCTCCCTCAGTTGCTGCCCTGCTTCTGTGGCAGAGGAGCAGAGGAACACAGTGTTGTTCCTGGATCCTGCTGTGATGAACTGGCAGAGTCACATCCTGTCCTAAGGAAGGGCCTTAAGGCCTAAATGGGCTTTCTGGGAGGAGAAGGGAGTGAGCCTTGTGGTGGCCCTGGTCTCTTCAAGCTCTTTGGAGAGTGGCTTGTGTTTAGGGAAGATTCCCCTGTGGCATACCTGTTGTACTGTAGCTTTGCAGCTCACTATGGGGAGCCTAGTATCTTGGAGGCCTCAGTGCTGTGTGCCTGGCTCTTTGTTCAGCCTTACTATGTCCTAATTGTCTGGTGAGCCTTGAATCAGTAAACTTGGGCTCCACTCCCATGTTATATTCTTCACACACAGAAAACAAACCTACTCTATTGAGTCTGAACAGAATCATCTTGAGCTTGAGGACAGGCAGGGCATGTGCATTACATGTGTGAGGCTCTGGGTTCAGATCACATAGGTTTCTTGTCACAGCACCAGGCAGGGAAATAAAAAGGTTTCCATTCTAAGGTGGCATTTCTGTAGTCCCACCTACTTGGGAGGTTGAGGCAGGAGGATGCTTGAGCGCAGGCTTCCCATGCTGGCCTAGGAATGAAGCCCCATGGAGTTTGGAGCAAAAGCATATGTTTTCCCTTCTGTTGCTTTTCTTGGGGGTAGGAGGTTGGCAGTTTGGGGGCACCTGTTGGAACCATCTGTTCAAGATCGGTGTCCTGGGTAAGCCTGTGCTCAGTGAGATTGAATGGGTGGAAGGGGTTGTAGGAGCTTGGAGGAGTTGATCCTTCTGCTGTGGGTTGTGTCCTTGCAGGAGAAGTGGCACAATAGAATGTTGGCAAGTCATGCCCAAGCATGTGTGATTGCTAGTTCAGGGGCTCATTCCTAAAGTTGCCTCAAAGCAGTTGCACGAGTGACCTGGGAGCCTGGTATATGGTGTATGTGTATGTGTGTGTATCAGTAGTAGAGCTTGAACTGAAGGCCTGGGAAATCTCTCTTACACTTTTTTACTCAAGGCTGGCACTGTACCACTTGAGCCACATTACTCATTTTAGCAGTTTTGGTGGTAAATTGGAGATAAGAGTCTCACAGACTTTCTTGCCTGGGCTGGCTTTGAACCATAATTGTGATATCTCAGCCTCTTAAGTAGGTGAGATTTACATGTTTGAGTCACTGGAACCTGGCTCATTTTTTCTGCATAGTTTTTAAATATTATCTTTAATTGTCAAAATGACTGCCATTCATTTTGAGTACAATGTCACTTATTTGGTGTTTTAAGGTCTTGCCCTCATTTTTGGTAGTCTGATCCAGCATTGTGGGGCCTGGGGTACTGCCACCACTAGGTGGCACTGCTCCCTTTATGATCTGGCTTTTTTGTTGTTGGTTGGGGCCTGAACTCAGGGCTTGGCCATTCTCCCTGAGCTCTTTTGCTCAAGAGCTACCACTTGAACTTAAGTGCCACTTCTGGGTTTCAGTTATTAATTGGATTTTCTTGCCAAGGCTGGCATTGAACTATGGCTAAGATCCTCAGATGTTAGTCTTTTGAATAGCTAGGTAGGATTACAGGCCTGAGCCACCAGCACCTGACAGACCTGGCTTCCTTAGGAATCCTTATGGTCACCTTTCAAGCCTTTCTCAGCCCCACAGCTTTCCTACAAGGGACTTGGAGCTAACTCCAGAGGTTTGGATGACGAGATTGTGAGGATCCTTGAAGTAAGTGTGGCTCTTCTCTGTGCACAAAGCTCTGTCTTTCCTGAGATTCCCAGATGCTGTGTGTCCTGAGCTCTAGATCGGGAATGGCATTCTGACCTAACACCATTTCCCGAAGTGTGACACTGGTCATCGTCACAATTTGGGTTTCTGATGTCTGAGAAAGCAAGAGGGATCAGGATGCTGTGTCTCGTGAGTGATAAGTATGGAAAGTATGCACATAGACAGTATTAACCACACAGGGTTTGTGGGGATCTGGAGGAAGAGTGGAGACAGGAAGAATGAGGCAGTGCAGTTCATCCAGGAATGCAGGCGTGGTTCTGGAGAAAATTAGCTACGTTAGTAGAATAAGGCAAAGGCCTGCACATATCTCACAGCTTTAACAAAATGCCACTCTTTCATGATTGAAAACTCAGCACATGGGAAAGGAGGGAAATTCCACAATTGGACAACAGTGCATTAATTGATTAACCACTTGTTTCTAGTCCTTATGCCTGAACTCAGTGCCTGGGCACTGTCCCTTATACTTTTTTCTCAAAGCTGGTAACACTTGAACTCTACTTCTGGCCTTTTTTGCAGTTAATTGGAAATAAGAGCCTCACAGATTTTGGTAAGGGGCTGGTTTCAACCTGCAGTCTTTAGATTTCAGACTCCTACTTATCCAGGACTACAAGTGTGAACCATAGGTATTTATAAAACATACATTTACTATAGTACTGAATTTAAGATTGACTGCTGTCCTGATACTGAGGATGAGACAAAGCTGTACTGATCCTAACCTGTGCAGTCAGGTAAGGGAAAGAAGGTTATGTCAGACCAGAGGAAGAGGTAAAACTATCTCTATTTAGAGACTACATAATTATGTTGGAACTTCTCACGTATCAATAAAATCTATGTTAGCGCTAATGAACAGGGTTAATGAAGTAACAGGGACCAGTGACAATGGGCAAAAATAGATTGTGTTTACATATAGTAGCATATAGAGTGCCGGGGCCTACCGGCAGCAAATTGGGGTTCCTGAAATAGGCGGCAGGGACTGGAAAAATTAGAAGAGAGACAAACACATCGGGTCCGGGAGGTCTGCAGCCCAGGCAAAAACTGCAGCACCCCGTTTATTCTCAACTCAAAGTTTATATCCCTTCTTGAGACCAGGGCACTGCCAGGTGTTACATCCAGATGGTTAATCAGGGAACTGTTGGGGGTTACATTCATATGGTAAATCTCAGATCAATTGAACAGGAGAAGGCCAAAAAACAATAAGACAATCAAGCAATTATCTGATGCAAATCAAAGTACAGTTTGATTCCACTCTTGCACCCGACAATAGAGAAGTACTCAAAGAACATGTAGCTTGCAATTGGATAAAAACCATGAAATACCCTTCTCTCCTTGGCTGCATCCTCCCCTCTTGCAAGTATTTGTATGTATTTATTTGTTGGCTTTGACTTAGTCTTTTTAAAGAATTCTACTATAGAGTCACCACAGAATCTATTTAATTTCAATTAGTTCATTTGTAACTGCTTGGTTACCAGCCAGTCTGTTTATTTGTACATTTCTAGGCACATTCTAGCTACCAAAATGAGAGAAACTATGCAACTATTTAAGATCTCCGTTCCTTTGGTTAATATAGAGGGAATGTGCAGGCAGGAATTCAGTGTATATACCACAGAATTGAGAAATATAAGGGAAAAGGGTAGGTTGAAGGAGGGTGAAGATATTGAAACAGTGACACATGAAGATGCATTGTACATGGAAACTTTTTGTTACATGGAAAACCCCAATATATAACCTACAATGGTCAGGGAAGAGGGTCTGGGTCGGTTGGACAGGGCGGGTAAGAATGTTGGAAGGAGTGACATTGATCAAAATGGAACATATTCATAAACTGCTTTGGTGAATGGCACCACCTTTGTCAGTGCTCTCCCTTATCTCAGAGCACTGTCTGAGTGCTGTGAACCCGTGGTTTTTGGTTTTCATGGTAGGTTCATCATGTAGGCCTGAGCAGTTACGTGGTTGGCCACTGGTGATAAGCACTGCCCTAGACTCTGTTTTTCCAGGTGAAAAGCCCCAGCCTTTTGATCCAGGCTTTGGCTTTCTGGGGACAAGCCCCCTAATCCATGTGCTACCACTCATCAGCCAGCTCAGCAACACACATCAAACATTATGATTAGGGGTCTCAAGAATATTAGCAGCTGCACACAGACCAGGTCTGCCTCATGGTATCACAAGACACCGCATTCATGCAGTGAATGTCTAGTGTTACCAGGGTGGTAGTTTGTTTAACCATGTCCTAGCAGGGGACATGGCAGTATCACCAAACTAATTTCTGAATTTTCTCTCCTGTGTACAGGATCAGGAATGGGCAGGGTAATTTTGAAAAGGATCAAGTTCAAGAAATGTTGCCATGTGCTTGGGACAATGATAGGAAAATGAATAGAACACAATGGAAAGTTCAGAAGTAATTGAAGAATATAGTGTTCATTGATTTTTTTGCCAGTCCTGGGGCTTGAACTTAGGTTGTGAGCACTGTCTTTGGGCTTTCTCAAGGCTTGAGCAGTACCACTTGAGCCATAGTGCTACTTCTGACATTTTTTAAATGTATGTGGTACTAAGGAATCTAACCCTGGTCTTTGTGCATGCTAGGCAATCACTCTACAACTAGGCTAAACTCCTGGCTCTTACTGATATTTTTCTAATTTTTATTTTTTTTGCCAGTCCTGGGACTTGTATTCAGGGTATGGGACTGTCCTTGAGGTTTCAAAAGGCTAACATGCTACCACTTGAGCCATGGCACTAGTTTTGGCATTTTTCTGTATAAGTGATACCAAGGAATTGAACCCAGGGCATTGGACATACTATCCAAGTACTCTACTACCAGGCTATGCTCCCAGGCCCACTGACTTTTAAAAAGTCAAAAGTGTTGTGATAATTTTCTGAGAGAAAGATGATCACTTCAAATGGTGGTACAAGGCATGACACTGGGATGAACCTAACATGTGGCCTCTACACCGAAAGAGCTTCATTGCCATGTGGGCCTTTAGAGAGAAGCCAGAACTCTGAAAGCTGGTGTCTGTCAAGAAGGACACACAGAGCATGAATTAATTACACTTGGGAAAAAATAAGATGTATTAGAGTTTAGTTTGCTTCCAAATAGACCTAATAAAAGGACAGAAACATAGATCTATAGACCTCTCTGGCTGAAGACATATACCAAATCTGTCTAAGGATTTCTTTCCCCTAGTATTGAGGATTGAACTCAGGACATCAGTACTTGCTGAAGCCAGATTAGAAAAGGCAGAAGATGGGGCTCAGTGGTGGATGGAGCATCTACTTAGTATGTTACATAATCCAGGGATTGACAAAATCCTTTTTTGAGCAATTGTTTTATGAAATGTGATATATTATTGTTAAATAAGGACACAAAAACCCCTGAGCATCAGTAGTCATAGGGAGTCACATGTTAAGATTACAGGGTGCTAGACTGGGATGAGTATCCCACAAAGAGTTGTGGCGCTAGTGGGAGGGAGTAGGATCCTTGAGATGTAGGGCTTGGTGGAAGGATGTTATGTTATTGGGGTGTTCCATGAAGGAGTTACTTGGGCTCTCTTCCCTCTCTGTCTTTGCCACCCAGCTGCTGGGAATTGAGCAGGTTCACTTCTGCTAGGTTGTGGCACAGCCCAAACCAATGCCAAGGTACCAACAGGCATAGACTGATACCACTAATGAGTGATCATCTTACTGTTGGCATAAAACAATATAGAACATGTGTGTTGCTGTTGAGCAAAGAAAATGGTTCAGATAGTCACTCTGGAAGCAGTTGGGCAGTTTTTTATGCCTTAGAATGTAACCTAGCAAGGGCAGTAGCCGATCCGAGTGGTAGAGTGCTTGCCTAGCATGGGCTCAATTCCTAGGTACCACATACACATAAAAAGCTAGAAGTGGTGTTGTGGCTCAAGTGGTAGAGCGCTACCCTTGAGAAATCCCAAGAACAGTGCCCTGGCCTTGTATTCAAGCACCAGGACTAGCAAATAAATAAATAAATAACCTAGCAAATTTGGGCCTAGATATTTACCCACGCTACAGTGTGGCCTCTTGAAGACTTGTAGTATCAGGCAAAAAGTAGAGTCTTCAGGTGTGTGTCAGCAGGTGACGGGTTGTGTGAGCGTGGTCCATCAATACCAGGGAGTAACACAGAGCAGTGAGGAGCTGACATATGAACAACTCATGCTGAGAGGCCAGGCTTTTATTCATACTGTTTGTGATTCTATTTACCTAAAGTGTTGCTAAAAGGTGACACTGACATAGAGTAACAGGAAATCAAAGTTCCTCCAGTCCAAGCTGGGAATCTTCCGGATTGTAAGAACTGCTCTCACTACATGGATGCATATGTAATGATGGTGAAGCTTTAAAACAGGCATGTTTCATTGAGGTGATGTGCACCCACATGAAGAGGTGTCTCTGAGAAAGAACAGAAAGACTTCTGCAGTGACTTAGTTTGTATTAGGGAGAGGGAGGGTACAGACTAAGTCATCCTACTTCAGGCGAGGAGCCCATCCCCTGAGCTTGTCATAGGCCTTGGGGAGCCTGGACCTCTCAGGCTTTTGAAAAGTGCCCAACTCTGGCCTGGATCTGTGTGTGTTCCTTGGCACAGGAACCTTCAAGCTGAGCAAGAACCATTCATCATTTGGAGAGGAAATGTCTCATTATGTGATGAAGAAGAGGAGCAATTAATTCCTTTTCAGTTCTATGATAGCAAATGGCCCTCCCACAGTGAGGGAAGGTCAGGCTAACCTTTCTGTTGTTCTGCTGTTTGTCTGCTTTTGAATTGATAGGAGTTGTTTAAGTGTCTCTGTGGAAGACATTCAGATGCAAAGTTCTATGTATTCCCATTTGCTACCTCTGGTTTTTCCTTCTTGCTAGTCTCTGGATTATTGTGCCTTTTATTGGAATCACAATTCCAAAATGTAGACAGAAGTCATCTTTTAGACTAGACAAGTTGTGTCACCTTGATTTTAATAGTAATTTCCTGTAAATCAGATTTTGTATTATTATTGACATGAAAAAAACTGAAGTTAAGAGAGTCACTGTTGTTTCTCTGGTTTGGACATTTGTATTGTTTTTTTTTTGCAGTCTGGCTGCATTCTTGTAGATATTCCAGCAGGGGTGGCTGATGCTTAGACTTGAAATGTACTTTGTCTTGTTTGTTTCATCCATTTAGTCAGCTTGGTTTCTTTTTGTATTTTTGTAAGTAGGCATTGGGGTACCTTGGATATCATGGGATGCATGTAATGTTGCGGTTGGCTGGGAGGCCTTAAAATTTCTGTCACAGTAGGGCAGAAAGGGGCTGTGGAGTTTCCCCTGAGAAAGCAAGACTGCTTACCAACCTAACACCAGGCCAGCTGGGGGCAAAACAGGGGCATGGTTGTCCTGGCGCAGTGGCCACCGATGATAGTGTGTGAATGGACATGCTTATGTCCAGTGAAACTGTCCTTGGGCTGGGGAAGAGCACTTGCCTGGTATAGGGGAAACTCTGGATTTCATCCCCACTACTAGAAAGAAACCACCTTGATTTTTCACAAACAGATGAATCCATGTGGCTTGAGGGGCAAAACCTGAGTAACAGTACTCTGAGCAGAGAGCTGGGGATGTAATTTCAGCCAGAGAAGAGCCTTGCTCTCCTTTAACTGAGAAGCAAGCCAGTAGTGTGAGCTGCTCAAGTTTGTGAGAAACTCCTACTCTAGCTAGAGTCTTGATGCTAGAAGTCAAGATCTGCTCTAGGGACCTGGAAGTATTGTCCTGTCATGAAGATCTGTAAAGGATGAGGCAGGCTCCAGTGGCTCACATCCATAAATCTAGCTACTTAGGAGACTAAGATTTGAAGATTGTCATGGAAAGCCAGCCTGAACAGAAAAGAAAGCCAGGGAGATTCTTACCTCCAATTAACTACCATAAAAGCTGGGAGTAGAGTTGTGGCTCCATTCTTAGAGAACTAGCTGGCCTTGAGCATCCTAAAGGCTTAGGGAGAGTAATCAGGCCCAGAGTTCAAGCCCTGGGACTTCCCTTCCCCTTGGAGAAATAAAAAGTTGTGAAGGAGGATGATGTCACAGCCTTGTAGGTTGGCTGCAGAGCTGAGAAATGAGGGCATGTGAGCCCAGTTCTGTGGCTCTAGGAAGGAAGAGTAGGAGTCCTTAAGACCGTTTAAATCTGGGAAAGCCCTCTGAGAGTAAAGCATTCTTGTAGAAGGGGTGGGCTCTTGGAGCTGGCTGCATAGTGCTTGTCTTACCCAGGTAAGAGGGTAGGGGGTGCCACAGGTGCATGTGTATCTATGAGGAGGCTGCTCCCTGTATGTCTGAGTGTGTTGATTCTGGATGACATTCCAGAGCTCTCCTGGAGAGCATTTGAGCTTTCCTTTGCCCACCATCTCTTCTCCAGGTCCCTATTGCTCTGTGCTGAGGGCTGGGGTTAGGATGTCCTACCTCACAGCTCTGAAAAGGCTACATGAGGTCCCTCTTTAGCCAGTGGCAGTCAGTACAGTAAGACTTGCTTTTGTTTCTATCAAAAATGAGAGTGACTCTATGCAGCCTTTCCATTTACTAACAACCCTTGCCAAATTAGGTTTATTATCTCCCAGGGTAAAGCTTGAATATGTTTTGTGTTAAAATTACATTTCTCCCCCCTTTAAAATGAAATGCATTTAGTTATAAATGTCCTTGTTAAAATCTGAAAACTAAAATGAGGTTTTTGAAGTCTAATAATCCCATGAGATGGATTTTTTTAGACTTAAAAATCTAATTATAGATATATTTGTGAATACTTTTTAGCACCATTGAAAAAAGAAGTTGAACTAAAGTAATGACAGCCTCTTCTCTTGTTTCCTTGATTTAGGAGTGCAGGAGAAGATGTGAGGGGAGGAAAGCCATTCTCTCCACCTTTCCTTAGGAAGGGTCAAAAAAATACTTTCAGCCAGGAATTTGGCCTAGTTGTAGAGTGCTTTCCTAGCATGCATGAAGACTCAGGTTTAACTCCTTGTTAACACATAAATTGCTGTGTGCACATGCAGCATTCTGTTTTCAGTGCATGTCTTTCCAGACATGTGTAATGCTTCTGTGCTTTTGTGTAGAGAGTGGTGCTGTAGTGACCTTGAGTGTGACTATCTCCCTTCAGGATCCCACTGTCACCTCTTTTGGGTACTGCCATGGATGTGCCACTAAGGGATCATGTGTTAATTCTTGTTCACAGAATAGAAGAAGTTATACTATCCTGACCATCACTGACTACAATGCCCTTTGTCCATTTCTTCCTTTTGAGCACTAGTGAGAATCTCAAGAAGAGTGGGTGGGGGCACAGCAGGGCAGATGTGAGTGATTTTGATCTCTGTAGTGCACTGGGGCCATGGTGGGCTAGAGCTGGAGCTGCTCAGTTGGGGTCAGGCACCAATGCCTTTTCCTCTTGTGGTCTTTACACCCTAAGAACCACAAACTGCATGCTCTCTGCACTGCTGGGATTCTAGACGTAGCCTTGGCCATTGCCCCTGGCTTCCCTGAGAGCCTAGTTGGGTCTCTAATATTTGCCCCTGGCTCGCTAGACCTGCTGGGTTGACTCCTTGCTCAGAGGTGCCCCTATACACCTGCCAGACCTTACTGCTCACCCAGGCTGCCACAACTCGGCTGCCCCTAGGCTTTTTGTCCCAGGCTTCTCTGAGATCCTGGCTGGCCCTGGGTCCCTAGCTTCCTTCTACCCCAAAACTGGACTCCTTTCCTCCTTGTCTTCGGCTACCCCAAGATCCCATGTGGCCTTCCCAGAGGATCTCGTTGTCTCCACTATCTCTTTTTCCCCTCCCACAAGGCTCAGCTTGTGTTTTGTTGGCTTCTCACCTCTCAGAGTTTCCTTGGCTCTTAGGGTTCCCCCTGGGTTTGTCAGAGGAGGAGCCTACTTCAGATAGGCTCACCAGGGGACCACCTGGCCTGGTTGCTGCTGGTATTAGGCTTCCTGCCCAATGTGTAGGTGTCTCTTTTGAAAAGCATTTTGTTAAGAAACGAGACAGTGGGGAACTGGGAGTGTGGCCTAGTAGTTCAGTGCTTGCCTAGCATGCACAAAGCCCTAGGTTGGATTCCTTGGTACCACATACACAGAGAAAGTGGTGCTGTGGCTGATGTGGCAGAGTGATAGCCTTGAGATCACTGGTTTCTTGGCAGTGGGGGAGGGGGAAAAGAGGTGCACTGAGGACTTGAGATGGAGGGCATGCTAAGAGGGTATTACTATGGAACTCTTGAACTCTAGTCTCTTGAGCATTGTGATTTATCGGCCTTTGCCACCACTCCTGGATTCTCAAGTCCTTTTGTTCCCTGGCTGGCTTTGACCTATGATCTTTAAATCTCAGCCTCCTGAGTAGCTAGAATTGCAGGTGTGAGCCACCATCCCGGATTGTAGTAGTTAATTTTCTGAAAAGTTCTTGCTTTGGCCAGATGTCTTGGGTTTTTTCAGTTACATTTTAGTTGCATCCTTTTCCTGCTATATTTTAATGAAGACATCGTGTTGGAAGTTGCTTAATGTTAGTTACATCCTGTTAAATAAGGAACTCCTGTTGCAGACTGTAAATCTGAGGTCAGCCAACTTGAGCAGATATGCAGGGCTTGCCTAGTGAGGGGTAGAAAGGGAGCAGCCTGCCTCTTGTAGTATGTGCTTGCTTGCCAGAGTTTTGGTTGATGGTGTCCATTGAAGTCCTTCTTCCTATGCCATAGGACAACATCTTGAGCTGTTTCTAACATAGGGTTTTTTGGCACACATTGATTTTGTATGACTGTCCATAAGATATGTTAGGTCCAACTAGACATCTAGGCATAAACAACAAAGCAAGGTTTGTTACCAGCAAAGGGACCATTAAGACCCTTTTCCAAAAGGAGAAGAATCCTTGGTCCGTGCCTGAGGTGACCTTTATAACCTAGAAAGGTTATGGCTTGGGGATTCTAGTTTGGACTGTGTGAGCCAGGGACGTAATCATGACAGGCAGGATTTGTGGCAGCTGCCCAAATGTTGGTAAGGAGTCCTCAGGTGCCCAGACTGAAGGTCACTTTCAGGAGTCTTGTTACCTTATATGGTTGTAACTGCCCAATGCTCTCTTTACTGCCTGCACCAAATGGGCCTAATGATGAACTGTCTGGGAAAGGTGCCTGCAAGGTCCTGAGAATGGAGCATTAGCTAGGGGCAATGGGTCTATTTGACTAACAAGATTTGTATCTGATACGTCTTATTTCTGTTTTATTTTTCCTCTATGAATAATTTGAACATATCTTTGGACTTGATCTTGGCTTTTCCTAGTAGTTCCTGACCCAAGTAAGGTTTTGTGGGATCATCACCTTGGGACAGAATGCAGTCCCAGCACTATCAGCAACATAGCAAAACCCTCTTCTCCCAGCTTGTGTGTGGGTGTCCTAGTTCTGTATGTGGTCACAGTGGTAACTCTGAAGTTTTCCAGGCCTCACCAGGCAGGAATGATATATTACCTTCCAGAGGAACTGAGAGAAGTCCAAGGGGAAAGCACAGAGTCTCTGTACCCTGTACTTGGGATAGGAAGGATGGTGGTGTCAGGTTTGAGTGGCTGGAAATTCCATCAAGTGGACAAAAGTACCTAGTAGGTAGCTGTGGTCATTTGCCATTCCTCTTCCTGGCTCATCCACATGGATGTTGATGGCTGTTTAACTTGCTGGACCAGGCAGAAGGCAAGTGCTGTCAAAGCTGTGTGCGGGGTCTGGAAGTGATCTGAAAGCAAATTTTAGCATTCCCAGGTGATCATGTGCTTCCATGGCTGACATGCAGATGGCATACAGGAAGAGAAAGGCCTGTTTGTACACAAGCTAGAATGCCTAAAGTTGTTGTAGACTTTGTGGGGGATAGGCCCTGGGCCTGAACTTCTGGCTCTCAGCAGGTCTTCTCAGCCAAGTCTCTGCTCACTGCACAGTCTGTTTCCCAGCAGCTGGTGTTTCCTATCAGTTGGTGTTTTGTGGTAGTTAGAGGTGGAGATGAAGATGCTGAAATCCCAGCCTTGCTCTTTGGAGCCAAGCTTCTGTTGTTCAGAGAGGAAGTGGATGCACTCAGGTACTCCCCTTACTTCTCTGGGCTGTCACTGTTACCCCACCTGGTTCCCCAGAAGCAGCCTTCCAGAGACTCTTTCCCACTGCCTCCTTGAAGGCCTTCTGGTTCTCAGGCGTAGCCTGCTCACCTGGGTTCCTTTCCCAGAGTCACTGCCCATTGGGCTGGATGTTTTGTAGTATCCTATCCTCAGCCAACACTGACAGCTGTCCTCTCAGCTTGTACCCTGTGTGTGTGTGTGTGTGTGTGTGTGTGTGTGTGTGTGTGTGTGTGTCTGTCTGTCTGTCTGTCTGTCTGGAGCATTAGGAAGCAGGGGACCTAGCCCACCTGCACACAAACTCTATGCCAAGAGTGTGGGAAGGGTGCAGTCAAGCATCTTTCAGGGAATTTCTCATATGCAACAGGAGGACTCATCATATGTGAGATGGGGATGGTTCCCTGCTTGCTCTCTGACTCTATATTTTTCTCTTAAGTGTGTGTCTCACCGTTCCTTCCGCATTCCAGCTTCTTAGTAAACATAGGTCTCTGGCTAGGGATTTTCCTGAAATGTGTTTCTATTTTCCCTTGCTGATAGATGAATAAGGCCTTCAGGAGACATCCTAGCACTGCAGCAGAGCAGGGTCTGAGCACCCCACCCCTGGCTCACCCCTTTTAATCATATTGGCCCTGCAATCCCAACTTCTGACAAGCGGACATGGATCAGCTGCCATACCCTACCCCCATCTTGTGAGAAATGTTGACCAGTGGCAGGGAACAGGGCAGGTGTGGCTTCTTGCTGAGATCATCTGCTGCAGTCCAGGTGCTGGTGTCCAGGACTTTATACTCTGACAGCTGCTGGTGAAAAAGAATTGGGGCCTGGGAACCTGAAGGCACCGGAGACTCTGGTTGAGGTGGCATGGAGCTGACATCAAATGGCCCTTTTTGGCTGCTCAGCTGAGACCCCAATAGACTAGAGGAGGCTCAATCTGGTTACCTGAGTGGCCTTGGCTCTGCAGCTTTCTCTTCATGTTATGGGTCTGTTTGGTGCTGTCAGAGCCATGTTTGGCTGTTGAGATAAAAGCAATAAAAAGCTTGTGATGCCTCTTGCCTTGCATCCAGGTCAGAAAGTGTTGTGTGAACCAGTTGCAGAATCCCCGTTATTTCCAGAGCACTTCTTAAGTAGGATCAGGCTTTACAAATAATCTTGTGTGGAACCTCTGGGTCCCAGTTATTTGTACTTGCTTCAACATCATATGAGTCATGTTAGGGCTGAGTACCAAGGGTCATAGAATAGAAAGCAGAGGTGTATACTCTGTCTTCTTTGCTCTCATGGTTCAATGGGGAGTTTGGGCCTGTATTCACAGGAAATTGTGAGCATCAGGGGTTCATTGGGGGACTCAGAGTGTGGGAGATGTGTGTGTGAGAGTTATAGGCACAGCCAGAAGAGAGTCCCGTGACAGCTCTTGCAGACTGAATGGAACAATGAAAGCCGACATGCTCAATTTGTGACTGCTACTGGAGGTGCCATCCACGGAGAATGCCTCCAACAGCATGCCAGGCTATGTGAGGCCTGAGAAGTGCTGGGGTAGACAGTATTGATATATCACCCTACAGGATCTTGAATGTCATGTGAGACAGACTCTTGTCACCAGACACTGAGAGCTAGGTCATCAGGTGGAAGATATAGAGATTGGCAGGTATAGCCCCAGAATGTGGGCCAAAGGTAGAGAAGTAATATGCTTGTGCACACGCGCGCGCGCATGCGCGCGCACACACACACACACACACACACACACACACACACACACACACAACATGTTTTTATAGACAGGTATTCCAAATTGTGCCAGGCGTCTAAGGGAGTAAAATCTCTTTCTATGGTTGATAGGAATACAAGCATGTTGGAATCATAGACTAAAACCCTTTGGTTTTGTTTCCCTCCCTCCCTCTCTCCCTCCCTTCTTCTTTTCTTTTCTTTCTTTCTTTCTTTCTTTCTTTCTTTCTTTCTTTCTTTCTTTCTTTCTTTCTTTCTTGCTTGCTTGCTTGCTTGCTTGCTTGCTTGCTTGCTTGCTTGCTTGCTTGCTTGCTTTTCCTTTCTTTCTGTTTGTTAGTGGATTTCATCATTCATCACTTCTGAACTAAGAGCAGAGCTTCCTGGCTTACTGTCTGATTTGGAGGCTACTTAGCTCTGTGTAGTTTGAGGCTAAACTCTAGCATGTGTACTAGGCTGTACTGGAGACTCTATCCATTTTTTTGCCAGTCCTGGGCCTTGGAACTCAGGGCCTGGGTACTGTCCTTGGGTTTTCGCAAGGCTAGAGCTCTACCATTTGAGCCACAGCATCCATTTTTTACCTGTGTCACCAGATAGGCTCAGTGATCTGAGAGATATTTGTAATTTGCCTATGTTTCTAGGTTGCTGATGTCTTGAACCAGTACAGAACTTGGTTCTGTACTTTGGTTTGCTGTGTCACACCCTCCTGGCACCCCCCCCCACCCCTGACCCCGGTGGTGGTCAGGAAGAGCCCGGGCCCTTACTGAAGAGCCATGACGTCAGTCACCAGGCATGGCTGCTCCATCTCCCCAATAATGGATACTGGTAGTGCCAGGATGTAGGCCTCGTAGTCAGCTCTCCCTCTGGGTGTGGGACAAAAATCGAGGGAAGGCTGTCTTTGAACAAGACCACACCAGTCTTTATTGGTTGAGGTAAGTAAGGTATTGGGAATTTTTTTTTGCCAGTCCTGGGCTTTAGCTCAGGGCTTGAGCACTGTCCTTGGACTTTCTCAAGCCTAGAGCTCTACCACTTGAGCCTCAGCACCACTTCTGGCTTTCTTTTTAAATGTATGGGGTACTGAGGAATCAAACCCCGTGTCTTTGTGCATGCTAGGCAAGCACTCTACCACTAGGCCAAACTCCTGGCCCCAAGGTCCTGGGAATTTTTACCTGGCCTCAAACTACTATCCTCCTGATCTCCACTTTCTGAAGAGGAAGGATTTCAGGCGTGGTCTACTGCCCCATCTCAGTTGAGAACTAATATGTGAATCAATGCTGGGGCAAATTTCCATCTGTCTAGAAGCAAGTCAGAATATGTACAGCATCTTTAAAATCTTTTAAGGTTCTGTTTTTCTTTTATGGTGGGTTACTCTTTTGTGTGTTTTCCTTGTTGCTGTGGTTTGAACTCAGTGCACTGTGTTGCTAGGCAGGTTCTGAGTCAAGCATTTCTGTCATAGTTCTAACATTGCTCTTTCAGTTTGTTTTGAGTTAGGATCTTGTATTTGTGTGGAGGCTGGCATGGTCTACGTCTTCCATTTTATAACTAGCATGGATCTCCCTTCTCAGCTTTTACTGTGAAAAATGAAGTCTCATTAACATTTTTCTCTGGCTGGCCTTGAACTGTGATGTTCCTCATCGCTGCCTGCCAAGTAGCAGAGATTACAGGACTGAGCTAGTGTACTTAGCTATCTTTAGAGTTTTTAAACAATGATAAAGGAAAGTAAAAGAATGTTATCCTCACCATGAGCCTACAGAGTTGTGAAGAACATGAGTGATCCCAGACACTTCTCCCACCTTTGCCCCTCAGTATACAGGTGAGTTCCTGACACACAGTCATGAGTCTTACCTGTTAACTTTTGGGGCAGTGTGGGGTTAAGGTAGGATCCTTCTGTACCCATGGGCTTCCTCATTGTATAATCTCCCTCTGACCCCCAAATCCAGACGTGTCTTATTATCCCAGCCCCTGCAGAGGATTAGGAGAGGCTATGATTACTGGTAGGGAGGATTACCAGTAACTTAGTGCATCCACCAGGCTTTATTTTGATAGCCTGCTCACAGAGCTGAGTTCTCTGTTTTGCATATCATAAGCAAGGGCAGTCTAATCTACTTTAGACTGGGGATGTGCTTCTAATTAAAACTTCCAAATCACGAACGGTTACTAAAGAGAGATGAGGGACTGAGATGACTAGGACCAAGTGGAGAGATCATAATATGTGCCTTGAGAGTACAAATGTTTTGCACAAGAATGTGACGCATTGTCAAATAATTTATGTCTAATACTTGATTTCAGTACAAGACAACTTGTTAAGAAACTAGCAAGTTAATGCTTGTATGTCTCATATTTATTCTAATGGAATCTGCTTTTTCTAACAGTGACAGGTAGAGCAACCTTTGAGCAGACCATGCTATGGAAAAGTACCACCAGGAGTATCACTGAGCTCCCCAGAAGGCCTGTAAGGTAGGGTGATGGGAGCTATTGGAGATGTATAATTTTGAATTATGTTGCAAATTGGATTTGTGCTGTCTTCTTTAGGGGAGGGATTGGAGTGATGTTTTTAGATAAGAAGATTGCCTCAATGTGGTTTCAGATGATTGATTTTTGTTTCAATTGCATACCATGTCTTACTGTGAGGATGGAAATAAATAGATGTCCTGTAGGCAGGCCAAGTAAAAAGAATATTTTCTGCTTTCCTCAGCCACTTTTCTTCAGTTATGTAGGAGCTAGATAAGATTAACTCACATTGGGAAGGGCCATCTTCTTTACTGAGTGCACTGTTTTCACAGGAAATCTCATTTTGTGCCATCTGACTAGGCTCAGACAGATAAAGAGCCCCCTATAGTTCAATTGTATTTCCATGGATCATTATGTATTAGAACATGGCTGCACAGTGAATCTTGTGTTAGACCAGAAATTTTTAAACTTTTGAGACAAGGGACCACTCTGTCCTTTCTCCAGTACTTTTATAGTATACAATGAAAATGGATCACTGGAAAGATGACACAAAACCAAAGACATACTTAATGCAAGCCTAAGTTTTCATTCTTATTTATTTTTCTTTAATTGTATTTCCTTCTTTTCCTTTGCCTATTTTCTTTTCTTTCCTTTGGTCCTTGCGTTTGCCTTGCCTTTTCCTTGCCTTGGCCTTTGGCACTGCCTTGTCTCTACCTTTGTCTTTGCACTTGCCTTCCTTTTGCCTTGTCTTTTTCTTACATTCCATCTAGAACCCAGGGCCTC
Organism: Megascapheus bottae; assembly: GCF_031878675.1. NCBI lineage: Eukaryota > Metazoa > Chordata > Mammalia > Rodentia > Geomyidae > Megascapheus > Megascapheus bottae. Next base: position 13,568,345 of record NC_143511.1, read on the forward strand.
ATTCATGCTAGCTTGTGGCTTATTAATCTAGATACCGGGCCGGACTTAGTTCTTATGGCTAGACTGAATTACCCTGTCAAATTATAAATGGCACTTTTAATTTCATTGGATTGTGGTTTTTGTCTCAGTGGCTTCTGTATTTCTGGGTCCAAAGAATGTAATTCAAAATAGTTCAGAAAAGATGCTTGCAACTGTGCTGACATGTACAAACCTTTTTGCTTGTCATGATCCATCCCTTACAAAATAATGCATAACATGCATTTAACACAATGTATACGATGTTATCGTGATATGTAAACTACAGATAATTTAAAGCATGTAGGAGAAGGTATGTGGGCTATGTGAACACAATAGGCTGTTTTATAAAAATGACTGGAACATCACTGGATTTTGATATTGTTAAGAATGTTGGTCCCCTGTAGACTTTCATGTAATTTTCTTGTTGTACTTGGATGTAGAGCTGCTCTAGATTATAGATCATAACTGCTGCAATTTACCTAACTGGTCCCAGGTATGTGGTTTTTAGAACGCTATTTAGGGAATAAAAACTACCTGTTTTAGTGGTGGGTTTTATGCTGGACCAGAAGAGACATGGTATGAAAATGAGGGAACATGAAACAAAGAGAACCTAGAGACCATAGTTTCTCTCAATATTCAACTCAGGCCTCACATTGTTAGGCATGAGGTCTATCACATACTTTAAACATGATTCCTGCTTATTTTTGGTTGTTTTCATTTGCCTGTCTGATGTTCCAAACAGGTTATTTTTTTTTTTTGCCTAAGGTTGTCTTTGTCCTACAGTTCTCTGGTAGCAGCCAGAGGAGCAGCCCCTTGTCTGGACATGCCCAGATACCAAGGCCATCTGTGCTCCTCTCTCACTTCTCCTTCCCCAGTACCCAGCTTGGGCATTCTAGGCTGCTCACTGTGCCTTCCTGGGATCCAACACTTTGGTGCTCAGGGTCCTCTACTGGACAGCCAGAGGAGCCCTTCTGCAAAAAGACTCACTAGGGCAATAGAACTAGCACAGCTGGATGGCCAGTGAATGGAAGGTTTCCTGGCCAGTGTGCTGGGGGTCTTCTATGAAAAGCATTTTATTTCCATCTCATTTTTAAAAGAAATTTTCTGACTGACTGTTCTATATAGTTTAACTTTACGTTCAGCTTTGTTGTTGTTATTAATTTTTGCACTGTCTTTCTTTTGAAGACAGGTCTTTCAGTATGAAATGTGTCTTGGCCATGTTGCCAGCCCGTCTGTAGCTCGCACTTTAATTTTCATGATGTTTTAAAATTTGAAATGTAACCCATTTACCAGGATAGGGATGATTTAAACATTCCTCCAGCTTTTCTTCACCTTATCATTTTTCAGATAGGGTTTTCAGTTTTGGGTAGGGTTGGCTTTAGTGCCATTTAGTGTATTCAGAAGATTGTACACAGCCAGTGTTGTGAGTGGCATGATTAACAAGGTAAGGCACTGAGCAGTCCCTTTCTCAGCAGATGGTGGCCACTGATTTACTTTCTGTCTCTGTGGATTGTCTCTCCATGTCACTTGAGTACCATCATACAGCAGTGTGGCTCTTTCTCTTGGCTTGGCATTGGCAAGCATAATCTTGAATTTTTTTAGATAATGTGTTACCAGTAGCCCATAGTCCAGGCTTGGTTTGACTTCATAGGCCTTCTGTTTTCTGGGAATATTGGCATGTGCCACCACTCCTGGGGTTTCTTATTGTACAGTCACATCCAACATTTTATTTGAAATGACATTTGAAAATTGTGAGTAATAAGTAGTCATTAAATGTCTGTCATGTGTGCAGAGTTGTTTATGTTGAAGCTTGCCTTAAAGCTCAGTGTAAAAAATAAGACAGAGTGGGGCCGGGAGTTTTGCCTAGTGGTAGAGTGCTTGCCTAGCATGCACGAAGACACGGGTTCGATTCCTCGGTACCACATAGAAAAAAGCCAGACATGGTGCTGAAGCTCAAGTGGTAGAGCTCTAGCCTTGAGAAAGTCCAAGGACAGTGCTCAGGCCCTGAGCTCAATCCCAGGACTGGCAAAAAAAAAAAACAAAACAACAAAAAAATAAGACACAGCCTGGGTTTTCAAGCAATTGAAGTTTCAATGAGTATTAAATCTCCTGAAATTACCGAAATCAAATCTTCTCACTTTTGGTGATGCAAGTTTTCATAGGCTCTTACTGTGACTTATTTGAATGCTAATGGTGATTTTGTTTGTGAATCTGTTCCCATGTGTATGTTTCAGAGTGTGTGTGTGTGGGGGGGAATATGGGTGTGTGTACCTATGTGCCCCCATCTTGGATTTGACCTCAGAGCCTGGACACTGGCAGTGAGCTTTACTGTCCAAGATAGCACTTGACCACTTCAGACACAGATCCACTTCTGAATTTTTTTCTGTTTTGAGATATTTGTATGTTCTATTTTGCCTAGACAGGCTTTGATTTTCTGATCTCAGCTTGCTGAGTACATAGGATAACAGGCATAAGCTGCAAACAAGATAGTGATTTGTTTTCTGATCGCATGTCTTTCTTGTATTGACATCTATTAGTTGAACAAGAGAGTTTCATTTCACAATTCAACTTACATATACAGGTATGAACAGTTGAGAACCATAACCACCCATCTGCCATGTTTCTAATTCATCTATCTGGGGGGACCATCATGCTGGTCCCTCCATAGTGTGTGTCTATGCAGTGCGGACTCTCCTTCACTCTTGGGTTTAGGCAGAGGAGATCGTGTGCGTGATCCCCTAGCTTGCAAAGCTGAAAAACTAATTCAGAGGTTCTCTTGCAGAAAGTGGAAAAAGGAAGAGAGAGAGAAAGAGGGAAGCAGATGGGAAGGAAAGGGAGTAGACAGACAAAACAAATGCCACCAGAAACTATTCAGAATCTGCCTTACCCACCAGAGAAAGTGGGACCCAGGATTGATGGAGAGAGAGGGATTGCATAAAAATTCTTTGGGAGCACACGTGGCTGTGCAGTGGACAGCCATACAACCTTGTCTGGCTCAGGTATCTTCTGGCACTGCTCCAGATCCTTCTTTCCTGGATGAAAAAGCCACCCTCAGCAACCATCCCCCAGCCCATAATCCCTCAGCCCAATCACAATGCCAGCCCCAATCTGCGCCATGTCCCATTGTACTGAGTCCAGAGGAGATTTAACTTATTCTCCTCAGGAATGCCCTTGACCCTCAATGGTACTTGAGTCGTAATAGCAGGAGGGCTCTAACTGTAGTTTTTCCAACAATGGAAAAACCGTTTATCCATTTGTCCAGCAAAGAGAGAACGAAAAAGGAAGGAAGGAAAGAAGGAAGGAAGGAAGGAAGGAAGGAAGGTAGGAAGGAAGGTAGGAAAGCAGGCAGGCAGGAAGGCAAATGGCAGAAAGGCAGAAAGAGAGGAAGGAAGGAAGGAAGGACAGAACGAGTCTGCTGTCTGCAATGCTCTAATGCCATAGCTGGCAGTAGGCGAGGGCAGAGACATTTGGTCCCTTGGGGGTTTTGCTAGCAAGCCAAGAAGCAGGGGCTAGCGGAGGGACAAGGTGGAATAGTGGCCTTACCTGGGAGCAAGTGTGCCATTGCCCGACAGCCTTGGCCCTCAGTAGTCTCTGTCCTGCACTATTTGGAATATCCTTCATATTTGGGTTAGCCAAATGAGATCACTTCTGTGATCCCCTTGCTGGCAAAGCTAGGAAAGCAATTCTGGGGTGGTGTTGCACGGAGGGGTGTGGAGAAGAGGAGAAAGGAAGACAGGGGCAAGGGGATCGAGCGAGAGACAAACACGATGCCACCAGAAACTCTCTTCAGACCAGTCTTACCCACCAGAGAAAGAGGGAGCCTGGATTGATGGAGAGGGAGGGCTTGGGCCAAAACTCCACTTGGGAGCACACGTGGCTATGGAGCAGACAGCCATCCAACCTTGCGTGGCTTAGTTCTCTTCTCGCCCTGTTCCAGCTCCTTCTTTCCCTGGAAGAACAGTCCCTGCCTCCCTCCCCTTGAGCGCCCTTAGAGCGGAAACACCGCCTGTTTCTTCGTCTCCAGTGTGAGCCCAGGGTGGAGGGGCTAGCAGGCCCTTCCCCGGGGAAAACGGGGACCGCAAGGAAGACATGGCAGCCTGAGCTTTCTGGGTGAAGAAAGGAATGGCCGGCAGCATTTCTGTCCCAGCTCAGCTGGTCGGGACCTTGGTGTCCCGGTCGGCTGGGTCAGCTGTCGGGATGGCCTTTGTCTCCTGGGACAGTGTGTCTGTGTCATGTGTGGCCAGGGATTGTTGGGCCCCTGTGTCTGCTCCCAGGTGAACCCTGTAAGGTCCATGTGGCGCTTTCCACCTCGAGAGCCCCACAACTGCCTTGTCAGGGGACAGGAAGTATTTATGCCAGGCTTCCTTGATTCTTTTCTCTTTCTTGCTTGCAATTTGTTTTCCAAATTAAATTTATTTTATTGTAGGGGAGGCTTCCTGCATTCTCGGAGACAGAGATCTGGCCTGCGCCCCCCTCCTTCTCCTCCTCCTCTTCCTCCTCCTCCTCCTCCTCTCCTCCTCCTCCTCCTCCTCTCCTCCTTCCACTCCACGGCCTCATCTTCCTCCTCCTGTGTCTCCCAGCTATGGGTCTGTGTAGTGAGAGTCCTGCCCAGGTGTAGACTCTCCCCCCATTCTTTATTCCCTTGAGTACTGGCCAGCAGCTCCTTCAGAGCCACCTGCCAGCGTGCTGGCCAGAAAAGAACCCCGAGGCGCGTGGGCGTTGGGCCACCCCCAGGTTGTTTGGGGATGCTGACCGTGCGTGTGCGCGTGGACACGGGGAGCACGATGAGACGTGGGCCGCCCGTGTCCTTTGCCTTGACAGGCTCTTCCCTCCCTCTTTCTCCCTCCTGGATCCCCAAGAGAGAACGCTGTTCTTTGGACCTTGGCGTGCGCCTCGGGCCCCAGGAATGATCTGGCACTTGACCCGGACCTTGGACGGGACAAGGGCCGCCATAGGCCCTTCCCTTTGTGTGTGACTTGGACACTGGCGTCCTCTGAAAGTTCATGCTACCCCGGAAGGATGCCCACTAGGATGGCCAGGCTTTCCCTTTGCCCCAGGGAATTCTGTTCTTCTTTCCGGTTCCCCTTGGGACACAGACTTGGGACGAGAATTACAGCCTATTCCCGCGACAAGAGCAAAGAGGAGGACGAATGCTATGTGTGCAGATAAAAAGTCACCAGCACGATGGCGGGATGGTTCTAGAATGAGGAAGGCTGTCTGCTCCCTCGGTGGCCACATGAGGAGGAGAGGAGTGGGGAGGTCCCGTAAAGAGGAATGGTTGGAGGACTCTGCTCCCAAGAAGACAGTGCTGGGGGCTGTACCACCAGAAAAAGCTTTAGGCCACCAATTGGAATTGGGGTGTGTGTGTGTGTGTGTGTGTGTGTGTGTGTGTTTCTGCGCCTAGGCACACGCATGCCTATGCATATTTCACCACAGAGTTTACGGTGTGCCTTGGTTTTCGTTTGAAATCAATTTTAATAATACTAATACTCCAAAAAAACCCCAGTATATAAATAGTGGAGTCCTAAGTAGGGAAGGCAGAGGATGATTGAGGAACAGGGCTGCTAGGTGAGTGGAAGAAGCTGGAGCCGGGGAAGCTTAGGCTTGGCGTTGTCTGAGGAATCCTCAGGCAGGTCTAGGTGTGGACAGCTGCTTGGCTTCAAGGTGACTGTGGTGCCTGCTGTTGCCACTAGCAGTGGCAGTGGCGGTAGGAGGTCAGCGGATGCTCGCACAGCTGGGGCAGGAGCTGTCCCCTCAGCTGCAAAGGGACAGAGAGTGAGAGGGAGAGCGAGAGCGAGAGGGAGAGCGAGAGCGAGAGAGAGAGAGAGAGAGAAAGAGAGAGAGAGAGAGTCAGTCCTGAGCTTGTGTGGGTGCTGGGACAAAACATTCCTGTCTGCTTCCTTGCGGCCTGGGCCGAGCTCTGCTAACTGTGGCTCCCGGTGATAGACGGAAACTCCGACGTGATGGTGGTGGGTCCTGCCACGATTTTGGAGCTCCCGCCCCCTCCCATTTTGCCCCCAACATTCCTCCCGGTCCTCCCCCACATACATAGAAACCCACAGCCCTCTGCCCTGGCCCAGCCCTGTGTCGCGTGTGTGTGTGGGAGGGCGTGTGGTCGCTGGTGTGTGTGCCCAAGGCTGACTGTCCCTTCCTTGGAGGGAGGTGGCGGCCCTCACCTGCAGCCTGTGCATCAGTGGGCTCCAGATGCTCCAACCGACCAGAGAGGGACCTGAGAGCTGGGAGCTGTGCGGCACAGTCTCCTCTGGCCTGGTGCGGCCGGCCTTGGCCCGCAGGGGTTTTGGGAGTGTGGCGCAGGTCTGCCAAGAGAGGGAGTGGCGTGAGGACGGCGAGAAGAGTGAGGCAGGCAGGGAGGAGCATGGTGAGTGGCCGCTGTGGAGGCCGTGTGTGGTCCCGTGGAAAGGTGTCCTGGTCCGCAGGTGAGTGTGCGGGCCAGCCTGTGCACCTGTAGGGGGCAGCGACGGTGGCGGTGGGGCCCCGATGGCCTGCCAGTGTGGGGTGAGGGCCCTGGGCGCTGGCCCCAGAGGAGGAAGGACGGAGGTACAGGGGCCCGGGACAGAGGGGACTCACAGGCCGTGGCGGGCCAGGGAGAAAGACCACAGGGATGAACGATGTGAGCGGCCGGTGGGAGAGGTCCGGATGGGCCCGTGCGGGCCTCCCTGGAGGCCCTGCGCACGGGGCGTGTGGCACGGGTCCAGGCTCTGCAGCGCGAGGTGGGTGTTGCGGAGGGCCAGCGAGCTCCTGGAGGGAAAATGCGGGCTAAGGGCCCTCGGCAGGATGAGGGTCCCGGCGGCTCTCCCCGCACGCCCGCCCGGGCCAGAGACCCTGAAGGAGCCGTGGTCGCCCAGCTTGGCCAGAGCCCGGCTGGAGGAGGCCCACCTGGTCACACGCAGGGCCTCTTGGCTGCAGCACGGCGCCTCCACGGGGGGGGGGGGGGTGCCCGAGAGCCATGGCTGCTCAGGGTATCGGGTGACTGGTAGTGTGGCCCTTGCCCCTGGGTGCCTCGTGCCACCGTCCAATTCTGGACGCTGCAGCTTTTTTCCACATGCAGGACCTTCATGCCGCTGGCGCTCTGTTGGGGGAGACCCAGAACGGTTGGCAGAGGAAGGCCCGCCCCGCTGGAGGCTATGGGGCGGGAGCGCCCAAGAAACCCAACTGCCCTCAGGGTGGGGCACCAAGGAGGGTCCCGGGAGACCCATGAGCCAGTGAATGTGCGCGTGTGTCCACATGAGCAGACAGGCTGAGAGCCTGCAGGAGCAAGCATGGCCTGAGATTTTGCAGGAGGCGAGCCTGCACCCTGATGCTGGATGGTGAAAGCCCACAGAAGGTGGGGGAGGCGATAGGTCCCCGGCAGGCAGGAGGGCTCAGGGGCCCGGTGAGAACGTGGTGCCAAGTGCACCGCGGTCACGTGGAGGTGGCTCTTGGGCTCCCTGGGTCTATGGGCGTGCGGCCAGCCAGCTGCCTTGCCCTGTGGCGAGTGTCCCGAGGTGTGGGCGGGTCTGCAGAGCGGGCACGGAGGTGGGGCCCGAATGGCGCTGGGCGCTGGACTCTCTTGCGTTGGCCTCCCCCACCCACCCACCCAAGGAAAGTGCAGGGGTGCGGAGGGGGAGCTTGGGCGTTGTGGGGCGGTCAGAGAAGGCCCCCCGCCCTCCGGGCCCTGCCACCGGCCCCTGTGTGTCCCTGTCCACGCCCGGCCCAGGGTGAGTGTGGCCCGGGGGACTGGGCGTCCTTGGAGGAGCCAACGCGCAGCCAGGCTCACCCAGGTGATTGAGGAGCGGCGGCGCCTCACGGTCACCCTGATGCGGACGGAGCTGCAGCCGGCGTGTCCGGTGCGCCGGCCAATGTCCCACGTGCTGCTCTGCCAAGACACGGGCGGCCACGGGGGGCCGGCAAGGAGCGTGAGGGCGAGGGTGAGGGCGAGGGTGGGAGGGAAGGACGCGGTGTGTGTGGCCGCCGTCGGGACCATCTGTGGTCCCGTGGAATCTTCGGGGACTCGGCCCTCCCCGTGGCCGTCCCCGGGCAGCGCCGAGCCCCGAGGGCTGGCAGGGCCGATGGCTGGCGTGGGCTGGGCGGGAGCGGGGTGGGCGAGATGGGGCCGAGGCTCGGCGGCCACGGCCTTCAGACTGCCGTGGCCTGGTAACGTGAGGGAGAGAGGGCCGTGGTGGCGGCGCCCCAGCAGCCGGCGCAGTGTCCAGCGTCCCCTGGGGCCGTCAGGGGCCCGCTGCTGCCAGTCCGCGTCGGGCCCGGGCAGAGGAGGAAGGGACAGGACGGGCGAGGCTTGGGTGCGGGCACTCATGGGGCTAGCGGTGTGCCGGCCTTGGCGAACCTCCCTGGTGCTGAGCGGCGAGAGCAGCACGGTGGCCGTGGTGGCGGCGGAGGCGCCTGCAGCGGCATAGGCGGTGGCGGTATTGGCGGCGGCCAATTTTCACAAGTTTTTCACAAGTTTTTCACATGCATTCCTCTCATTTCTCACAATATGTCTCGGAGACCAATTGTATAATGAGCCCTTTTTAATTTTGTCAGATAAAGTATTCCATTTTATTTAAAACTGAATTCTCAGCTTACGTATATGCAAAATATTAACTCCACCAAATGTTCGATGTTTTTACTTGGTAGTTTAAAAATATATAAAAAAGCAGTTTGGGTTGTGTAAAATGGCTCCCACACCCAGCGGGTCTCTGGGGAACCGTCTATGTGTGCAGCTGGCCTTTGTGTTCCAGTGCCATTGGCCTTTCAGCTCTAAAACTGGCTGATTAAATAACTACAAATCATAATGGAAATGCAGAGAACCTAGAATTCAGTTTTAAACAGTAAGCGCTATACAGAGGCCTATGGCTGGAGGTTACATAGCAACAAGCAATGATGGTTCTATGGATTACACCATTCCTGAGGCCTGGAATAAAGCCGCCGACGTGTATTTGATTGTAATAATCCTTGTTAGCTTTGGACTCTTCATGTACTCCAAGAGGAATAAAAGACAACATATGAGGGTATTCAGTGTGCTACCTACAGAAGAGACTTGGTCAGAGCCTAAATTTTATGACATAATGCTCCATATCCTTCAACAAAAACATGTCTGGAATGAGTTCTGTCTTTATAAATTCATTTCACTTGTGACTTTCCCCCATTTTTTGTATTATGTATTATCTAACTGCTTTTCTCAATGATTTGTTGGACAGTGCAAAAGGGCTCAGAAGGGCTGAACACTTACAGATCCTACATACTCAGGAAAACTAGGAAAATGAGAACCTGATCCTAGAGAGGTTTTTCCCTTGTGAGAATCAGTAAAGAAACAAAACCTACCTCTGGAAAACAAAGAGTCCTGGAGCTTGTGCCACCCTGATTAGAATGTTTTCACAATTTAAAATCTAGTCATTAGAGTAACTTCCTCTTTGATTACTTGATTATGTTTTATGATAATTTAGCATCAATAACAGATCATGTGTGCTACTCTTACTATTAATGACTTTTTTGCCAGTTTTTTTCAGTCCTGGGGGCTATTTCTCTACCACTTGAGCCACAGTACCACTTGCAGCTTTTTCTGTGTATGTTGTACTGAGCAATTAAACTCAGGGCTTTATACATGCTAGGCAAGCACTCTACTAGTAGGTCATACTTCCAGACCCTATTAGTGACTTTTTAACTCCATTACTGATCATTGCAAACTATTTTATTCTGCTTATTTAATGTCAGTGTTTTGGAAGACCCTCTCACACCATTTTATACTGTACAACAAAAGTGTTTTTATCTAAATTTCCATATTTATCTAAAAAGGTGGCTAAAGATAGTGGTTGGGAAATTCGACTATCCATGAAATTCAAAAAATATGTTTCAGTTAATGCTATTCTTAATTTTGTTTTGCCAGTCCTGGGCTTGAGCTCAGGGCCTGAGCACTCTCCTTGGACTTTCTCAAGGCTAGAGCTCTACCACTTGAGCCTCAGCACCACTTCTGGCTTTTTTTTATGTATGTGGTACCGAGGAATCAAACCCGGGTCTTCCTGCAAGCACTCTGCCACTAGGCCAAACTCCCAGCCCCTTGTTTTGTTTCTGAGACAGGGTCTTACTGTGGAGCCCAGGCTGGCTTCAAACTTGTGATTCTCCTGCCTCTGTTTCCAGAATGCTAGAGTTACAGGCATGTACGCCATGCCTATCTTTTTCTCTTTTTTAAAATGAAATAAAAATGTAATTTTTAATAAAAATTTCAGGGAAATTGCATTTACTTTTATCTCAGTATCTCACTACATCACTTTATATATTACAGGATGCTTAGTTGGCCAAATGGCTACAAGTAGCAGACTAGCAAGAGGACAGTCTTAAAGCTTTTCTTTCTTGGAGGAATTCTCCAGAGTTTTTATGAGCAGAGAACTTAATGGGGAGCAGCAGTGTGTAGTTTAGGTTCACTGATGTACCATTTGGACACAGTATGAAACTGGCTATTTCAAATGATTGGAGAAATGTATGTGAATAAGTAGAAATCTAAATAAAAATAGAAGTTTGCTTAAATTTATATTATCTATTTATCAAGGCAAGGAATTATATAAAAAAAAACATTTGTTTTGCCTAAGGCATATTTTGGGAATAAGCCACTGTACAAATTATTGCATGCCTTAAACCATAGTGCATAACAGACTATCTGCATAAAAATGTTACAGAAGTAAACTAGGTGTAATTTACCTGACATAGGTTACATATGTAGATCAGTCCTTATCAAAGTATGCAACAGCACCTTGACAGGGCCTATAATGGCCAGCATCTGTGGTCACTAGGTATGCATCAGAACTTGATGTTCTAACCATTGAGGAGCTACCTTGCCACAGTTCTGAGCAGGGTGGGGTTAAATCTGAGTTATTCTGCAATGGTCTCAGGAATTTCCACAGGAATTCTGAGGTAGTGAGTCATGTCTCTGGATTGTTCCTATCTCAGAGGGCTTGCAGCCCAAATGTGCTTATGGAGATCTTTGGTCAGTGGGAGGATGCTGTTGTTCCAATTCAGTGTGTCCTCTTTGACTCCATGGTCAGGGACCCCTCTTGCCTCTCTACACTCAGCCAGGCCAGGTTCTTCCTCATCCTTTCCGGTTCTGCCTGGTGACCGCTATGGTGAAGAGCCTGGGGTTTCATTTTGTGACTTGGTCTGTGTTGGCATGGGAGAGGAGGACTGTCCCCATCAGGATGCTGTGAGTCCCTCCTAAGGATCTGCCTGCTCACCTGTGACCAGGCTCAGGGTTCCAGCTGACTACCAGCTCAGCTACCTTCTCTAAACAGAGGCCTTAGTCTGTCTGGGTGACAACTTGTCCCTGGCTGACAGGCCTGACAGGTTACCCAGCTCTGGAGCTGTTGGCTCCAGGGGAAGTAGAGACCATTATGAGGGTAAGGAAGGTTCTTTCCCTTCTTGCAGCCCAAGGAGGACATGTGGCTTGACCCTGCCTCTGGCCTTTATATTTTGTCTTATAGGACCAACTGTTGCAGGTCTTGGAGGAGCTGAGAGTCCAGAAGCCAAGAGCTGACATAGTAAGTCACAACACAGCTTGCCTGTCACTGGTGGCAAAAGGCAGCCTGAGATGTAAGTTGTCAGGAGCCCTGGATCTTAGACATGCAAGAATTCTAGTCCTGCAGGCAGAGCAATTTTGTCATGGAAAGATCTGTGAGTTTGGCCACGGTGACTGGTTCTCCCAGGTCAGGCTTCTGAGTGGTAGTGGGCAGCTTCACCAACCCCTACCCAAATGCTAAAGGGTGTTCTTTCTGCTAGGAAGTAGCAATTTGTCATTAGTATGTGTGGGGCTGGGAGACAGCTTGCATAAACCGGGTACAGGGCAAGATTTCAGCTTGTAGTGGGGAATGCAGAACAGGAGACTTGAGTGAGTTGAGGCTTAAGTGAGCTCAGTGGGCAGTTGGAGGCCAAAGGCAGAGAGATTATACGTTTCAAGGTTAGGTCTGAATTCTCGAGGCTCTGCGGCTGGGAGTAGGAATGGTAGGGAATGGGCTTGGCTGTCGGAGGATGGTGGATACAGAAATGTGGTGGTTGCAAAAAGAGGTAATGGTGGCATTCTGGCCTATACAGGCAACATGAGTGAGAAAGGAAGGTAGAGAAAAAGGGTAACTGAGGGCTCACTGGAGTCTGGTGCCACTGAACCAGATGTGCTCATAGTCTCCGAGTGGTCCTTCCACCCTGGGAAGATGAGCCTTTACCAGGTGAACCTACATGCAGGCATCTGATCTGCATAGAAAACCTGTGGCCCCACTGAGTGTAGCCAAGGGCATACTATCGCATCTCACTGGACAGGAATATCCTTTGCCCACGGGTCACCAAGAGGTCAGCTCTGAGGGCCAGTAGAGTAGCAAAAGCAGAACAGGAAGCTCTAAAACTCAGTCCATGGAAGATTTACACCTGTGCTTATCCTTCTTTTCCAAAGTGTGAGGGATCCAGTACAGCAGAACAGAGGCATTGCTGTGAAGGTGCATGGGCTATGATCCCTCAGAGATGGGCTATGATCCCTCAGTGATAGCATTTGAGGGTGTAAACTTGAGGTAAGCTGGGCAATTCTGTTTTGACCATGCTTAGAGGTTTCCCTTAAACACACAGCATAGGAGCTTGGTGGCATTAGTTGGTCCGTTCCCACTCCCACGGCTCCGCCCCATAGAATTTCGCCCTGGCCGGCAGAATATTGTGAGTCTCATACAGAGCCTACTGGCCTTCCTCCTCTGGGGCACTCAAGAGATCTCCACAGGGACAGACAGCAAAGGACAGGATTCTGGCAGACCCAGAGACCTCACTCCCCTTAGCATGTCACTTGACACTGGAGGGGCGGCAATACTGGTCTCATGGATATTTCTCCACTTCTCCACATACACCTGACCCCTTGCTCACCAGTCAGCCAGCAACCCTGCAAGTCCATGTGCTATGGTGCTGTCCTGGGAGGAGTGAGTCCCAAAGGCTTCCATGGAGACACAAACAGCCCCAACAGTTCAAAACACGCCCCTCCCTCTCACCCTCAGGCTTCTTTCTGGCCTCATGCTATCCCATTTTTTTCAGACCTGCCCTCAGGAGATGGGACCCCAGCTAGCAAACAAAGCTGGCCCTCCATCTGCCACAGTGTGACCACTAGGCACCTGCATTGGTCACTCACTTGGTGAGTGTGGGTGCACATCAGTTCCCACATAACACACTCATATTGGGATGGCCATGGGAAGAGTCACAGAGGGCTTTCTCCCTCCCTAGTTAGCTCCCTCCTCCAGAAATCCGTGTCAGGGAAACAACAGAAAAGGGTCCTACACACAGTGCAATCCAGGACCATTCTCTAGGTCCTCTAGCTAGCCCTACCCACCATCTTGAAAACCACTACAGGTAAAAGCTTGCTGCCCACATGGGAACTGATGTATGCCAAGACCTTTCTCTTGATGGTACTCAAGGCCCTATCTACATGAATGGGAAGGGCTGGCTGCTGTGCCCAAAGGAAGCTTTCCTATAAAGCTCTAGGCTCCCATCACTTAGTCAGATGGAGTTTCACCCTGACCAAGCAAGACCTGTGAGTCCCCTAGAGTGCTCCTTGTCCTTTCTCTTCTGGGGCAGGTGGGAGGTCTCCACAGGGATGGATGGCAAATAACAGGGTCCTTGCAGTTCTACAGCCCTCAGTCAGTTTAGCTTGTCATTGGACACTGTGAGGCAATCCTGGTCTCATAGTCACCTCACCTCCTACATGCCCAAAGGTGTACCCAGCTGCCTCTGACCAACAAAAGTTCAAGTAAATGGGCCTCAATGCTGTCTGGGGAGATGCTAGGCCCAACAGCTTCCATAGGACTACAAACAGACCAATAGCAGCCACACCATGCCCCACCCTCACTCCCTTACGCTGCTAGTCACATGCCGCCCCCCTATCCTTTCTGACCTGCTCACCAGAGACAGGCTGGCAAACACCAGCTGGCCCTCCATCTACCACAGTTTAACAACCTGACACCTGTGGGTCACTCCCTAGGGTGAATTGGGATGCACACCGCTTCCTGTACAACATACCCACACCTGGCTGGGATTGGACAAAGTTACAATAGAGCTTTCTCTGCAATCCCCCCAAAACCTTAGCTCCCTGTCCATTCTCCCAGGCTTCCATGCCAAGGAGACAAAATAGTCTAATGCAATCCAGCCCCATCTCCATGCTCTCCACCCAGCACCTACCCCCACTGTGACACTCACCACAGGTCAAAGAAGCTTGCTGCCCACACAGGGACCAAGGTTTCACAAGAGCCATCACCACACGACTGCATTTCACTTGGTGTGCTTTGGCTGCATTATGACACATCCCCTCCTGGGTCCACCGCCTCTTAAAACTCTCCCCCACCTTCTGTAGGCTTTCACACAATGTAGGTGTATGGGGAGTGTCCCATGGCCCTACTTGGTACCCCATCCAGATGAGTTTGTTCTGAGCACCTGCTCCCAAGCCTCCAGCGTGGTAGGTCTTACTTTGCCAATCAACTCTGTGTCTCCCTGCATGGCCCATTGCAAGAACAAAAACTGCATCATGATGGCCCCGCCCTGGGAGGATATATATGCCATCTGGACAGTGACACACGGCACTCTACTGCAGAAGACAAAATATGAGGTACTCTTCCCTAGGCACAGCCACAGCTCTTTTATTCCCAGGAAAGCTTTACACTCCATCCAAGAAGCCCTATGAGTGACCAGGAGAGCCTCGTCTGTGAGGTTTTGACTGACTAGGTCAGCCAGAACTCACCCAGGGTCTCAAGCAGGTTGGCATGTAGAAAAACTTGCCAGGACCCTGACTCTGCTGGCAAACAAAGCTGGCCTTCCATCTCCCACGGTGTGATGTGACCATTAGGTATTTGCATTAGTCACTCACTTGAGTGAGCATGGATGCACATTGGTTCCCACACAACACCTTCACACTGGGTCAGGCTTAGAGAGAGTCACATGAGGCTTTCTCTGCAATCTCCACAATGCCTTAGCTCCCTCCCTCCCCAGACATCCTTAAAAGGGAGAACACTGAAAGGGGCCCCGTGCCAATGCAATCCAGGTCCCATCCCCATGCCTACTATCCAAACCCTCTCACAATTCAGACATTCACCACAAGTGAAAGCAGCTCACTGCTCATATGTGAGCCAAGGTATCCCAAGAGCCACCTCCACCTGACTGCATTTTACTAGGCATGCTTTGGCTGCATTCTGACACATCGCCTTCCTAGTAAGTCCTGGGCCCACCAACCACCTCTCAGCCCTGCTGCCAGGGACCTAGCACCTTTCCCATGCTTTCACCCTGTGTGTGTGTGCGCGTGCATGCACCCGTGTGTGTGTGTGTGTGTGTGTGTGTGTGTGTTCATGTGTGTGCATGTATTTGCGGTCCTCCTTGGTTCCCCTTCCAAAGTGCGGTGGCGTTTGTTCTGAGCTCCTGCCCGTAAGACTCCAGTGGGAAGGGTTCTTATTTTCCAAGTGACTCTGCATCTCCCTGCATGTGCAAAAACTGAATGATGATTCTCACTGCCCTCAAGGGAATGTGTGCCACCTGGCCAGTAACACAGGGACGCCCTGCAGAGGGATCTGTCTGTTTACAGTCACAGCCCTTTTGGCACAGTCACACTGTGCTCCAGCATTCAGGCCCTTGTCCTACAAGGCTCTGGCTGACATGGCCAGCTGGAGCTGGCATCTCACGCAAGTGGGCATGTAAGAAGAACTGCTAGGACTCTCACTCTGCTGTGGCCCCTTTGTTTGTGTTTCTCTCCAGATGCTGGCACTCTGGCATGCCTCCCTGAAGCCAGTGCTCCTAGATTGGTGCCAGGGGCCCAGTCAACATGGATGGAAGAACTGGCTGCATGTGCCTATTGGAAGCTCTCCATGGCGCTCCCGTTCTCACCATTCAACCTGGTGGTTTTGGCCCGATAAGCCCAGAACTGTAAGATACCTACTGGTCCCTTTGTCGTTCCTCCTCAGGGGCAAGCTTAAGGTGTCCACTTGAACAGAAGGCAAAGGGTGGGGTACTTGAAGCCCCAGAACAGAAGGCAAGGGGCAGGGTACTTGAAGCCCTGGAGCCTCCACTCAGCTTAGCTTGTCACATGACCCTGGAAGGCAATCCTGGCCTTACCATAATCTTCTACAAGCCCCAAGCCTCACCCCTTAACATAGCTGCCAGCCAGCAAACCTTCAAGTCCATAGCTATTAGTATTGTCTGGGGAGGTGCCAGGCCCAATAGCTTTCAGTGAGCTGGGAAAAGCTCCAGCAGCAGCCAAACACTGTGCCCCTACCTTATACCCTGCTGCTTCTTGCTGGCCCTTCATCTTCCCTAATGTGACCACTATGTACCTGCATTGGTCACTCAAGTAGAGCATGCATGCACATCCATTCCGAAACAACACGTTCTCACTGGGCTGGTGATGGAGAAGATCACACACAGGGTTTTCTCTAGCATCCAATGCTGTGCCTCCCTCTTTGTCCCAGAAATCCTTATCAAGGAGAGTATTGAAAAGGGCCCTGTACAAGTGCAATACCATCTCCCCTCAATTTTGACACTCACCAAAGGTGAAAGCAGCTCACTGCCCACATGGGGACTGAGGTGCCACAAGACC
The DNA here is from genome assembly GCF_031878675.1 of Megascapheus bottae. Lineage (NCBI taxonomy): Eukaryota > Metazoa > Chordata > Mammalia > Rodentia > Geomyidae > Megascapheus > Megascapheus bottae. Next base: position 13,584,945 of record NC_143511.1, read on the forward strand.
CACTTCCTACAATGACATTTCACTTGACATGCTTCAGCCACATTCTGACATTTCCCCTTCTGGCCATGCCTTGGCTCACCAACCGCTACCTCTCAGCCCTTGTGCCAGGGAACTAACACCTTCCGCTGATACAGGCTTTCACTGTGTGTGTGTGTGTGTGTGTGTGTGTGTGTGTGTGTGTGTGTGTGTGTGTATTCCATAACCTTACTTTGTGCCTCATACTAAGGGTGGCGGGGTTTATTCTGAGCTCCTGCTCCCAAGCCTTGATCAGGGTCTTAGTTTTCCAAGTCAATCTGTGTCTCTCTGCACAGCCTTCCCATAGAACACAAAATGGTGTTTTTATGGTCATGAACCTGGAGGATATATATGCTATCTGGATAGTGACACAGGGTACCCTGCTTCAGAGGGTGAAGCGCTGGGCACCCACCACTCTGCACAGCTACAGCTCTTTGGGCCCCATAGAGGCATGGCACACCACAGAAGAGGCCTTATGAGAGTGACAGATATGGTTAGTTGGAGCTCAAACAGGGTTTCACCCTGGTGGGCATGCAGGAAGAACTGTTGGGACCCTCATTCTGCTGTGGCCCCCTTGCCTGCATTTTCCTCCATGTGCTTAGGGGCTTGCTGTCAGAGGCCCAGAGCACATGGATGGAAGGACTGTCTGCATTTGTCCATATGGAGCTCTCCCATGGAGCTCCAGCTACCACCAATCATCCCCGTGGAATTTCACCCTGGCCAGCCTAGCCTTGTAAGTTCCTTTCTGGGCTCCTTGTCCTTACTCCTCTGGGACAGGCCAGAGGTCTCCATGGAGATGGACAGCAAAGGATAGAGTGATGGCAGATCCAGAGCCCTCACTTGCCTTAGCTGGTCACTTAACACGAAGGCAATCCTGGCCTCACTGTCATATTTCCAACTACATGCTCACAGGCAAGCATGCCCACTCACCATCAACAATGCAAAGTCCATGAACCTCAGTGCTGTCAGGCACATCATGTCTCTCCCTGCCACCCTCAAAGTTCTAGCTGGCTATGTGCAACACTGTAGACCTTTGAAATGGGTATACCATAATTTTTAGACCTTTGCACAGGAAATGAGCTGCCAACTGGCAAACACCAGCTAGCCTTCTAGCTGCTACAGTATGAAGACACTCTTAAGTGAAGGCACCTGCATTGGTCAGTCAGTAGGGTGAGTTATGGATGCACACTGATTCAACACAACACACTCCCAGTGGGCTGGCCATGCAGAGGGATCTGTGATCCCTACAACTCCCTAGCTAACCATCCCCCATACATCCTTCTCAGGAAGATCACTAAAAAGGGCCACGTGCCCAATGCAATCCAGGTCCCATCTCCATGCCCTCTACTCGCACCTCCCCACATTGTGACACTCACCACAGGCAGCTCACTGCCCACACGTGGTGGACTGAGGCATCCCAAGAGCTGCTTCCACCCAACTACATTTCACTTGGCATGCCTTGGCTGCATTCTGACATTCTCCCTCCTGGACCCACTCACAACCTCTCAGTCCTTGTGCTAGGGACCTAACACTCTCCATACCTCTGTAGGCCCCCACTGTGTGTGCATCCCATGGTTCTACTCGGTGCTCCATCCTAAGGACATTGGATTTATACTGAGCTCTGGCCCAAGCCTCCAGAAGGCTGGGTCTTATCTGCCAACAGACTCTGCATGTTCATGCACAGCCTATCCCTAGGACAACTATGTCATGATGGTCTTGACCCTGGAGGATACATATGCCATCTGGACAGTGACACAGGGCACCTTGTCACAGAGGGTCGAGTACTGAGCACCTACCCTTCTGCATAGCCATAGTCCTTTCAGCCCCCATAAAGGCACTGTGCTGCAGCCAAGAAGCCCTATGAGTACTTGACAGTGCCAGCCACAGCTCACCTAGGGTTTCACCCAGGGGTCATGTGGCAAGAATCACCAAGACCCTCACTCTGCTGTGGTCCCTATGCCCACATTTTTTTCCAGTTGCTAGGTGGCTTCCTATCATGCCTGCATGGAAGTGCAGAGCTTAGATTGGTGCTAGAAGCCATATCTATATGGACAGAAGAGCTGGCTACTGGTGCCCACAGAGAACTCACGCAACTCCAGGCTCACACATCACTTGGCCAGGTGGAGTTTCGTCTTGGCCGGCCCAGTACTGTGAGTCCCCTACAGGGTCAGATGGCAAAGGACAGGGTTCCCTGCAGACGCAGAGCCCTCATTTGGCTGAACTTGTCACTCAACAGTGGGAGGAAATCCTAGCCTCACTGCCCTCCATCTGCCTTAGTATGACCACTAGGCATCTGCACTGGTCACTCACTTGAGTAAGCGTGGATGCACATTGGTTCCCACACAACACATTCACACTGGGTCAGGTTAGAGTCACACGAGACTTTCTCTGCAATCTCCACAATGCCCTAGCTCCCTCCCTCCCCAGACACCCTTGGTTCCCCTTTCAAAGGGTGGTGGTGTTTCTTCTGAGCTCCTGCCAGCAAGCCTCTAGTGGGAGGGGTCTTATTTTCCAAGCAACTCTGCATCTCCCCGCAAGGCTGTGGCTGACATGGGCTGCTGGAGCTCATTCGGCATCTCACACAAGTGGGCAGGTAGGAAGAACTGCCAGGACTCTCACTTTGGTTTGGCCCCCTTGCCCAAATTTCCTACTCACAACTACATAAATAGATGCTCCTGGACTGGAGTTGGATGCCAGTCAACGTGGACAAAGAGCTGGCTGCATGTGGTCTTAGTGGGAGCTCTCCTAGGGTGCTCCTGTTCCCATTGCTCAATCCCGTGGAGTTATAGCCTCTCAACGATCCCCTCATCCATCCTCCGCTGGGGTAGGGGGAATTTTCCAAAGGGACACATGGCATTGGAGAGGGTCCTGACAGATCCAGAGCCTTCACTCCAAACTGGGAGGCAAGCCCAGCCTCTGTCAACCCCCCAGGTGTCTCCATTCACTCAACTGTCAGCCTACAGCGCTGCAAGTCTGTGGGGCTTGGTGCTGCTTGGGAATTTGCCAGGCCCCAAATCTTCCATGGAACCACAAATAGCCTCAAACAGCCACCATACAGCATTGCCTCACCACCCCCTGAAACCTTATGCTTCTTTCTGACACCATGCCATTCTGCCTTTTCAGACCTACACCACAGTCACAAAACACCCGTTGGGAAGGTCTGGCTGAACCTGCCCATAAGAACCTCTCCCTTGGAGCTCCCAACCACTCTCACTCTCATTGCAGCTGAAGCATCTAGAACCCACTGACGCTGCAAGCAAGGGCAACTGGCTTGGTGCTGTCCCTTCCACGAAAAGGCTAGCTAGGTTTAAGTGCACACACACACTCAGAAGAGAGAGTTGGACAAGGGCAGAGGAGTGTGTGTGACTACATATGGGGGACAGCCTGGGAGCAGAGTGTGTGTGTGTGTGTGTGTGCGTGTGTGTGTGTACAGGGTAGAGGGCCGGCACCAACCATAATGGACCAAGAACAATCACTTTGTGGATCAGTTGGGCCTAGAGGAGTGTGTGTGGCTACATATGGGGGACAGCCTGAGAGCAGTGTGTGTGTGTGTGTGTGTGTGTGTGTGTGTGTGTGTGTGTACAGGGTAGAGGGCCGGCACCATAATGGACCAAGAACAATCACTTTGTGGATCAGTTGGGCCTGCACCCACCTCAGGGCACTTTAGTGGGCAGAACGCCATCTGAAAGGGAGCAGGCAGAACTGTGTCACTGCACTAACATGGGCTCTGAACCTACTCTGCTCCACCTGCAGCTGCAGGGCCAGCTCCAACCCTGGCTGTCTGAGAACTGGCACTTGCACCATCTTCCAGCTCCTCCATTGGCACCAGAGCAGCGGCCAACGCACAAATACCTTGAACACAAGCTCCTGTACACATGGAAACTAGCAAGCTTTTCTGTCAACACTAGAGTTAAGGTCCCTTCCACACACCTGCCTAACCTCACCAATCCATTGCCTTCTTTCCCGTGTTACCTGCTGTATCTATTGTTTTTATTATTAGTTTATTTTAAGGGAAAAAAGCAGCACACAATGGCCTCTCTCTCTCTCCTTGGTGAAATAAAAAACTCTGTGGCCATGAGTTTTGCCTGGTGGTAGAGTGCTTGCCTAGCATGCACGAAAACCTGGGTTCGATTCCCAGTACCCCAAACATACCATATACATAGAAAAGCTGGAAGTGGTGCTGTGATCCAAACAGTAGAGTTTGGGCCTTGAGTTCAAGCCCCAGGACTGACACACACACACACACACACACACACACACACACACACACACACACACAGAATATTCCAGTCCATGGCCTCAAGTCATTTTCAAGATGGTCCAGCCCCTGGTGCTGTCTATTAGGGAGTACCATCCTCAAACCACTACAGGACCTCCCCACTCCTCCTCCTCTTCTTGGCAGCCAAGGCACTATCCAACCTTCCTTATTCTAAATTCATCACCTCCCTTGCAGGTAGCTTCTCTTCTGCCCACATAGTAGTAATAGTAGCAATAGTAGTAGTGGTAGTAATAATACCTCTTTTCAGGCCACAGGTCTCTTGTGTCCCATGGGGAACTAGAAGGAAGAATAGAATTCCTCAGGACAAAGGGAAAGCCTGGCCATCCTAGTGGGCATCCTCCTGGGGTGGTATAGACTTTTAGAGGACGCCAGTGTCCAAGGCACCCACAAAGGGAAGGGCCTATGGCGGCCCTTGCCCCATCCAAGGTCAGGGTCAGGTGCCAGACCATTCCTGGGGCCCAAGGTGCACGCGAAGGTCCAAAGAGCAGCGTTCTCACTCAGGGATCCAGGGGGGAGAAAGAGGGAGGGAAGAGCCTGTCAAGGCAAAGGACACAGGCAGCCCACGTCTCATCGTGCTCCCCACGTCTCATGCTCCCCATGACTCCACAATAATGGTTGCATCCATGACTGAAACAACTAACCAACCAACCAACCAACCAATCCATTTGCAAACCAATGCACATGGTCCTCGGGTTAGATTTCTGGCCAGCATGCTGGCAGGTGGGTTTGAAGGAGCTGCTGGCCAGCACTCAAGAGAATAGAGAATGGAGAGGTGGACACCTGGGAGGACTTTCTCTAGACAAATCTGGGATAGCTCAGAGTACCCATTTGACCTCTCAAGAAATAGGTGACTTGAGTTAACTAATACTGCTAAATTTGGGGATTCAACACATGGGAACACCTGCACAGCTCTTCAGGATATCTTAGAATGCTTACTTCAGACAGCATTGGGGAGGGTGTGGAAGACTCTAGGACATCCCCACAGACAGCACCAATGGTCCATGGCTAGCAGAGAATATTGTTCATGAGGAGGGGGAGAGTAGATTTGTTGAAGGAGGTTGTAAGAGGAAGGGGTTGCGAGGACCCAATCTCTGTCACAGAGAATGCAGAAACCCTAACAAAACACTTCCTTTTCCCCAATAAAACAGGTGCGGAGATCTCACTGTGGAAAACATTGCATCTTGCTTAGATGTTTACCACAAGCAGAAACAGAAGCCAACGAATCTCTGGCACCACCAGACTGGTGCATCCTGGCCTCCTTGACACCACCCAACTGACCTGACCTGTTCTGCTGGGACAGAAATTTTGCCAGCCATTTCTTTCCTCACCAAGGGACCTCAGCCTGCAATGTCTTCCTCATGGGTCTGCTTTTTGTACTGTGAAGTTCATCACATGCCATGTCTATCCTTTGCATCCTCAGCATTCTCTTCAGGGTATTGAAGCAGAGACAGGTCTTTTCTGAGAAAAAAGAAGGAATTTCATAGGAGTAAGAACAAGGGGACATTATAAAGAAGTTTAGTAAGAAGGTCTGTTCCACAACTACATATGCTTCTCTACTGAGGTGTATCACAACATCTAACTTTGTTACACATAATAAAGGACAGACATCCAGGAAGCAATGACCTTGAGAATGTTATCTCCAGTTAAACATCAAAAAGCCAGAGGGATGACATGGCTTAAGTGGTAGTCAGTGATGCCCTTCAAGACAAAATCTCCTTGACAGGTTCCTGAACTTAAGCTCTAAAACTGGCACCAAAAAAGAGTAATAATTCTACAGAGATAAGATAGATATGAAGTTATCTGATAAGAACCCCACTCAAGTCAGGTGATGGGGAAAGTTGAGATCTCAGAAAATCATTTTTTATGTAGTCCTACGTTTCTTAACTTTGTGGCCAGGTAATGCTTGCCCAGAGTTTAGTACCCCCATTGCTATCTTGGTTTCCTTTCTGTGGTTGCTGTTGATTATCACTATAAACTCTTCACTTTGACAGAATTATAGGCTTGTAGGCCCCTGTGGAAAACAGAGTCCACAAAGCCTTTACCTGCCTCACTCATGTTGACATTAGACAAAATGATGGCACAATGATCATCTCACTCTCAAGCCATGCTACTCTGAGAGGAAATTCACCCTTCCTACCCTGCTTTAGCTCATGCCAACATGTATGTATTTTCTATAATGTCAACCCCTTAGTACTGCCATACATACGCAATCACACTGCACATGACTGTTAAGGATTGAGCTAATTGACTCAGATACCCACAAGGACTGTAGAGCTCCGGGTAGCTTGTTCCTTTGTGTTCCTCTGTGCTACACCAGCACTCACTGCTCATGACTTACTTCTCATTGTCATGGAGCACTGAGTTTTCCTGGGCTGCCCAGGTTATATAAAAATCAACTTTCTTTCTTAGAAAAAAATGCCTAGCAAAACAATCATTGGTCCAAAGAGTTGTCTGACTTACAGGCTATTTTTTCAGAGTGGCTGTACCATTTACAACCTGATGACATTGGATGACCTTTCTGAATCACTCTTTTCGTTACTAGTATTTCTATAACAATAATCTTACTGAAAATTCTTTTAGGACTGAGGTTACACCTCCTGCGTGCTTACAACAGGTAATGGCATCCAAAAGCCTGTTATGTGCTTGTCATGTATATTTGATTGTGATCAAAGATGGCCATATTAGGTTTTTTGCTCACAATGCAATTAGGTTGTTTTTCTGTGTTCTTACTATGGTTTTAAGCCACATTCCAGAACATTCTGAGTTGACAAAATCAGGAAAAGCTGATAATCTAAGCTCTTCAAGGACAAAGCACTCCTCCATGATGGAGCTGAGATCTGAACATAGGCATCCTGTGCTTAGCAACCATGGTGACTGCCCACCATTCTCATCTATGCAGGGGCACAGATGGACAGCCACTCAGAGGCCCAAGTACATCCTAGCAGCCTTAACTGTGGGTGCCTGTGACTGGTCTAATTGGCCTGAGGACAGCTAAGAAATCTGTAACTCCCACAGAACCTGGCTGGTAAAAGTGACAAGGTTTCATTGTACTAGACAATATTTTATAAGGTTGTATTCAATGCTTTGGACAAAGAACACTACATTATGACAGTAATTCTCACTCTTGGGAGGCACAGGGAAGCAAATGAACAATCTCAGAGATGTGGACAGGGTAATGACTTACCACCTTTTTATCTACTTCCAAAGGCCTCTTTGTTAGGTAAGACTGCATTGCACTAACGGCCCCCCTAAACAGGCTGGAGTTGCCATCCTCATATCAGATAAAATAGACTTCAAACTAAAATTAGCGAGAAAAGACAAAGAAGGTTATTACATACTAATAAAGGGATCTCTCCTCCAGGAGGATATAACCATCCTAAATATCTCGACACCTAATCCCAGTGCACCGAACTTCATCAAGCAATCTTTACTTTCACTAAAACCACACATAGATCGAAACACAATGATTGTTGGTGACTTTAAAATACCACTCTCACCTATGGACAGATCAACCAGGGAAAAACTCAAGAGAGAAACCTCAGAATTGAACAACTGTATAGACCAACTAGATCTAACAGACATCTGCAGATTATTTCACCCAGCAACATCACAACATATGCGGCATGTCACATCAGGGAAATAGAAACCTATGCTGTAAAAGGAGGCCTACCTCGTGGCCCAGTGCTCATTCCCTGGTCTTGGGACTGCACCTGGCTGAGATGGTGCCTGCTGCCCAGTTGGAAGGTGTGGTTGTGGTTTGTGAAAGTAAGGCCACCTCTGGGACCAAACACTTCTGCCCTCTCGGACAGCACACGCATCCTACTTCCTCAATGAGAGTACCTCCCCATCCCTGCCCACCTTTGTGCTGATAGGCTCCTGTATCCTATGTTAGCTGAATGGACTTCCTTAATAAATGAGTTCCTGCCCTGACAGGTCTCCCTGATGTATCTGATTGTCCCTGATGTGTCTGATTGTCCTCCGGAGAAGAGGGCTGGCTGCAGGTGGTCAGTTAGCCCTCTCCTTTCTTGGCTCATCCTGGTCAGGGCGTGTTCTCCCTATCCTTCCTGCAGGTCGGGAGGGACTGAGAACTAAAAACCCCAACAATGTACATTTTTTTTCAGCAGCACATCGAACATTTTCCAAAATAAACCACATTTTAGGGCATAAAACAAACCTGGTCAGATTCAGAAACACTGAAATCATTCCCTGCATTCTCTGAGACCACAAAGGCATCAAATTGGAACTGAACACCAGTCTCCACCAACGAAAACCCTGTAACTCATGGAGATTGAACAACACATTGCTGAATCATCAATGGGTCATCAAGGAGATCAGAACATAAATTCAACAGTTTATGAAATTTAACAAAGAGGAGCACACAAAATACCAGCTCCTTTGGGACACAGCAAAGACAGTATTCAGAGGAAAAGTTATGGCTCTGAGTGCCTACATTAACAAATTGGAAAAATCACAAAACAACTATTTAATGTTACACCTTAAGCTCTTGGAAAAAGAGCAACAAACCAACCCTAATCGAAGGATGCAAATTATTAAAATCCAAGCAGAATTAAATGGAGTCCAAATAAACTATAGAAAGAATCAACAGAACAAGGAGTTGGTTCTTTGAAAAAATTAACAAAATTGACAGACCCTTAGCAAATCTTACCAAAAAAAGAAGGGAACATACCAAAATAAACAAAATCACAGATGAGAATGGTAATATCATGACAGAAATTACCAAGATCCAGAGCATCTTGAAGGAATCCTTTTCAAAACTTTATGCCAACAAATTTGAGAATCTAGAAGAAATGGATGCATTTCTAGCTAATATTAACATATCCACACTGAACCAAGAAGACCTAATCTAAACAGAACCATTTCAACCACTTAAATAGAAATGGCAGTAAGAGACCTTCCATCCAAGAAAAGCCCAGGGCCAGGTGGATTCACAGCTGAATTCTATAAGGTCTTCAAATCAGAGCTCCCATCAATACTCAAGCTCTTCAATGAAATTGAAAATGAAGGCTCTTTGCCAAACTCATTCTACGAAGCCATTATAACTCTCATCCCAAAACCAGAGTTTCATCAAAGAAGGAGAATTATAGACCCATTTATTTGATCAATATTGATGCAAAACTTCTCAACAAAATACTGGCCAACCATCTACAACAACTCATCAAAAAAATATACACTATGATCAAACAGGTTTCATCACAGGGAGGCAAAGTTGGTTCAACATACACAAGTCAATTAATATAATTCAACACATCAACAGGAGCAAGGACAAGAATCCCATGATTGTCACAATAGATGCAGAAAAGGCATTTGAGAAGATCCAACACCCCTTTATGCTAAAAGCTCTGGAGGAACTAGGAATCCATGGAACATTCCTCAGTATAATAAAGGCTGTGTATGACAAACCCACAGCTAGTATTATACTTAATGGTGAAAAGCTAAAGCCATTCCCTCTAAAATCAGGAACGAGACAAGGATGCCCACTCTCTCCACTCCTCTTTAACATAGTATTATCTGTGGGTTCGAAGGCACCTATAGGGCACATGTGTACAACAAAAGATGGCGCTGAGAGGAAGTAAAAAGGGTGAGGCCTGAGTTATTTGTGTCCAAACCCAATTGGGAAAAAAGGTCAGGTGAGACACATAAAGGCATGGACAGCACATGAACACCAAAAACACCTGTTAGAAAGTTCAAGCATTCCAAGGTGGTCTTTAAAATGATTGGTTAGTTTCCTTTTTTTCTTTTGTAGTTTGTGGTGTTAATAAGATTGTGCTGTGTGCTAAACGAGTTCCTGCTTGACTCCCCGCTGAGTCTGAGTGTCTCTGGGAACCAGGGGAATGGGGAGGGCAGCGTACTTACCTTTCCTCAGACCCAACCCGCCCTTTTCTGGGACAGGTTAAGGACCCAACATCTGGCGCCCAATGGGGGGCTAGAAGGAGAAAATCGGCCAAGGCTAAGCAAGCAGTCTCTCAGGGTAAGTAAAACCCTCAGTATGGGTAATGCAATATCCCCCAAAGAGGAGCCAGCTTTAAAAGCACAACGGCTCATGCTCAAATCTAGGTGTTTAGAGCTGTCTGATGGGAACGCTCTCAAGACATGGGATATCATCCTTTCCCTCGCCCCCTGGCTTCCTAGTGCCAATCTCTTTTCTTGAATCACATTGTCCAGAGTAGAAAAACCAGCCAAAGAAAGGGAAAGGATTTTGGGGATTACCCCTCCACCCCTGGGCTTCTACCCCACTGTTATGGCACTCCAAACCTCTTTCCATCTGGATACAATACCACCCCCTGTGAGAACAGAGCCATAAGAAGATGAGGGCCAAAACCTAGCAGGAGAGGGGGATAAGGGGAAGAAAACCAAGGAGGAGGAATGGGCTAAATTTGATGCAGAACATGCTGATATGACTGAGGCTCACAAAGTAAAAGTACAGACAAGTTACTGTCACCCCTCCTGACCTATATGAGCAAAAAGGGACCAGGACCACACCCTATGCCCCTGAAAGAGGGCCAGGAAACCCTTCCTATACAGCTCTGAGGAAGGACTCAAGAGATTTGAGCCCTTGTGACTGACCCACAGCTGAGAAAATGGGAGAGGGGACCTATGCGGAAACCTGTATTGTAAAACCAAGGCCCTCTGGGGGCGAAAGTAGCAGGATAGGGGCCACCTTCCCTAGGCCTGTCTGGTCAATTTGGCTCCCGGGGGCAATAGACCCCTTGAGTGGTATCCATGGGAGGCTGAGGACCTTAAGGATCTACAGTAAGGCTGTAAGTGAGGATGGGCCCAACTCGCCCTGGGCCCTGACTCTATTGCCAGATCTTGCCTACCATCCCTGTGTTTCTAAAGACTGGATGGAGGAGGCTACGGCGGTCCTTACCAGCTCCCAATACATCAAATGGTGTGCCTTCTTCAAAGAGGATGCCGAACAAGGGCAGAGGCCAATTGACATGCTCGGCCACCTATCCTGATCACCTACTCCATGCTATCAGGAACTGGGGAGGGATATTCCAATGGGGGTACGGCCTAGGCGACCCTTACTGTGATCAGGTGAGAAATGCTGGGCTTGCGACATGGTATAAGCTGGATGAGGGGCCCACAGAATTCCCCCATAGCGGAGGTAAGGCAAAAGGCCATGGAGCCTCTCCCAGAGTTCATAGACCAGGTTCAACAGAGCGTCAGCATAAGCTTCCCCCACCCGGAAACCTTTGGGATGAGTTCATAAAGCTATTAGTCTGGGAGGGGATAAATGCTGATCATCGAATGGCCTGCGCAGGATTGAGGGAGAGTTCCATGAGTAGATGGGTGGTAGCTTCCCAAGATATAGTCACACACCAACATCAGTCCCAAACACTGGCTCAGGCTTTGCAGGCCCAAGCCCTAGCTCCTCAAAGGCAAGGGATGTTGAGAACCCCAGGGAAAGGAACATGTTTTAAATGCGAACAGGAGGGGCATTTCAAAAGGGACTGCCCACAAGCATCCCCCACTAACAGACCTGGGGGGCTAAAACCCCCACCCACGCCTTGCCCGTGATGCAGAAAGGCTTCCATTGGAAGAAAGACTGTAGATCTAAATTTGACTTGGAAGGAAAGCCTTTAAACTAAGAGAGGGGCACCCCCCAGCCCCGTCAAACGAGGGGGGGCGCTCCAGACCGGGAACGAGAAATGATTTAAAGGTCAAGGTAACACAGGCTAACTGGACTGTGCCCTTAATAGAGGGATTACGACCCAAAATGACTATTTTCTTAAATGGAAAAGATTTCACTGCCTAATAGTTACAGGGGCAGACCGGACAGTACTCAGAGAAGAGGAGGTGCCCCCAGATTGGAAACTTATGGAAGGACCCTCGATCTTGGGAGTAGGAGGCAACAGTTGCTCTAGACAAACAGTTGCCTTCATCCAGAGGAAGAGCCCAGATGGAGATCAAGGGCAGATACATCCCCTAGTGGCAAAAGGCCTTACAGCCAACTTGCGAGGGCAAGACCTATTGGGAAAAATGGACACAGTGATTACCACTGACCATCGTGCTTTTTATCAGGATCTCATACAAGGAGAGGAAGCACAGAGACTTAGTTGGGACATGAAGGAGGTCAAGGAAAAGGAGTTTTTTAAATCTCTGCAATTATTGGCAGGACCCTAAAAAGCCTGTTCAGATTCACCCCCAATCCTAGAGGCCACTGCCCCCCGAGTGCCCCCCATTAGATGGAGACTAGGGGGCCCTGTTTGGGTGGAGCAATGGCCTTTGACCAAACCCAAGCTTCAGGCCTTAGATCTTCTAGTGAAAGAACAACTTGCCCAAGGAAATGTATGCCCCTCCCTGAGCCCATGAAACACCACTGTATTTGTTATTCAAAAGGCCTCTGGAGCATGGTGCATAATTCAAGACCTCTGCAGGGTCAATGAAAGAATGGAATTGGCTGGCACCTCTTTAAGGGGTATGCCCTGGACTTCTCCCATTCCTGCTGACTATGCCCTTGTTGTAATAGATATTAAGGACTGTTTCTTTTCAATCCCATTATACCCAGATGATTGTGAAAAGTTTGCCTTTTCTATCCCCTCTTAATTTTTCTCAACCTGACCGGTGGTTTGAATGGACCACTGCTGCAGGGGATGGCAACAGTCCTGCTTTCTGCCAACAATACCTGGCCACCCTCTTAAACCCGGTGTTAACCTTGGATACCTCCCTTGTTTGTGTGTATATATATATATATATGTATATACATATATAATTCATATATATAAATTATATAATTTTAGGCCATAAAAATCCTGCCTGCTTGGAGGGCTCATTAACCCAAGTCCTTACAATATTACAAAATGGAGGCTTTTCCATAGCCCCTGATAAAGTTCAAAAGGTCTTCTCTTTCCAAGTTTAACACTGACCCAGGCTAGCCCTCTCAAACCTTTGTTGGATGTCCCTGCGTCTATGATGTTAGTGCAATTGCAAAGCCTTTTAGGAGAAATTAATTGGCTCCTACCCTGGATTCCTATCTCCAAGGAAACCCTTATACCCCTTTTTGAATTGTTAAAAGCCAAAGCACTCAAAATGTTATTTCCCTCTCTGAATGCCATCAGACGTCACTCTTACAGATTCAGAAGGCCCTAAATCAAGTCTCCCTTAAACAATATAGGGAAGGAAGGTCTTTTTCCTGTTGGCTGTTTGCCAATAGCTCCTTAATCTCTATAGTTCTGACACAGGATGGAGAACCTCTAGAACGGATCCATACATCCGTAGGAGGGGTACCCCAGGTATACTCTCAAGTTGATCAGCTAGCTAATGCTGTTATAAAAGGGAGAACACAAGCACAGGGACATTATGGTTCTGATCCCCATTCCATCGTTTTCCCCTACCAAAAGGCTGATATTGAATGGCTTTCGCGGGCCAAAACCCATCTGGCCCTCACCTTGGAAGGATTTCTGGGGCACACTGACTGTCATAATGGCCTGTCCAAATGGGCCACCATGCTGTGGAGATTGCCACTACGAGTACCCTCATTACAGACATCTAAGCCTATCCCAAATGCTATATCGGTCCTTACCGATGGAGAAAAGGCTGGCTCAGTGTACGGGGCCTTCCAGCCTAACCAGGAAACCCCAAGCTTACAGAGATTTCAGCCCTGCCAGAGACCAGCACAATATAAGGGGATGCTTGCCGTGATCATGGCCCTTCAAGATATTCAAGAGCCCCTCAACCTTTATTCCGACAGTCTTTATATGGTTAACCTACTTCCTCATTTACCACAGTCACATATTAGGCTGGATATCGATCCCTTTTCCCCACTTATGATTACCCTTAAAGGCCTACCAGAAGGGCTGGAAGCCTCCTTCTTTATCTACCACATGCAGGGGCATACCAAGCTTCCCCAGATTCCTAGCAAAAGGAAATGACTGGGTTGACCAATTGACTATGGGCCCAAAAATATTTAGCCTACAGGAGGCGGGGGCATTAAATGAACCCACCCATCTTAATTGGAGAGGCCTACAATACAGATTTCCTTACATCCCCATCAAGGATCTTAAAAAGATAATACACACCTGTAAAAGCTGCCAGCCCTTTTTGAGGATACCCCCATTACAGCCACCAGGGGTAAACCCCAGAGGCCTTAAAACCCAGTGTCTTCTGGCAAACAGATGTTACCCATTTTTCAAACTTTGGAAAGCTTAAGTATATCTTTGTTTCTGTGGATTCTTATTTTGGAGGCCACAGGGCTACAGAACATATGGGAGAAAAAATAAGACATTCACAAGCTCATTTTCTCCAATACGTTGCCACCTTGGGCCTACCAGCACAAGTCACAACCGATAATGGCCCCTGCTTTATCAGCAGGGGAATGACACAATTTTTTTTTAACAGATGGCATACCAAGCATATTACAGGAATTCCTTATAACTCCCAAGGACAAGCAATTGTAGAAAAAAAACCCATCAATGACTTAAGGAACAATTAATAAAACAAAAAGGGGAGATAAGCCCCCAACTACAATTACAATTGGCCTGTTTACCCTCAATATTTTAAATTTTTCCAAAGGAACCACAGAATCAAAATTTCAAAAACATTGGGGTCATTTATACCTCAAACCTCAAGCCAAAGTCAGGTGGAAGGATCCCCTGACACAGCAATGGAGGGGAGCCCATCCCCTAATCACCATGGGCAAAGGCTTTGGGTGTGTTTTCCCCATAGGGGAAACTACCCCAATTTGGCTCCCGGCCTGAAACCTTAAGTTTGTGCCTACTCCTTTTGTACAGGAGGATGCCCAAGGAGAAGATACCCAACAAGAAAAGGAAACAACTATGGTGGTCACAATTTGTCTTTAGAAAGAAAAAACAGGATAATAACCAAAGTAAAAAGAACAATACCAAAGTAACTATTAATCACCCCCAAGGGCTACCCTTGAGGAACTTTTATGTTCCCTTAAAATTTCAGGTGACGATGCTTCAAATAATTGCTCTGATCATCCTGATCTCCCCGCTACTGGAAGGAAAGACCAACCCGCATCAACCCCAACGGGTAACATGGGCAATAATCAACCCTGCCAATGGAGAGATCATCAACGGCACCACTAGGGATGATGCTGCACCTCTGATTTGGTGGCCCGAGCTGGTCTTCGACCTGTGTGATTTGGCTAGAGGGTCCTGGGACATTGGGGACTGGATTCCTGAGCACCAAGGGAGACCTGAGTGCAGAGGTCGACAAGGATACTCCCTCCCCCAGGTCTCAGATCCCCAAACCATGGGATGTTCCCATGTCCTGAAAAGGGCAGCCCTCAAGAAAACTTCATTCTATGTGTGCTCAGGAAGCAATCGAACAGTATGGGACCTGAGTAACTGTGGAGGGCCAGAATGCTATTAGTGTGCTAACTGGGGGTGTGAAAGCACAGGGACCGGATACTGGATCATCCAAAAGGGACTGATAACTGTACAACAGATCCTGTTGGGAAGAGGGGCTGCTAATCCTGTATATGGCCCTTGTAATAGTTGCAGGTGCAACCCTTTAGAGATTACCTTTTTGGAGGAGGGACAGAGAGGGAGGGATTGGGAGATAGGAAAAATATGGGGACTTATATTGTATCAGAGTGGGTATGATACAGGCCTTTTTGTTCCATATACGGAGAACAATCTGACCTACACACAAACCACAGATGGTGGGACTCCTGCCACCTGCCCCACCATCTGACGGGGTAACAGTCATTCCCACCTCTTCCCTCTCCCCGCGTCACACATCCTCCTCCTCATGTAGAAAAAGAGGACTTCCTCCCCACACGAAAATTATCAGAGGGCAAGGAGATCATTATGTCAACCGTGCATTTAGCATTTCAGGCGCCAAATCAAACTCACCCAGATCTTACTGCCTCATGTGTCTTTCCCATGCGCCCCTTTTTTATGAGGCATTAGGATGGAAGGGAAACTACTCCACTGAGACATCCCCAAACAAATGCAGGGGAGGGGATCCCACCCAAATCGAGATGGGGGACAAACTTACCCCTTACAGATGACCAATATAACATGCATCAAAGCCATATATGCTCCCGAGAGTTGGAGTAACTGCACCAAGGGTAAATGGCTAGTGCCCTTGGGAAAAGGGGTATTCTGGCTCTGCCAATCCACAGGCTTGACCCAATGTGTCGCTGCTGAAATCCTACATTTAACAAATCTTGTGCCATGGTAACCTTACTTCCCCATGTATTATACTGTCAGAGAATAAAAAGAGAGCCGCTTACTGCATTAGCTATCACAACCCTTGTAGGGTTGGGCGCTGCAGGAGCAGGGTTAGGTGCACCTTCCTTAGTCCTACAGCAACAGGGATTTTCGGAACTAAGGATGCAAACAGATAAGGTGGAAACCTCAATCGGGTATATACAAAAATCTATGGAATCTTTGGCCCAGGTATCTCTGCAAAACACGTGAGGCCTGGATCTCCTGTTTCTACAAGGAGGGTTATGTAAAGCTTTGGGAGAGGAATGCTGTTTATTATTATTTATTATGTTGATTATTCTGGGATTGTTACTAAAAATTTAGATGAAATAAGAAAAGGAATAGAGGAGAGAAAAAAGGATTGAGTAGCAATTGGTACCAAGAATGGTTTGATTGGTCCCCCTGGCTGACCACACTGATTTCAACGCTGGCCGGATCTTTGGTTATAATTGTACTAATGTGCCTTCTTGGCCCATGTTTGTTTAATAGACTTGTAAACCTCATAAAAGCCAAAGCTCAGGTGCCTTGTGGTTGCAACGCCTATACCCTTTTTGAAGCATAAGCTTCTATGCGGAGCTTTGCTGTCACTGCTCCCATGTACCCTATGCCAGCCTTACGAGAGGGAATGTGAAACCTTTAGCTGCTCAGTGTTCCCTAAACGAAGATTCCTTCCAGAAATTTAAAAATAAAGCAAGTCCACAGAAAACACTTCAAACACTCACTTTCTGATGTAAATTAAAACCAGTAGAAATGGACAATTGCACAGCAACAAAAAATTAAAAAACTATACAAAAGTTTCTCATGTTTTTTAAAATCAAGGCCGGGAGTTTGGCCTAGTAGTGCAGTGCTTGCCTAGCATGCATGAAGAACCTGTTCTGATCTATATATCACATATATAGAAGAAACAGAAGTGGTGAGGTGTCTCAAGTGGTAAAGTGCTCAGGCATTGAGTCAGGCCCCAGGACTAGCAAAAATAAAAAATAAAAACTGAAATAAATGCCATGTATGCAAGAATAGATGAAACAGTCTGTCTGCTGCAGTCTAGACTGCCTTAAAGTCCCATGCCTGGTTCCTGCAGATCAGGGCACGAGGACAGGCACGGTCACTGTGGCTCACTCCACTGAAACACATGCATGGGCTGGCTCATTGCAAAGCCAGGCAGGGCGTCTTGTGGCATTACGACTTGCTTTCTTCTGTCTCCTTTGGCACTGTTTTCCAGGTTGGCTTTGTGATATGTTCTGGTAACTGTTCTAATTGTGTCTTTGTTACTTCCATGGCTACCCCATCAGGCAAGTTTCGCTGAATGTACTCCAAGTAGACTTTGGCTGTGCATCCGGTGACATGTTCTAACTCCAAACACCTATAAAGCGTTCTCATTTCATATTGAATACCGTGCTTCTTGAAGATATGCACTGATTTGAGCAGAGAAAATCGTTCTATTTTCTTGGGAGGTTCATGTACTTTAACAGAAATACCAAGTTGTTTAGCAGCAAGCATCGCAAAATATTCGTAACTGTCCAATACAGACTTATCATGGCCTTTCACTAAAATTGACAGGCGTTTATATAGGTGTCTGGTTCATCAGAAATGGTGCTGGCAGGCTTGGCTAAATCCTTTGGAACATCGATGTGTAGGTCTGAATACTGTACCCAGTGCATATTGGTATTGAGAGGAATGCCACTATTTCTGGTTGTACTGCTCCTAAAACTGTTCGTAGGAAAACTACCTACTAAGCCCTGCCACAGGAGGCGGGACACAACACCAAGCACTACTCACGCCACCATCTTTGCAAAAACAATTCTTAGCAGAAAGAACAGTGCAGGAGGAATTTCAATATCAAACTTCAGACTCTACTGCCGAGCAATAGTGACCAAAACAGCTTCGTACTGGCACAAGAACAGCCCAGAAGACCAATGGAATAGAACTGAAGACTCAGATATTAACCCACAGACCTATGGCTACCTAATCTCTGAGAAGGGAGCAAAAAAAATAGAATGGAAGAAAGAGCCTCTTCAACAAGTGGTGCTGGCAGAACTGGTTAAGCACCTGCAGAATCCTTTTATGTCCCCCTACACCAGGATTAACTCCAAATGGATCAAAGACCTCAAGGTAAAAGCAGATATACTGAAAACTTTACAAAAAAGGAATAGGAGATACACTAGGTTTCCTGGGCACAGGTCGAAACTTTCTTAATAAGGACCATAAAATACAACAAATCAGAGAAAGGCTGGATAAGTGGAACTGCATTAAACTGCAGAGCTTCTGTATGGCAAAAAACATAGCAAACTAACTAGAAAGCCTACAGAGTAGAAGAAGATCTTCACTAGGCCTCATATCTAAAATATATCAACAGCTCAAAAAATTGAATCACTCCAAAACTAATCTCCAAAGAAACAACCATCCCATTAAAAGATGGGCCAAAGACTTAAAGAGAGTCTTCTCTGAAGAAGAAATAAGAATGGCCTATAGACACATGAAGAAATGCTCAACATCTCTGGTCATAAAAGAAATGCAAATCAAAACAACTCTAAGATTCCATCTCATTCCAGTTAGAATGGCCATAATTAAGAAATTTAATAACAACAGATGCTGTAGGGGATGTGGCCTGGAGGGATCACTACTACACTGTTGGTGGGAGTGCAAACTCGTTCAACCACTAAGGAAAGCAGTATGGCAGTTCCTCAAAAGACTAAACATAGAACTCCCCTGTGACCCAGCAATTCCACTCCTTGGCATTTACCCAATCGTCCAGAAACAAGGACATACTAAATCCACCAGCACAACAATGTTCATTGCAGCACTATTTACCATAGCAAAGATATGGAACCAACCCAGATGTCCCTCAGTTGATGAGTGGATCAACAAGATGTGGTATTTATACATAATGGAATTCTATGCTGCAGTCAGAAAGAATGACATTACCCCATTTGTAAGGAAATGGAAAGACTTAGAAAAAATCATATTAAGTGAAGTAAGCCAGACTCAAAGGAACATGGGCTCAATGGTTTCCCTCATTTGTCATAATCAGTAGAAACCTTGGGCTCTCCTAGCAGAGAATTACAATAGAACAAATCCTAGATACATAAGGCCATATAGAATGACTCTAAATGAAAGGACCTCCAGGATATAGAAACAAGAGCCATATCATGAATGATTGTTGTCCTTAATGTACTGTTATCTCTCATCTCTTTTGCTGTCATTTGGTTATCTTATATTGTTACAGTATTTCTCCTGGTTATCTGATATATTGTATATATTCATATTTGGTTATTTGAAGTCTGATAGGGAATGGGGGAAAACAAGATGCGGGGTGAGGGTGGTGGAAGGGAAATGGGGACAAGACATGAGAAAGGGTATCAATGTTTGTGAAGTAATGCTCCCTCTATCTGGTGAATATAATTTAACCCATCTATTAATTACAATAAAAATGGATGAAAAAAAGAATGCATTGCTTCCCAATAGGCATCTCCAGAAGAATGACCCAGTATGCACCCAAGGAGGTTCTGCAGACATCCAGGGAAAACCAGGATTCAAGTGATTTAGTGGCAGCAACAGGTGACTTTCCAGGCCAAGTGCCACTATTCAGAAGTCAGGGGAGTGCACTTCTTGGCCTGGGTAGTAGCACTTGGAGGCTTACGTGATTATCTTCTGAATAACCCAGCATGGCTGGCTAAAGTGGTCAAGCAGAGTGATGGGAAGAGTACCTGTGCCCACATCACTCAGCAGCTTAGCTCTGGTTTGTTCTACGGACTACCAGAAGGTGCACAGAGAAAGCTGGATAGTCTGTGAACAAGCCCTAATTCTACCACTGTGTAGCAGGTCAAGCTAGAGCTCATCTTCCACTGGTACAAAGCTACAATAATATCCATGTCTACCTGGGAGAAGTCACATGCTGCTCAGCTTACACCAAGGCCAGAGCAAAGGGCAGCACATGTCCACTAACAGATTACTCTCATTTCCTCACTGCCAGTCTGAGCACAGGTGACAATGCTGAACCCCAGAATCTAGACAGGTCATGAGGGGACCTGCTCCCTTCACCATCTCTGCAAAGTGTGATATATATTTTCAACAATGTGAAGGACACACAAATAGGAAAGCCTCTGGAGTTCCAGCACAGGCTCCTTAAATCCTGTCTCTTCACTGTCCATGTAGCTCAGTGCCTATCCCTCATGGTCAGCCTGATGACTGTGGCCTAAGGCTCATCCAAAGGCAAAAGTAAAAGCAGCAAGAAGTCAGGGTATGTCCTGGGGTGGCTGAGTTCCTGTGCCTGCCAACATCAGTGACAATGGAGAGCAGAGAGGCTCTGGGCAGGCCTTATGAGCCCTGGGCAGAGAACAGCAAGCCAGGGTGCATATAGATTTGACCATAAGCTGAACATAGGCCTTACATCAGTCAGAGAACCAGGAGAGGCATTATCAGAACCCAAGAGCCAAAACACAGGCTAGGGCTGTAAAAGAACAAAGTTTCTGAACGCTATCATCAGCTTCTGTTCACAAGTGAAGAGGATGGGTAGACATGTATGTACACATAGTGATGGATGGTAACTTGCCTCTATAAAGCCTTAAAGAATCCCAAGATTGAGCTGGGAGTGCTTGCCCGGCAGGCATGAAGAGATGTGTTCGATTCCTTGGTACCACATACACAGAAATGGCTGGAAATGGTGTTCTGGCTCCTGTGGCAGACCACTAGCCTTGAGAAAGCCCAAGGACAGTGGTTAGGCCCTGAGTTCAAGCCCCAGGACTGAGAAAAAAGAACCCCAAGAAAAGAAAGGAAGAGCCAGCTTTCCCAGATAAACCTTTAAGGGATATGCATACAAATGCATGCTCCCCCTGAATAACATCCTACTGGCATGCTGAAAACCCTTTACCCACCATGCAAAGAATCCACCTCTGGTTGTATAGCCAGAATGGACCCTTTATACTGTTTCTGAATAAACGTCCTGTTGACACTTTGCAAACCCTTTGCACACAAAGCAAAAAATCTGTGCTGTTACATAGCCAGCCAATCAAAAGAATTTCTTATCAGTCCACCAGGGCCCAGTTGGTAGAATGCTTGCACAGTGAGCAGAAGACACTGGGTTCAATCCCCAGCCCCCCCCCCACATGATCAAGGGCTGTCAAACTCCAGATGCACCAATCCTCTAAACAGCTCTAAAGACTCTCTGTCCATTCTGAGATAGGACATTTAATTGAGTATGAATGTGATCTATCTGCATCTCCTGCCATTGAGAAGGGCTCAGCAAGACTGTTATGTCTAAGACACCAGCCCAAGAAAGAAGCACAAGCATCAACAACAGGGCAGCCTCCAGCTCTAAAGAACCAAGAATATTATGAAAGACAGCAATCTCAGTCAACACCAACTTCAGGAGATGCTTCACAAGAAATACAGATCAAAGTTGCAGAAATCACAATGGCAGAAAATTCAAGAGCAACCACTTTAGGCTGCTGGTATTGCTCTGGTAAAAGATCTGCTCTTTCTAAAGACTTCATGGCCTTGGGCTCAGACTCCATCAATGTTCAATACAGAATGGACAGTCTATTTCCCCACCCCTTGCTCACACACAGAGCTTAGTGTGTCTGGTGCAATAACTACAGAAAGGCAGGTGGGAGCTCAGGCTATACAGGTACTACAGAAACTCCAAGGGGGAGACAGACTTTTAGGACTCGCTACCCACTGCATATGGGACAGACAGCAAATTACGGAGCAAGTGAGCACAGCAAACAGCAGGCATTCTGCATACTGGGTCTCAAAGGAGGAGGCAAACTGTAACATCTAAAAGAGTGTACCCCAAGACCAGTGGTATTCTATGGGGCAAGAATACAATGGGCAGTGACCAACATTTGCCTTCTGAGGGCCAGCTTCCTAAAATCTTCAAGCTACTGACTGCAACCCCCACCCTCCCTCACACAGGATTTCATTCGTGATCAGTATGCCAAAACTGGGCTGCAAACCTATTTGCAGCACTATAAAGATATTGAATAGGAAGAAGAGAAATAGCCAGCAGATGGCATGTCAACTACAGGGCAGGCACAAAGGAATAGGAGGCCTATTTAAAAGCTATGACAGGGACAAAAACACAATGAATTGAGAAGACAAAAACAACGGCTTAGCAAGAGCAACAGAAAAGGATACCTGAGTGGTAGGAGCCAGGCCACTGGTCCACACAGCCATGGGACTCTAATCTGCTCTTCAGTGGTGGCAGTCATGATCTTTGTAAAATGAGGCCTTTGCAGATGTCAGCACTACCTGCAGCCAGCAGGATACCATGCTCTATACTCTGCCATGAGCCTCTAATCTATTTCACACACATTTCTGCTCAGATGCCTTTAGAAGATCCCTGAGAACATGTCAGCTCCTTGGGCTTAACAAGTCTCCTAGCCCTGTGAATATAATAGTGACCTGCCATCCCAGGGCGGCACAGCCAACCCAGGAAAGTAGGGCCAAGAACAAAGGTAAAATAATGCATCCCTCTATGAAGGGCAAGGCTTCTCATAACCCATGCACACAGAAGGCTCAGCACCTGGGGACTGGGCTTTCCTCATAGGTGCTAGAGTCAGCGCACTGGAGTTTCCAGGTTGCCCTGTTAGATACTACCTACTTCCATCACAGCAGCAGTGTACCACAGACTGAGAACATCTCTATTCTCAGCCTGCATGCCCAGCTGGTTCCATTTCAGTGCCTGACAGCTCCTGCATACCTTGTGCTCATGGGTCACCCCACCTGTCACCAAGCCCATGTACACCTGCACATGTTCAACACAGAGCAAAGAGCCACAGCCAGGTGAAGCCAGAACATAAACAACCAGCACACAGAACACACTGAGTCAGGCTGCGGAGGTACTGGGGACCTCATTTCAGCTTCCTGAGATGCCAGTGTGTAGAGCCCATAGTGACCACCTAGCCATAGAGACTACAGCACTGGGCATGTCCAAAGGATCCCCTGAACTCACCTTCCTCCCAAGGTAGTTGCATGGTCTCCAGGAACCCAGGAATCCTGATACAGGAACAGGTAGCCAGAGTCGCAGGGATTGCCTGCTCCCAGCACAGCCCACTCCCTGATCCTTCACTCCCCAACTTTTCCCCAAATAAAAATTATGGGCAGTTTGATGCACACTTGTGATGCTGCAGAGGCTGCTAAGACCATGCACAACACATGGAGCTCCAGTCCTCAATGCTCTCTGGGCAGACAGTGGTCTGACTGTCACTTGTCCCAGCAGATTAGTACAGAAAGTACCTCACTGTTAAGCACCACGATTCCTTTCCCTTGATAGTGCATTCTGTTCCACACAGTCAGATGGAGGGCAATGCCAGGCTCTAGTTCCAAATCACTTTCTTTAAAAGCAAAAATAGCAATCTGTATGGCTTTCATTTCTTAAGCAAGCTGATGCAGTTACACCCAACATGGCAAGCTACTTCTAAAAGCTCTCCTAAAAGAGCAAAGGAAGGTGTAACACTGTCCAAAAACAAATGATTTACGTAACTATAATCCCTCTATATACTGTCTTTATATAATGTATTTTTGTTTTTATAATTTGTGGTCAGGACTTGACCATGGTCTTGGAGCTTTTTATCCTGAAGGCTAGTGTCTCTACAACTTTGAGCCACAGTGACACTTCTGGATTTTTAGAGGTTAGTTGTAGATAAGAGTTGCAAGGACTTTCTTGCCTGGGCTGGCTTTGGCTTTGAATCCCAATCCACAACTCTTAGCCTCCTGAGTAGCTAGTATTACAGGCATAGCCAAAGGTACCTGCCCTAAATTTTTTTTTGCCAGTCCTGGGCTTGAGCTCAGGGCCTGAGCACTGTCCTTGGACTTTCTCAAGGCTAGAGCTCTACCACTTGAGCCTCAGCACCACTTCCGACTTTTTTTCTATGTATGTGGTACCGAGGAATCGAACCCAGGTCTTCATGCATGCTAGGCAAGCACTTTAACCACTAGGCCAAACTCCCGGCCCACCTGCCCTAAATTTTTAAAAATTTAATAATTGAGGGCTGGGAGTTTGGCTTAGTGGTAGAGTGCTTACCTGGCATGCACTAAGACCGGGGTTCGATTCCTTAGTACCCCATACATAGAAAAAAGCCAGACGTGGTGCTGTGGCTCAAGTGGTGGAGCTCTAGCCTTGAGAGAGTCCAAGGACAGTGTTCAGGCCCTGAGCTCAAGCCCAGGACTGGCAAAAAATTAATAACTGAAAGCAGAAACGTACTTGTTACCTGACTTACGAAATGGTAGCCCTTCTGTGTACCACCTTTACAACACTAATAAAATAAATCAACCCATAGTCTTCACAGAATAATGAGCCTGCGATCTGATAAGCAATGGCAAGCAGAGTAGTTCTGACTATTCTGCCTGTCTCCAGGTCAGTCTGTACAAAGCTCTCCTCCTTACCTTTGGTCACATGCTTCTCCCTATGGCTCTGGGTACTGAAGCGAGATCCCATACCATGATCCTCCTGTACTAGGTAAGCCAAGGTGTCAGGAATTAATGGGAGGCTCCCCATGGGTCTCAAAAGTTAACAGATGGAATTGGTAAAGACAGAAAAACACGCGGCAGAATGCTCAGCTCTAAGCAGGGACGCATGAACCAGGAAGCCAAGAAGCAGGTACTAGAGAGGAAATACGGAAGGCCTCAAGCTGCCTTTCACCATTTTGAAATGAGAACATGAGTCAGTTCCACCAGTCCCCAGCTCTACAATCACTGTCTCAGACTGGCAGTCTCATTGGCTGTGAAGCACAGCGGCTCCCAAGACATGCAAGTGGTTTCATGGTATACGTGTATAGGTGAGCCTGGGAGAGGCCCTAAGGTAAAAAAGAATACCATCTCTAAAGGACTGAGGGGCTCTCAGGATTCCTGCTAGTTTTTGCAAGTTATTGTAGATGCCTGGCCCCATTCCTTCTCTAGCTTCCTGTGGGGTGGTATGCTTTTTCTGCCTACATGAGTCCCTGTCCAACCCCAGGAGGTCCCCACCAGAGCCAAGCTGATGCCACCAACAGGCTCTTTTATTCCAAGAATTGTTAGCTAAATGAACCTCTTCCTTTTTTTTTTGCTGGTGAAAGTCACTTCATTTATTCCAATAAAATTTACCTCTTTTATTCTTACAAACATGCTTATCATCCCAAAATTGAGAAATGAAAACTAAGACTAGAGGAGATGCGGCTTATGAAACAAATTAAAATGAAAAAATATAAGAAATTAGAACCAGTAAGATGGAAAAAGCACTCACTGAAAATCAGTATTAATAAAGAATGCAGAGGGGTCAGAAGCATTGCCTAGTGGCAGAGTGCTTATCTAGCATGCATGAGGCCCTGGATTGGATTCCTCAGTATCACATACACAGAAAAAGCCAGAAGTAGTGCTGTGGCTCAAGTAGTAGAGCTTTAGCTTTGAGAAAGCCCAAGGACAGTGCTCATACCCTGAGTCTAAGCCCCAGGACTGGCAAAAGAAAAAAGAGTGAAGAAACAAAATTCTACTAGTATAAACTACCCTGAGTGGTTAGATAGATTGGATCAATTGTCACCATACTTGCTTTCTATTATTTAATTGTATTTTATTGTCAGGGTAACAGATAGAGTGGTTACAGTTACATTTGTCAGGTAGTGGGTACATTACTTCTTGAACATTGATGCCCCTTGAACCTGATACCATAAATGGATTTACTTTATTCATTTAAAGTGGCACATGAATTTAAGCTCAGTAATAGGGGACCCAAATAGTTACTGTAGCACCGATGAATAAAAATATTTTACTCTGGTAACTATGTGGGGAATCTCATGTAATCCAACCACATGGTTGTTTGCTATGCAGACTGTAAATATAAATGTTCTTCATATTATAAGACTTTCACCTCGCAGTTTCCAGAGCAGCCTGACTATTCAGCATGTACTATAATTTGAGAGCTTTCAAATTCCATAGTTCAAATTATTGACTCAGGTCTAAAGGCAGCATCTATCAGAAATAATCATCCAGGAATATACAAACCTCTTCTGTTCACTTCATCAAGATGGCACTTTCTCATCACCTCTGTCAACTAGTAAGTCATCAGAAAAGCTTTTTTTGTTTAACCTAATTTTATTAATTTATTTTTTGTCTGTAATGGGGCTTGAACTCTGGGCCTAGGCCTTGTCCCTGACCTCTTCAGCTCAAGGTTAGTGTTCTATCACTTGAGCCACAGTGCCACTTGATTTTATTTTGTATTTATTTGTTTCATTGAACTTAGAGGTAATTGCTAGGCAACCAGAACACAACTCGAGCTACACCCCGAGCCATCAAAACAAACTTTTGAGACCTTTCAAGTCTGCAAACATCATCGTTTTTTCCCAACGTTTGGTTACTAGTTTGGCTGAAGACGGATTTTTTTTCCATATATTTTTTACTATAATTAAAGGAAGGGTTACATGATATTTGCCAGATAGATGGTGCATTAATTCCCACACATTGATACCCTTTCACATGTCTTGGTCCCCATTTCCCTCCCCCCAACCCCCACCCCTCATCTTGTTTCCCCCGTTCCCTATCCAATTTCAGATAACCAAATACAAATATATCTGATATATCAGGTAACAAAGTGAGATACTGTAACAATATGAGATAACCAAGGGACAGCAAAAGTGATGAGAGATAACATAGTACCTTAAGAACAACAATCATTCATTATATGGCTTATGTTTACATCTTATTTTAAATGACAACTTTAACAAACAAGTGTTCAAGGAGGGAATCTCTAATTACAATCTCTGGGACTTAGTATTTAGAATTAGTCAAAATTAGGCTAAAGGTTTGTATGTCATAGAAACATATTAATTTATGTAATAAAACATTATGTCTATAGAGTCATAGGTTTTTATGTCTATATAGTTATGTTTATATTTCCATTACCATGTCCATAGCTTTGGGTATGCAGTTATTGAGTCCTCGCTCTTGTACTCTTGGATTTAATAGCCGCATATTAAGGATACCATGTGCCTTTTTTTCCTTAGGTCTTGACTTGTCTCACTCAACATGATTCACTCTAGATTTATCCACTTCCCTGCGAATGCCATTATTTTATCTTGTCTGTTGGCTATGTAGAATTCCATTGTGTATATATACCACATTTTCTGTATCCATTCATCTGCAGTAGGGCATCTGGATTGTTTCCATCGCCGGGCTATTGTGAATAGTGCAGAGATGAACATAGCTGAGCAGGTGTCTTTATAATATCCTGTGCCATGCTGTTCAGCATAGATGCCCAGAAGTGGTATGGCGGGATCATAGGGAAGGTCTATTTTCAGTTCTTTAAGGAACCTCCACACTGCTTTCCAGAGTGGCTGAACTAGTCTACATTCCCACCAGCAGTGTAGTAGGGTTCCTTTTTCTCCACAACCCCACCAACAACTGTCATTGTCTGAGTTCAAAATCTTGGCATTCTTGTTGGGGTAAGGTGATATCTTAGGGTTGTTTTTATTTGCATTTTCTTTATGACCATAGATGATAAACATTTTCTCATATGTTTTTCTGCCATTTTAATCTCTTCTTCTGATAGGTCTCTCTTTAGTTCCCTTGCCCATTTAGTGAATGGTTTATTGGGTTTTCGGGGGATTCGTTTCTTGAGTTCCCTGTAGATACTAGATATTAAGCATTTGTCAGATGTATTGTCAGTGAATATCTTTTCCCAGTTGGTTGGCTGTCTCTCTACTTTTGCAACTATGTTTTTATCTTTACAGAAACTTTTTATTTTTAGGTAGTCGCATTTATCGAGTCTCTCTCCAATCTGTTGTGACCCTGGGATTCTGTTCAGGAATCTGTTGCCTGTGCCTATGAGTTCCAGTGTCCTTCCTACTTTATCATGTAGCAGTTTCACAATTTCCAGTCTGACGTTGAGGTCTTCGATCCACTTTGAGTTAATGCTTATGCATGGCAAAAGGCTAGGGTCAATTTTTAGTTTTCTGCATGTGGCTGCCCAGTTTTGCCAGCACCAATAATTGAATAGACTGTGTTTGTTCCATTGTATATCTTTGGCTCCTTTGTCAAATATAAGTTGCCTATATGTATGTGGTTCTATTTCTGGGTCTTCTATTCTGTTCCACTGATCTGGTCTGTTTTTGTGCCTATACCAATCAGTTTTTGTTATTATGACTCTATAGTAGAGTTTGAAGTCTGGTATTGTAATACCACCAGCATTGCTCTTTTTTCCTAGAATTGTTTTGGCTATTCTAGGTCTTTTCTTGTTCCATATGAATCTTTGGATTATATCTTCTATTTCCATAAAGAATGTCTTTGGGATTTTGATGGGGATTGCATTGAATTTGTATATCAATTTTGGCAGTATAGCCATTTTCACTATGTTGGTTCTCCCTAGCCATGAGCATGGGATGTCTTTCAATTTCCTAGTGTCCTTCTTTCATTAGGCTTTTATAGTTTTCATTGAATAATTTCTTTACATCTTTGGTTAAGTATATTCCTAAGTATTTTATTCTTTTGGGGGCTATTGCGAATGGGATCATTTTCTTGATTTGGCCTTCTGTTTGTGTATTGTTGGTGTACAAGAAGGCTACTGACTTCTGAAGATTGATTTTGTATCCTGCCACTTTGCTAAAGTGGTTTATTAATTCTAGAAGTTTGGGAGTGGAGTTTGTTGGGTCACTCAAGTAGAGGATCATGTTGTCTGCGAATAGGGATAGTTTAATTTCTTCTTTCCCTGTGTGGATCCCTTTGATGTCCTTTTCTTGCCTTATTGCTCTGGCTAAGGGTTCCAGCACTATATTGAAGAGAAGTGGAGAGAATGGGCATCCCTGTCTAATTCCTGATTTTAAGGTGAATGGTTCCAGTCTTTCACCATTTAGTATAATACTGGCTGTAGGCTTTTCATATATGGCTTTCACTATTTTGAGGAATATACCTCTTATTCCTATTTTTCTAGTGCTTTCAACATGAATGGATGTTGTATTTTGTCAAATGCCTTCTCCACTTCCAGAGAAACTCTATTGATATGATGTATTACATTGATTGATTTGTGAATGTTAAACCAGCCTTGCATTTGTGGGATGAAGCCCACTTGATCATAGTGTATGATTTTTAAAATTTGTTTCTGGATTCTGTTGGCTAATATTTTATTGAGGAGTTTTGCGTCTGTGTTCATTAGAGAGATAGGTCTGTAGTTTTCTTTTTTTGTTGGGTCTTTCCCTGGTTTGGGGATGAGAGTAATATTAGCTTCATAAAATGAGTTTGGTATTGCTCCTTCTGTTTCTATTTCTCGGAAGAGTTTCAAGAGTATAGGTGTTATTTCATCTTTAAACATCTTGTAGAATTCCTCAGTGAATCCATCTGGACCTGGGCTCTTTTTGGTTGTCATTTCCCTGATCGCTTCCACAATTTCGTTGTAAGAAATTGGTCTGTTCAATTTGTTTACCTCATCATTATTCAGTGTGGGTAGCCTATATTTATTTAAGAAATATCATCCATTTCTACTAGATTTTCTTGTTTCTTTGAATATAGGCCCTGGTAGTACCTATTCATTATGGACTGGATTTCTTGGGAATCAGTTGTGATTGTTCCCGTGGGGTCTCTAATCTTGTTTATTTGAGTCTCCCCTTTCCTTTTTTTTGATTAATCTTGCCAAGGGTCTGTCTATTTTGTTGACTCTTTCAAAGAACCAAGTTTTTGATGTATCAATTTTGTGTATAGTAGAACTTATTTCAATCTCTGAAATTTCTGATTTTTTTTTGTTATTTCTGTCCTTCTAGTTGTTTTAGAATTAACTTTTTCTTGCTCCTCTAGGTGTTTCAGGTTTTTTTTAAGGTTATTTACGTGCTCTTCTTCTGTCTTTTTAATATGCACTCCTAGTGTGATAAATTTGCCTCTGAGAAGTGCCTTTGCTAAAGATTATGCGACTCTTAACTCCAATTAACCACTAGAAAACCACAAGTGGCACTGTGGCTCAAGGGTTAGGCCAGTAGCCTTGAGCTGAAGAGCTCAGGGACAATGCCCAGGCCCAGAGTTCAAGCCCAACAACCAACATATATATATATATATATATATATATATCACAAGAAAACGTGCTGTATATATGCATAATTGTATATTTCTCAGCCATAAAAACACCATTTAGAGGGAATAAACGACTTATTGCAATTTGCATTGATCTTTGGTCTCTGGCTATTGGGAGGGGGCTTCAAGTTTCTGGGCACAATATTTGGTGCACTGGCCGGGAAGCCCCTTCCCCGGACACCCAGACGCCCGGTCACTGAGTCGTCAGGAACAGCTGGTAAGTTGAAAGGCATTGCTGGTCTGTACTGGTTATAACCAATCTGTAGAATTTCTGGTTGCTTGCAAGCTCTCTGTCTGTGCTGGCAAACATCTTGGCGGATGCACTATAAGACAGCCAGCGGGCCGTGGGAGACGTCCTCTGCGCCCTTCTGGGGGGCTATTTTTGGGGCGGCCATGCTGCGACCGCCCCTCTGGTTGATAGTCCCACCCAGGCTGTTTTGGGGGGCTATTTTCAGGGCGGCTGTGCTGCGACCACGCCTCTGGTTGATAGCTCCCTTCTGGTTGGCAGCCTGGGGGCGCATGTGTATCGGGCATGTTGTTTGTTGTTTGTCTTGTTTGTCTGAGTTATCTGTCCTGTTAAATGTTTGTCTTAACTACAACAGCTAAAATTTAAAAGGTTTACATCTGGCTGATGCATCTTTGAGTGACCAGGGAGAGCAGCAAAGGGAAAGACTCAATCTGGGTGTGGAAATTCCAGAAGCAGGCTCCCTAGTTGCTGCTGTTGCCTGGGGCAGGAGGGAGGAGGAGAGTGCAGAGAAGGAGTCTGCAGACTACTCTTGGTCTTTGTATCTATCTGGTGAGGTTTGCCCGGGACGGAAGGGCCCCTCTGACTGATGCCTCTGACTGTGAGATCTCTACCTTGTAACTTGTAAAAATGTTGTAGTTGTTTGTCTGCTCGTTGGGGGTGGCAGCCTCATCAAGTGGTGTTTAAAACTGTCTGTTATGTGTCTTAAGGGGACTGAGTTCCCTGATTGTACTCTTCAACTGTTTCAGTTTCTCTTACAGGCTCTCGCTGTCTTATCACTAGATAACTAGATATCTGTTTCTGTTTCTGTGCGGGTTGTGGCTCGGATCCCCCTTTCCTGGTGCTCTGGATACTTAGGTTTAATTTTACTTTTTCACCCCGCAGGATTAATCCAGTTTTCTTTTTCCTAACAACCTGCTGAAGTGGCAGTCTGGAGATAGTTGGTGGCAGAACACAGGCTTCAGTCTTAGTTCTCCTAGGTTTAAGACTCCCACCCAATTTTCATCTGCAAAAAGTAATATGTCTGATATCAGAAACAAGCTCTGGAAAAGTAAATTTCAGTTAAGTTGTCTTGTAAAAAAGTTTTGTTTCAAACCTGGTTCTCACCTGCAAGAGTAAAATTGGCAAAGCTCTTAAACTTCCGGAAAATGAATGGCCGATATTATAATTTTGCACACCTTAAGATCTTTAAGTATAAATGTGTGTATAAATGGGAGTAAGTGAACATGTTCAAGGTTAAATTGTCAGCATGCTGTGTAAAACAATGGATGACCTCATACTTGAAACACAAAGGCAATTGGGTAAATTTAAGCCTAAACTTTAAGAAAATTATTAGGTTTAAATGTTTTACAATGTCTCAAAGAATTATTGCATTATTTTAAAAGGAACCGGTTAATAAAATTTTTCTAAAGATTCTAAAATCTGCATTAAAAATTTGGTATTATAATGCATAGAGCTGTTTACATTATAAATATTGTATCCTGTTTAGCCCAGAGATATTAGGGAATTTAAAATTCATTTCAAGTTAAAATTTGGAGATAAGTATCAGAAATTTAAATGTAAAATTGTTTATTAATGTCAGAAACTTTGCCTGTCTTCTAAAGTTGTTTAGGTAATCAAATGCCAATAGAAAGAATGGGAAAACAGGATAGTCCTGTGTGGCCATCTTTAGAGGTGAGAGGTGAACTGGCAAAGGTGCAGCTCTGGGTTCCCATGGTGGAAAAGGCCCTAAGGGAGGATCCATGCATGGTAAAAGATGACGAGCTGGCACAGAAGCTGTTCATTTAAACCTGGTCAAATGGACTGAGTGGACTATCTTCGTCCTCTTTTTCTTTGCAAACTGACACTGGAAATCTGATGGTAAAATGTGGGTGATGTGATTAGTATTGCTTAAACTGCCCCCTAAAATGTATTAAATTGGAAAAAAGGGTTTTAAAAGAAATGTTTAAAGGTTTATCTCCTTGTGATTTGGTTTCATGCTATTTTGCAATTAAATGTATTTTAGAAAAAAAGGAAACTAAGTCTGGACTTTTGGTGCACTGATGATGTTTATAGTTCTGGCATTAAGGAAAAAACTTATTTGAGTTTAAACTGTTGCTGGAGTTCTAGGCAGTAACCTAAACTGCAAAAAAAAATGCCTCTTCTAAAAAGGAGGCAAAGGGAGTGTCTTGAGCCCTTAAAGGTTTTTCAGATGCAAATAAAGGCTAAAGCATTACGGTTTTAGCGAATATCAGTAAAAGGTTTTTAAAAAATTAAAAATTGATTTCTGAACAAAACTTAAAAGTAAAGTTGTCCTAAAAGTTTGTTTCAAGGGAAAAAAAATTAGGACTATCAAAATAATTGCTTAATTGCTATTTAGCTTGCTCTTGTAAGTCTCCTTATAGCAATTTCCAGCTGGCCCATGCAAAAGGACAGCAATCCTTATTCAGATGTAACTTTGGCTCTTACCAGGTTTCAGGTAAAATCATGTGCCTTTCCAATGGACAGCGGAGGCTGATCAGGCGTTTCAACAGATAAAGACTGCCTTGCTGTCAGCCCCAGCCCTAGGCCTTCCTGATGTTACCAAACCCTTCCACCTGTACATAGATGAATGGAAGGGAGTGGCAAAGGGGGTCCTAACTCAATATCTGGGACCCAGTTGCATACTTATCAAAAAAACTAGATCCTTGGCAACCGGATGGCCGCCCTGTCTGAGGATGGTTGCTGCCACCACACTCCTGGTCAAGGATGCAGATAAACTAACTATGGGGCAGGAACTGTGTGTCACCACCCCCCATGCAATAGAGGGAATTTTAAAGCAGCCACCTAACCGATGGCTCAGCAATGCCAGACTCACACACTACCAGAGTCTGCTGCTCAACCCACCTAGAATCTCCTTTCAGGCACCGCAGACATTCAATCCAGCAACCTTGCTGCCTGACCTGGACATGGAGGCCCCATTGCATGACTGCTCTGATATACTGGCACAAGTCCACGGGACACAAGAGGACTTGGCTGACCAGCCGTTACCAGATGCTGACTTGGTATGGTTCACAGATGGGAGCAGCTTTGTCTCCAATCGACACAGGTATGCAGGAGCAGCTGTGGTAACTGAGACTGAGGTGGTCTGGGTGGCACCACTGCTGGAAGGCACATCCGCCCAGAAGGCAGAGCTGATAGCCCTAACCCAGGCTCTGACACTGGGTAGAGGCCAAAAGCTGACTGTGTATCCTGACAGCCGATATGCCCATGTGCATGGGGCCATCTACTGCGATAGGGGGCTATTGACTGCTGAAGGAAAGACTATTAAAAACAAGGAAGAAGTATTAGCCTTCATAGCCTCCCTCTGGCTACCTAAAAAGATAGCCATTGTTCACTGCCGGGGGCACCGAAAGCCCACGGATCCGGTCTTTAGAGAAAATGTTTTTGCAGACAACACAGCCAGAGGTGGCCCTGTCGGTCACTAATGCCTTGACAGCCCAGATACCAGACCCTGGCCCTAGGATGCTCCCAGAGGAACCCGCTTACATGGAGGAAGATCTGCAATGGATCTGCAAGACCAACTCCCAGCGACCCAACTCCAAGACGGCTGGTGGAGAGATTCGCAGCATGGACTCATCCTGCCAAAAGCGGAAGCCAAAAAGATTTTACTCAAACTCCACCGCTGCACGCATATGGGCACGAGGAGAATACAGGACTCGATGTGACACTCTGGACTCAAAATTGAGAGCCTTGCTGATCAAATAGAACAAATTGTAAAAACTTGTAAAGCCTGTCAATTAACAAATGCAGGACACAACCGACAAGAACCAGGGAACCGGGAGAGGGGAGAGAGACCTGGGGTTTACTGGGAAGTAGACTTTACTGAGGTAAAACCTGGAAAGTATGGGTATAAATACTTGTTAGTTTTTATAGATACCTTTTCAGGATGGGTGGAAGCCTTCCCAACAAAACACGAGACTGCCCAGGTAGTGGCCAAGAAAATTTTAGAAGACATCCTTCCCAGGTATGGTTTTCCTATTAAAATAGGATCAGATAATGGACCTGCCTTTGTTTCCAAGGTGAGTCAGGGATTGGCTTCCAAACTTGGGGCAGATTGGAAATTACATTGTGCTTACAGACCCCAAAGCTCAGGCCAGGTAGAAAGGATGAATCGGACTTTTAAGGAGACCCTAACCAAATTGACCATGGAGACTGGCGGTGACTGGGTAGTCCTCCTTCCCTTTGCCCTGTTCAGGGTACGCAATTCCCCTTTTAAGATAGGCCTAACCCCTTATGAGGTAATTTTTGGAGTCCCCCCTTCTATAATCCCTGATTTATCCTCAAGGCTTGTAACCACAAGAGATAATGATGATTTTAAACTTTCACATTCTTTGCAAGCCTTACAGAGTGTTCACAGACAGGTCTGGCCGAAACTGAGAGAACTTGTACATCACAGGACCTCCACCCGTGCCTCACCAGTTCAGGCTGGGTCCTTGTGAAACGCCACCTCCAAGGGAACCTCGAGCCCAGGTGGAAAGGCCCTTTCCAGGTCATCT
This sequence comes from Megascapheus bottae, assembly GCF_031878675.1. Taxonomy (NCBI): domain Eukaryota; kingdom Metazoa; phylum Chordata; class Mammalia; order Rodentia; family Geomyidae; genus Megascapheus; species Megascapheus bottae. The sequence continues at coordinate 13,620,219 of NC_143511.1, forward strand.
TGACGACCCCCATGGCACTTAAAGTGGACGACATAGCGACCTGGATCCATCACACGCATGCCAAGCCAGCATGTCACCTCACTGACGACGCCCACGCCAAGCCAGCAGATCCAACTCCGGATGTCATCTCACCCCACCTCCAGGGTACCCAGTGGCGAGTGGATAGTTCCAAGGACAACCCCCTAAAGCTAAGACTGAAGCGTCAGCTACATTAACTATGGGAGGAGAGTTTGCCTTGTTTGTTGCCTGTTATTCTATAGCAGGAAATTGTGCTAGAAATCCCCATCAGTCTGTTAACCAAACGTGGGAAGTTTATAATTTTGTTACCCAGGAGATACTGAATTTCACTTCAAAGGTGGCCCCACTGTGGAAATGGTTTCCCAAACTGGAATTTGATTTAGGGACTTTACTGCAATTGCCCCAGTTCATTGCAGTGATTCAAAGTCACCCCTTTTATGTGTGCCCCGGGTATCTTAGTGGGCGTACAGAATGAGAAAAATGTGGGGGAGTGGACAGCTATTTCTGTTCCTCATGGGGTTGTGAATCAACAGGAGATACTTGGTGGGAGACCCCCAGAAAAGGAGACTTGTTAATAATGAAAAGACAATCTAAACCCCCATAAATCAAAGGTCAAGACTTACAGCTAGCGCCTCCAGTAATGGGAGGGGGAGCAGCGCTACTCTGGAGCTGCTGTAGACGGAAGACAGAGAAAAATGAGTGTAACCCTATGTCTATTGATTCACAGACGCCGGGAAAGAGAATCGCCTTTGGACAGGAGGGATACCATGATGGGTAAGGATTTATGATGAAAGCAGGTTTGCCTCCAGAGACTCAGGGGGGCTCCTAGGAATAAGACTGAGAACCCCCACCTCTCCAACCATGGTGGGACCCAACCAAGTACTCAAACCTTCCTCTATGAAAATACCCAAATCGAGTCTTCTCTGAAGAAGAAACAAAAATGGCCTATAGACACATGAAGAAATGCTCAACATCTCTGGTCATAAAAGAAATGCAAATCAAAACAACTCTAAGATTCCACCTCACTCCAGTTAGAATGGCCAGGATCAGGAAAATGAATAATAACAGATGCTGGAGGGAATGTGGCCAGGAGGGATCCCTACTACACTGTTGGTGGGAGTGCAAACTCGTTCAACCACTATGGAAAGCAGTGTGGCAGTGCCTCAAAAGACTAAACATATGACCCAGCAATTCCACTACTTGGCATTTACCCAATCATCCAGAAACAAGGGCATACTAAATCCATTAGCACAACAATGTTCATTGCAGCACTATTCACCGTAGCAAAGATATGGAACCAACCTAGATGTCCCTCAGTTGATGAGTGGATCAACAAGTTGTGGTATTTGTACACAATGGAATTCTATGCTGCTGTCAGAAAGAATGACATCGTCCCATTTGTTGGGAAATGGAAAGACTTAGAAAAAATCATATTAAGTGAAGTAAGCCAGACTCAAAGGAACTTAGGCTCAATGGTTTCGCTCATTCGTCATAATCAGTAGAAACCTTGGGCTCTACTAGCAGAGATCTGCAATAGAGCAAAATCTTGATACATAAGGCCATTAGTATGAAGCTAATTGAAAGGACCTCCAGGATATTGAAACAAAAGCCATATAACGAATGATTGTTGTCCTTAATGTACTAGGTTATCTCTCATCTCCTTTGCTGTCCCTTGGTTATCTCATATTGTTATAGTATCTCACTTTGTTATCTGATATATTGAATTTATTTGTATTTGGTTATTTGAAATTTGATAGGGAAGGGGGGAAAACCAAGACATGTGAAAGGATATCAATGTATATGAATTAATGCACCTTCTATCTGGCAAATATCATGTAACCCTTTTACTAATTACAATAAAAAAATAAAAAAATAAAAGGAAGGGCACTAAAAGGTCACAGTGACCACATCCAACTTCCCAAAGCCCACCACCAGTGACGTCAGTGATTTGGCTGTCCACCACACTGTCCCAGTAGCTCCAGACACAAACCCCCTTTTCAGCTCTTAGTGTATACGTATGCAGTCCTTAATCAGACTCACCCGGACATCACAACTACTTGCTGGATGTGTTTCGATTTACAGTTTCCCTTTTAGGAAGGTCTAGCAACAATGCAAGATGTTTCAGAGGCTACTGATGATTCACAGTGTAGGTGGACACAGAAAACTGCCCGGTTGACATTGCAAACAGTGACGGGACAAGGCCTGTGTGTGGGCACACCATCAGCCAAGTATTCTCAGCTTTGTAACAAAACTTTTACCCCTTCTAATACTTCTGCTTATGTGTTCTCCGCCACCCAGATGCCTGGTGGGCCTGCACCACCGGACTTACTCCATGTCTCTCCTCAGCCGTGTTAGGAAAAAATAACAAGATGTTTTGCGTCCTAGTGCAATTACTACCCAGACTTGTGTATCATTCTGAGGAGGAGGTCATGGCAAGGCTGGACCCCCACCCAAATGAAAAGGTTAAGAGGGAACTGATTACAGATGTTACTATAGGGGGTCTAATTGGACTAGCTGGATTAGGGACTGGTGTAGCTTCCTTAGTCACCCAGAAATCCTCTTATAATACGCTGCGTGCAGCCATAGATGAAGACATAAAGGAATTAGAAAGTTCCATCTCTTTCCTCCAAAAATCACATGAGTCATTACTGAGATAGTGTTACAGAACAGAAGGGGACTTGACTTAGTATTCCTACAGCAAGGAGGGTTGTGTGTAGCCCTAGGGGAGGAATGTTGTTTTTATGCAGACCACTCTGGAGTAGTTAAAGAATCCGTGATGGCTTGGCCAAAAGGAAAAAAGAACGAGAACAACAGGAAGGCTGGTATGAATCGTGGTTCAATTTTTCCCCTTGGCTCATGACCTTACTGTCTGCTCTTACAGGTCCTCTCATCCTGTTCTTTCTTGCTCTCACAATCCGACCTTGCATCATTAATAAGTTAATTTCTTTTGTTAAAGACCGAGTCAACATGGTTGAGCTTATGGTCCTTCGCTCTCAGTATCAACCTGTTGACCCAATTCCCACCGAATCTACCCTCTGACCATCTATCCAAAGTCAAGGTTGCCTCCTAATTTCTCTTTCTATGAATTAAGTTTTTAAAATTAAGGTTTAAACCTGAGTTCTAAAGTAAAGGTTAGATCTTATTAAGATGCTTTAGTGTTCTTGTACAGGAAAACACACTGTAGAAGAATCAACTCCAGGTAGGGACATGCTTGGAAGCTACTTCTATGTTGACCACCTTGTTGCTTTAATTGGAGTAAAGAGGCCTCTTATGTAACCCTTTGATCTGCAAACTGGTCCAAAGCCTTCCCGGGCAGAAAAGATCCCTGTGAGGCTGTCATCTCTAAATTGGTCAGCTGAATTGCTTCAAAACTTATGATGGCGGAGAGCTAACTCTGAGCTGAAAGGCTGAGGGATAGCACTCGAGCACCACGCTCGGAACTCAGAGTGGCGGAGTGTTAGCCTTTAGCTGCAGAGTTGAAGAGTGGCACTCAGGCTGTGAGTTTGAGATTAAGAATGGCAAGGTGCTAGCCCTGAGCTGGAGAGTTGAAGGACAGCACCAGGCCCTGAGCTTAGGTCCAGCAACCAGTGACTAACCATTTAATGGAATTATAGTATAAATTTCCCACTTGGCGTATTGATTTGTTGCTATTACTTGCTGGGGCCTTTCCCCTACCAAAGTATGTATAAAAGGTGCTGTAATCTTGTGCTCGGTGCCTCTGGTCCGCACTTGACTATCAGTGCGCAGAGACCCGTGCTCGAGCTCATCAATAAACGACTCTGGCTATAGGGGAGAGGGGCTTCAAGTTTCTGGGCACAATACTAGCTTTGGACAAAAAGCTCAGAGACAGTGTTCAGACCCTGAGGTCATACCACAAAGTGGCAGCATGCATACACGCATACCTCCCCCGCCCCACAAGCACCCAAACAATTAGGGTAGGAACCTATGAAAATTTGCCTCAGCAAAAAGTGGGAAGATTTGCTGATTTCAGTAATTTTAGGAAAGTTAATATTCACTGAAACTTCCCTTTCTTGAAAACAGAGGCTCTCTCCTATCTTTACACTGAGCTTGAAAGCAAGCTTCAACACAAATAACTGTGCACATATGACTACTTAAGGACTGCTTATTACTCACTATTTTCAAATGTCATTTCAAATAAAATGTTTTGGTGTGACTGCATAATAAGAAAACTCAGGAGTGGTGGCACAGGCTGATAATACCAGCAAACAGAACGACTATGAATTCAAAGCAAGCCTGGACTATGGGCTAGCTAACACCTTATCTCAAAAAAATTCAACTAAAATATATCAACAACTCAAAAAATTGAATCACTCCAAAACTAACCTCCAAAGTAACAATCATCCCATTAAAAAATGGGCCAAAGACTTAAAGAGAGGCTTCTCTGAAGAAGAAACAAAAATGGCCTATAGCCACATGAAGAAATGCTCAACATCTCTGATAATAAAAGAAATGCAAATCAAAACAACTCTAAGATTCCACCTCACTCCAGTTAGAATGGCCAGGATCAGGAAAAGGAATAACAACAGATGCTGGAGGGGATGTGGCCAGGAGGGATCACTACTACACTGTTGGTGGGAGTGCAAACTCGTTCAACCACTATGGAAAGCAGTGTGGCAGTGCCTCAAAAGGCTAAACATAGAACTCCCCTTTGACCCAGCAATTCCACTACTTGGCATTTACCCAACCACCCAGAAACAAGGACATACTAAACCCACTAGCACAACAATGTTCATTGCAGCACTATTCACCGTAGCAAAGATATGGAACCAACCTAGATGTCCCTCAGTTGATGAGTGGATCAACAAGTTGTGGTATTTGTACACAGTGGAATTCTATGCTGCTGTCAGAAAGAATGACATCGCCCCATTTGTTAGGAAATGGAAAGACTTAGAAAAAATCATATTAAGTGAAGTAAGCCAGACTCAAAGGAACTTAGGCTCAATGGTTTCCCTCATTCGTCATAATCAGTAGAAACCTTGGGCTCTACTAGCAGAGATTTGCAATAGAGCAAAATCTTGATACATAAGGACATATAATGTGAAGCTAATTGAAAGGACCTCCAGGATATTGAAACAAAAGCCATATAATGAATGATTGTTGTCCTTAATGTACTATGTTATCTCTCATCTCCTTTGCTGTCCCTTGGTTATCTCATATTGTTATAGTATCTCACTTTGTTATCTGATATATTGAATTTATTTGTATTTGGATATTTGAAATTTGATAGGGAAGGGGGGAAAACCAAGACGGGTGGGGGGTGTGGGGGGGAGGGAAATGGGTACCAAGACATGTGAAAGGGTATCAATGTATGTGAATTAATGCACTTTCTATCTGGCAAATATCATGTAACCCTTTTACTAATTACAATAAAAAAAACAAAAAAGGAAAAAAAATTCAATAAGCTTGAAGACTCCAAGTCAAGAGAAAGAGCCACACTGCTGTATGATTCTATCCACATGAGATGGAGAGACGAGCCAGAGAGGCAGAAAGTAGATCCGTGACCATTACCAGCTGAGAAAGGGACTATTGAATGCCTTTCCTGGTTAATCATGCTAATCACACAGCAGTGTCTGTGTGCAATCTTCTGAATACACTAAATCCTACTAAAGCATTGCATTTCAATAATAACAGTCAAGAAAATGAAAAGGTGAGCCACAGTTTGTCTGGCAGTGCTGCCAAGACGTATTTCTTACTGAAGGATCTGTCTCTACATGGAAGACTGCCACAAACCAACAACAAAGCTGACAAACCAATAAGACAATGCAGAACACTGAGAAGAGACAGAAGGAAAACGCCTTTCACCGAACACACCCATACATTGGCCAGGAGGCCTTCCATCCACTGGCCATCTTGTAGAGGAGCTCCTCAGGGAAGCCTCAAGTCAGGAGCGGTGGGCAAGAGGAGGTCTTAGGGCGAAGCAGGCGGAAGGTCTGAGGTCCAAGTGGGATGGCACAACCATGGGACTGCCATGCCCCTCGGACGTTCCGCTGCCGCAGGGACGCACAGGGCTTGGCGCAGGTCCGTCTATCAGCCGCTCCTCCATCGCCCTCCAAGCCGCCTGACCATGCCTGGTGACACTCCCGGTTCCTCTGGCCTCGCCTCTGCTCCCCCACATGTTGCAGTATGACATAGGAAGGATTCCAACTACAAAAGCATTCGACGAGGTAGGCTACTTCTGCAGAATAGGGTACCATCAACCAAAAGGCTGGCAAGCAAACACACACAGACAACAGACAGGCTGCTCCCATTTTATCCCTCACCAGACAGGTGCTGACCCTCTGTTCAAGTTGGGCTCAGATTTACAGCCTGAAACAGGATGTGCCTTAATTAACAGGATGTAATTAACATTTAAGCAGCTTCCAACAGGATGTCTTCATTAAAGTGCAGCAGGAAAAGGATGTAATTAAAATGTCTTTGATCAGCCAGCCTATGCAGGCACTTTTCAGAAAATCAATTACTACAAGATTAACCAAAAGGAAGCAAATTACTTTGACATAAAAGCACTTTTCTTTCACCCAGAGAAAACAGAACACAAACAATAAAAATATCTATTTCAGCCCTAACATAATTATCTTAAATGTCACTTGTCTAAATACATTAATTATACGAGATTAGAGCTGGCCACTAATGGTTCTTGCCTGTCATCCTGTGAAACAATTATTTTCACTTTACCAGCAAAGAAACAAGAAGTGAAGCTGGCTCAAGTGCTGGAACACTAGCCTTGGGTGGCAGAGGGAGCTAAGAAAACCAGACCAGGTGACAGGTTGATACCCTGTGCTTAAGACCTGGTACTAGCACTCTTCCCACTGAAGAAGCCAGGTATGGTGGTATAGGCCTATAAATCGCAACACTAAATAGAATAGAGTTCAGGGGTTCCACAGTCAGACCCTAACTCCAAATCAAATCACTCAAAACTTATATCCATATTTTTCCAAGAAAACAAATTGAATAAGCAAAATGTCCAGGTTAGGGCCAGGCATGGTGGCTTATGCCTGTAATCCTAGCTACTCAGGAGGCTGAGATTTGATGATTGCAGTTCAAAGCCATCCCAGGCAACAAAGAACATGAATCTCTTATCTCCAATTAACTACTAGAAAACCAGAAGTTAACCTGTGGTTCAAGAGGTAGGTTAGTAGCCTTGAGTGAGCTCAGGGACAGCGCCCAGGTCCAGAGTTCAAGCCCTATGGCAAACAAAATAAAGTCAGATTATTGGCTGGAAAATCATCTCATCACTCCATCTCTAGGCACACATTTATTGTGATATGGTCTAGCATAAGGCAGCTAACACTTGGACATGAGGTCAGGTCATACTGTGTTGGTAGCTGCAGCCACGGCCTCCTCCTTCATGTGCTGCCCCCCTTAGAGACCAATTATAGAAACAAACCAAAAAAAAGGAAGATTGAAGCCTGGAAGACACTGCTCAACACCCACAGACACCTCAAAGTGCGTTTTGCAGAAGGCTAACTCTCTACAACCTGAGCTGGAAGACAAAGTAACCAACTTCTCTTGCGTTTCACAGAAGGCTAACTCTCTACAACTTGACCTGGAAGACAAAAGTAACAGACTTCTCCAAAGAGAAAGAGTTCCTGTGTTGGAAGACTTTGCAGGTGTCTTCATTTTCATCACTTCATCATAGCCCTATGTTTCCTGGATTTGTGGGTGTAATGTTTAGGAGCTCCTGCAGGCATCTTTATT